>NC_045616.1:137606032-137907713 GCF_009829155.1 Mustela erminea | reverse complement strand
CACAAGGATGTGCTGGAGTGAAAAAGAGACAAATCCTTGCAAATTAGCTTTTTTAGCTCTGCACCCTTCCTACAGGATTCTTTTGTACTCACTATCCCCCAGAAGTCGCTTATCTGGAGATTCCCATCTTTCACTCTCCCGTGACACATGTTGAAATGTAGGCTTTTTCTTTTTCTCCAGTTAAAGGGTTTTACAATGAATTAAATTGGGGAGATTGCTTTTAAAATGCTATGCTCTTTGTTATAAACAATGTAACCTTTCAATCAAACATGGAACTGTGCTTATAAAATGAAGGTGCGGAGCCTCTGGGGCTAACCTAGAAAAGAAGCAATAGTAACCACTGCTGCCAGACTCAAGAGAAGCGTGGTGCCCACCCACCATCTGCTGCAAAAAAGCAGACCTCTAGGGAAGAGGCAGGCCCCTCCCCCAGGGCCAGCTCTCTACAGCAACCGCCACCACAATCATGACCCCACCTCCAACAAGTATTTTCCTTTATTCTCCTCAAGTTCAACAAGTGCCTGGACACAAATTTACAAACACAGAGAAATAGAAAGCCTGACTCTTTGCTGAAGCTGAAGCCAACGAGCTTACCGTAATGGTCTATCCCACCATGCTCTCTCCTCCCACGAATACATTCTAGGGTTCAATTTTCTATTCCTTTGTGAATGAGGATAGGGTGATTTCCAGCACAGGAACTGTTCTAAAGATTTACTTAATAAAATTAGAGTACCAGAAAAGATAGGTAACTTTGAAAACAAAAATTGCCTTAAAAATTTTAATAGGTAAAGGCACCTGAGTGGCTCAGTGGGTTAAAGCCTCTGCCTTTGGCTCAGATCATGATCTCGGGGTCCTGGAATCGAGCCCCGCATCGGGCGCTCTGTTCAGCAGGGAGCCTGATTCCTCCTCTCTCTCTGCCTGCCTCTCTGCCTACTTGTGATCTCTAGCTGTTAAATAAATAAATAAATAAATCTTTAAAAAAAACAAAACAAAACAAAACAAAAGCTTGAGAATGTCTTCTTCAGAAAGGTCCATCTTGGGAAGAATCTCGTTTGGATCTGTTTATTGGGATTGAACTTGAGTTTCTGGCAGATGTGACCAGCTGAGGGCTCAATGAGACCAGCCATCGGCCATGTGCCAAGGACCCACCCCGTGTGGATGCTGATACAAATACCCAGCTAACACAAAGCCTAGGTGTGGCTCCTCAAGAGTGCGATGAGCCATTTGGTAAAGAAATAAAAGCATAAAACACAAATATAACTAAGAGCAGAAGCTAGAGACAAACTTGAGACAGGGGTCAAGAACACCTTTTAAAGCTCAAAGGAGAAAAATAAAAGCAAAGAAAGAATACTGACTTATATAAAGAGCAATGGATAAGTTGTCTGAGAAAATGACAAAATCAAAATGAGTTGCAGAGATCACAGCACAAAGCACCAATGGAAAAGGGCCACAGGCCGGGGGTTGGGGGGCGGGTAGGAAGCAAGGACAAAGCAAGACCTGGGATGACTGTAAACCTTTATTCCTGGCAGTGTGATTAGCTCTGTCGCCACCTGAACTGGAGCAGAAGTACAAGAGGGAGCCACCGAGGCTCAGCTCTGCTCTCCTGGAGATGCAATCATCCATCCAGGTGGGCTGAGTCTGGAGAATCATTTCATGAAACCCTGGGCTATTAACTAGAAGGACAGAGGCAGGGAAAGCACTGTTAAATGAGAATTTGATTCGAGCTTTAGAATTTGGATTTGAGATACTGTGTTTGGACACATAAAGCAAAAAGAGAAAGCTGCTCTGAATAATTCTGGAGCTTTTCTAAAGGAGTTATCTGTTCCAGCCTGCTGGAAAGGGTTGGGTCTCCAGGCGCCTAGGGTGCAAACTTAAGAAGGCTCACTCTCAGGGGTTCTAGAAATGGGTCCTCCTAGCATCTAAGCCCCCATCCAACGGCAGGCGTTGTACTGAACTCCAGAATGGTGAAGTTCTAGTGTTTGCCTTAGTTTTACTCCCTCTGGCCTTATGATGTTTGACTCACTCCCTGAAGGAAAAAAACCATCCAGAGACTTTCGCTAGTCTTGTTTATATGGTGAGTTAAGAGGAATTTTGCTTAATAATAATAATAAAAAAAAAAAGCCAACATAGCATTTGCATACTCTCACAGATCTTGCTGTGCTTCATAGCAGTTTCCTCTCATTTTAATTATTGCAACCACCCTATGGTGTAGTTCTTTTCTTAGCACCATTTCATAGATGTGACACTGAAAAACGAAGATTCCCGAGATCTCACAGTGTGAGTAGCAAAGCCAAATCTGGTGCCTTAGCTTAGAGCCCACTCTACTATGCCTTAAGCGACAGGCACAGCATTTCTTTAATAGAAGCTCTCTAACATCCACTCTGTATGTTACTAGGCAATGCATTTATTTACAGATCATGTTGGTAGAATTCCAGTGGGACTCCATTTTAATATTTTCTCACAGGGCTTAAATATATTGAGAACCACCAGCCTGTGGAGCCACGGATTTCTACAGAGAGTGTATATAAAAGCTTTAGCTCATGAAAACCCAATATTTCCTTGAAAAAGTTACTTAAGCTTTCTGTGACTCAGTTTCTTCATCTGAAAAACAGGGATAATAATTCCCACGTTGCAATGCAACTGGTGAGGGTTAAGACGGAGATCGAATGTGGAGCACTCGGCATGGGGTCTGGTCCACAGTAAGTGCTTGACACACAGCAGTCATGATCTCGGTTCTCACGTCTTTACCATGAACTCTATGAATTCTAAAGGTCTCACAGTTGCTCCCCCATGCCATGCTTCTATCGCGCCAGTCTTCTCCAAAGACACCTATCTTGTAATGCTGATTCAGTTCTCCTTCCCACCCAGAAAAACCTTTCCTGAAAGAGCCTCTTTGCCTTCAGATTATTCTGTTATGCCACTTCTAATCAGTTCTACAGTAAACCCGGACTTTGTTTTACTATTTCTTAAACAATTTGTCTTGTCAGTTTATCATACAAAATTCTAGATCTTGGTAGGTCAGTAATTGGTTCTGTGACTTTCCTCTACTGCCCCTCTGGACCTGGTTCGAAGCTGTTCTGCTCATACAGTTACCGCTAAGGTCCTCACTGCTCTACACTTCTGAGACTATGGACTGGACAAGCTCCTTGACCAAGCAGCAATGTCCGCCAGAGCCCTTTGGTCCTCTGTGCATTAACCGGCCATGGCTGCCTGCTCAGCGTGTGAAGGAGAGGACAGAACATATGCCTGTTGAGGACTCCAGTACATGGAGGAGGTGAGAATAAGAACAGTCTGCGGGAATCTGCTTCACACGGCTTGGGCATCAGACCGCCAGCAATTCGGGTCTCAGGTCTGACTCCTACATCTCGCCCAAGGCCTCCTCGGTCTCTAGTCTACTTGTCGGAGGGGCTTGTCGGAGAAGAGTATTAAAACCTCTCATGAGGCATCTGGCATAGAGCGGTGGCTTAAATGTGGCAGTTACTACCATCAACATTTCCCAAGGAATACTAACAGGACCTTACTCCTAGAAAAGGCTTTTAACGCACATTCACTAATTAACAGACATGACAGACGTCAACACTGTTAGGGAGAAAATTTTGGATCAAGTGGCAAAGAGACCACCTCGATCCTGAGAGATAATCTTCAACTCAGTCATAAAAATGAACCTTGACCTTAGTGATAAAAGTCAAGGTTGTTAGTTGCAGCAATTAAATGTTTATCCAGAGAGAGAAGGACAGATCCATGAAGGTGCACTTCCATTATGTCGTTTCGTATATTCAGAGTCACTATGCAGTCACTAGGGGGAATGAAGTAAGCCACAATGTCATGACATTCTGCTAATGAGCACAGCATGTGGCAGGATTGACCAGGCAGGATTTCAACTGTTCCCAGCTAAAACCTGCTGTTAACAATGGTGGCCTCTAAGGAATGAGTGAAGCAAGGGATGAGAATTTGTTTTATTTCATCCTATAACATACATGTGCATGTCTCTTAAGGAAACATAAATTTCTTTTAAAAATAACGTCTTGGCCATCCAACAAGAACACTGGAAAGGTCTCCTTTCTTCTGTGATAAAACACATCTCCAAGAAGAGAGGCCCTCATTTCAGGACTTCTTTGCATTTTGCTCATGTGATACGGGACTACTATGACCCAAGGTTAGACAGGCTAACTCTAGTCTACTTCATGGAAGAAACACACATTTCTACCGAATCTAAGCACAGTGGTCCATGGAGTCTTAGGAATAATCCAGTAAAGAATCTTCAGGCAATAACAACACACAGACCTCCTGCTCCCACTATCCCAGAGCTCACACACCTGTGACCCACAGGGGTGCCTAAGGCCAGAAAGAACCCTGTGCTTGAGAGCAGCAGCACCTTGTTGAATGGAAGGTGGAGGGTCATTTCAGCACTTTACAAGCCTGACCCTGAAGTCCTACTTCCCTGTCCTCTCCTCTGGCCTTTTTCTTCCATGATGCTTCGGGTACGTCATTGGGTTGGCCTAGAACACAGGCCTCTGTAGGAGACAGGAGTAGCAACAGATGCTCTGAGCTCTCCACCATCATTATAGTATCATCACAGTCTGTCCCAACCCCTTGGATTCCATAACATCCACAGAATTGAATGTTTTCACTGTCTCAGATTTATTCATCTGCCCTGACACTTCCCTTTGGATCACAAGATTTTCTTTTTCTCTACCTTTCAAGAGCTTTCAAACCCATTTATAATTCAGCTAAGGGAAGACTTTCGGGCTCATTTACTGGTGAACTCTCAGCCTCACTCTGTCTGATTAATCCTCTCAAAGGAAGTGTAAGGAACTAAATGAACCTAATGAATCAACGGTTGCATTTCCACTTCTGGTGAAACAGGATGGCTCAAGAGTTTCGGATAATGATTTTCAGAAGTAGTCATTAGAAGCCAAAGATAAAACTTGGTAAGAAGGATAAAAGTATTTCTTAGGTCAAGGAAAACTTTTGATGCATTTCATATTTTGTAAGTAGATTGCTAGTAGAGTTTCACCATTTAAACAAAAATCCAGTTTCTACACTTCATTTTTAGGCAGGGCTCCCCCAGTATAAGCCCCGAAGCTGCTGGCCAGGACGTGACACTTGGCTGAATGCTCTACATCACTGTCTTGAAGCTCTTTTTTTTTTTTTTTTTTTTTGAAAGAAAGAGAGTAGGAGCAGAGAGCAGAGGGAGAGAGAGAATCCCAAGTGGGCTCCATGCCCAGTGCTGAGCCCAACATGGGGCTGGATTTCACAACCATGAGATCCTGAACTGAGCCCAAATCAAGACTCGGACGCCTAACCCACTGAGTTACCCAGGCAGCCCTTGAAGGTCTTAATTTTATATTTGAACTTGTGTTTTCTAAGTGAGGTCTCATAGAACAATGAAGAGCCTGCATGAGCAGAAGACATGGGTGATATGCACGTCTGCTGTTTCTTGCCAGATTTCAAGAAATACTAAACCTTAAGCAAAAGACACAACTTAAGATGTTTTATTCTTGTAACAAGTAATATTTAATGTAACAAAGAAACTCAGTTTAATAACAAGGCTCAGATCAGCTTGAAGGAAAAAACATATAAAGTTCTTACCAAAAACTCAACCAAAAATCAAACAATTGCTAAGACTCTGTAACTTTGGCAGATCTAAACTTGTATATTCTTTTACTTTCTGATATGGCAATATTATAATCCCTAAATATATCAAAATATAATATTAATTAAACAGAAGAAGACATTAAAATTAATACATTCTACAATAACCGTGGAGCTATAAAAACAAGAACAGAGGTAATTTTTTCCAATAAATTAAACCTATTTCACTGATGTTTTAGGTGAGGCTAAATGTAGTAATATTTTCCATTTGTTATATATTTTTATGTTCTGTCTTTTGATGAATATGTTTAAGAAATGTGATACTACCTTTGGAATTACAACTTAAATTATTTAAGAACAATTTTGTCATAATGCTTACAAGTTTAGAAAAACCTGGTTTTCAAGGATTCAAGACAGATCAGTTTAGCAAAGCTAACATTTGTCACAATTTGTCACAATGCCAGCTGTTGGGGCTCTTTTCTCTGGACCAGAGTTCCTTGGCCGTGAGATCATCTGTTCCTAAAAATAGGAACATCATCTTAGGTAAAATTCAAAATGCAATGCGTGGTTGTTAAGGACAGAACCTTAGCCTAGTCTGTTTTACTGGTTAGCACTGAGGCTGCAGTCAGGCCTGGGCTAATTCCTCCTGGCTCTACGCTATAGTCTGCGTTTAGGCAAGCCACTTAAATTCTCTTCATCTAAGAGCAAGTCCAGAAACACTGGGACAAACCCCTACATTTCCTCCTATTATTTTCTTGTGGAGAGAAAAATCAGGAAAACACATATAACATGCTGGGTGGAGGGTCTGGCCCAGAGCAAAGCCTGACCTAAGTCTAAGACAAGCTCTTCCCATTATCAGTTAGGAGATAGTTTCACTGAAAGTAGCAGAAATTGTTGTTTCCTTGTCTGAAACAGGCGGGACTTTATTTGCCCCCAAAGACGGGAGATCCACAGGCGGGAGTTTAAAGTCATCCTCCCTCCGGCCTTCCTGCTCAGCCACTCGATGTGGGGTGTCCACTTTCTGGATGCACTGTGACTGCTCTACTCCCCGCAGGGTGAACGGCAGGAAGGCGTGGGGGTGAGGACAGCTCCGTTAGTACCCTTGTAACGGAGTACCCTCCGTTGCAAACCCTTGCAGAGGCACCTGCACAGCTCAGTTGGTGAAGCGTCTGACTCTTGATTTTGGCTCAGGTCATGATCTCAGGGTCCTGAGCGGGAGCCCTGCGTCAGGCTCTGCATGTACACTGGGCATGGAGTCTGCTTAAGATTCTCTCTCTCCCTCTGCGCTCCCCCTTCCCTCCAGAACAAAAACAAAACCAAAAACCCTCCCAAGCCTTACCCTGAGGGGCCTCCATCTTTACCTCTTTGGTCAGATTTGGATCTCCCCGGAATATGAGTTTGTGAGTCTTTTCATCTTCTTTTATTGTAGAGGCAAGTGAGGGCAAAGAGGGTTGGGCCTGGCTTTGGGCTGTCTGCCAACAGCGTCCATACTATTCCATCATTTCCTAATGATGGAAATGAAAGCCATAGATTCCTAATCTGTCAAATGAGAGGCTCTGGCCAGAAGATCTCCTAAGCTGCTCCCCATGCTTACATTCTCTTTAAAGGCTGTTCCTATCAAAAGCCCAAGTATTATTGCAATAAGCTCCGTGCACACCTCCCAGGCTGGGTGTGGGACTGAGCCCTCCCGCTTGTGGGACGCTCGATTTTCACCCTGGTTTAAGAAAGCTTCCTTATCCAAGGACTCTCACTCCTTCCCTAGGCAGACCACATCCAGCGACCAGTCCAGCTGGGGCATAAAGGTCTGGCTCTCTCACCTCAGCCTGGCCACTCTGAAAGACTCTGCCAAGTGCAGAGCTCCCTGTGGGGAGGGGTATGCCCTTTGCTGTGCGTGCTCTGCAGGCCAGCTTCCCCCCTGCATACTTGCTCTGCCTTCATTCTCCTTTTCTCCCACAGCTGCTGAACCTCCTGCCTGCTAGTGCTGGTTTCCGAGTCCGTTTCCTGGGGAACCCTAACTGCCACGATTCCGGAGAGATGTTCCTGAAGGATCCTATTCCAGTAGGAGCAGATGGGGCCTGACTTCACATCAGAACCCTCCACCTTTGCTGGAAGCCTCACTGGCATCGAGCATTACTAGGGCTTAAATATCTGGAAGCAACAAGTTAAAAATTAGCCTAAATGAATTTGGGCTAAATTGGGTGTTCTGAGAAAGGTGAAAATCAAAAAAAAAAAAAAAAGAGAGATTCCAGGAAAGCGACAACACTGATAGCAGGCTCTGGTCATTTCCTAATAGAAGAGGTAGGATAGATAAACATTTTTATTAACACAGGCTAATAAAATCCCTGAGACTCTGTATAAATTCATTTAAATATATATCCATCATCTATCTATTGGCTTCTTAGTCAGACTTATGCTTTAATTCCAGTTCTACTGTATAAAATCCTATAGCCTTGAATAAGTTATTTTTACCTCTGAGACTAAGCTTCTTTATCTCCAAGGCTGGGGAGTGGGTAAATGAGAAAACATAGAGTGAAACAGAGTCATATGCTTATAGAAATACTGGTCAGAAAATGCAACTGATCAGGGCAGCTCTTCATGCTGGTGCCTACATGAAAGTGATCAAGGGAAGTATGGATAGTTTTTTTGTCAGGAGTGCTGGAAAAGAAAATGTCTATCTTAGAAAGGAAGTTGATCTAGATTGATTTAGTAGTTTTCAAATCTTTTAAGCAGAATAATTACTTTTCTTTTTTTCAAACAAGAACTTGCAACTAACATAAAGTCAGGATTTTATGAAGCAAAATTTTGAAGGTCAAGGATATAGTGGTTAAAAAGAAGTCAGTGGGATCTAAAGAAATCATTAAGAGGAACAGAACATTTTGAAATCAAGCCTATGGATGGCAATTACAGACTTACGTTCGCTGCAGCATCTAATTATTTCCTTTCAGTTTTTTGTTGCACAATATTGAAAAATCTCAACTCACAGGCAAACAGTTGCAAATAACAGTTTAGAGCAACTCAGCCTGCAATCTCAGGATATTTCTCAATTAAATTGTATTGATGGGAGACTTTCATTCTAAGGTCTTCAAAAAGCCAAATTAATTTGACTATGTAAGTTAGTGCACTGGTGGTCTTTGGTATATTAAAGCTTGAAACACAATATTTTTGAGTGTAAGCATTGTTTTTCATTGCACTTTGATTTTTTTGACATATGATGTTCAATTAGCCAGCATACACTACATCATTAGTTTTGATTAGCATCCAACGATTCATTAGTTGTGTCTAACACCCAGTGCTCAGCACATCACATGCACTTTTAAAGACTAGTTTAAAATTTTTTTTGAAAAATGAAATTAGGGGCTCCTGGGTGGTTCAGTGGGTTAAGCCTCTACCTTCAGCTCAGGTCATGATCTCAGTGTCCTGGGATCGAGCCCCGAGTCAGGCTCTCTGCTCAGCAGGAAACCTGCTTCCCCCTCTCTCTGCCTGCCTCTCTGCCTACTTGTGATCTCTGTTTGTCAAATAAATAAATAAAATCTTTTAAAACAATGAAATCAGAATCAAGCACTTTTGGAAGCCCTGGGGTTCCATGGAAAACTATAAAATTTGATGGAGTTTCTATGCTTATTCCAAATTGCTTGAATCTATGATTCTTCTTCTGTCATTAGCTAGTTAGCCCAGCTGCTCAAAGTCATTCACCAAGACACTTACCACTGTCCGCCACGTGGGTTGAAAACCCTGCTGTACATTTACTTTATCCTCTGGTGACTTCTGATGGTGAGGCTGGGAGGGTGAAGTGCTCAATGCCTGGCCCAGAAGAAATGCTCCATGCCTGGTGTTGACATGAATGACCTACTTCTGGTCACCAACTAAACAAATAACAACTCTGTACGGTAGAGTTTAATGAGGAAAATAAATCAGTGTGTTTGCTCAAGGCGGTAGCTACCTGGATTAGCAGCTAAGTCACTGTGCTTCAGGCATGGTCCCAGAGCCTGCAGGATACCACCAGGATGGGGGAGGGAGGCTTCCAGCCCGAGTGGATAGTGAGGTCAGCAGATGGCCCTCAGCTGAATCCCCCCTGTGGTTTACTCAGCATCAGGATCAGTGACAGATGCAAAATGATCCCTCCAAAGTGAGTGAAATTTATGTCCACTTTGATGACTCGTTTCTTTGGTACCTATTGTTCCGCAGGCATATGACAGATGCTTGGTAAATAAATGAAAAGCCAAGGCAAATCACATCTTATTATTCTAAGTCTAGCTACTGGAACTGTCAGAATTCAGCTCAAACCCCACCCTGCATCAGGCAAGGAGGGGATCCCAAACTAAGCCCATGTCCCAACCCTGGGCCAGCTATGCTATTTTAGTTCAGGAAGGTTGCTCATTTGGGGTCTACAGCACTACTGTCCCAAAGAGCTCCAACAAAATAGAGAATGTTCAAAATATAAATACAGATAGTTCTAATTGGATGTACCTTTCATCATTAGTTGTGTGTGTGTGTTTGTATGTGTGTGTGAAAGCTCCTGTGCACACATGTACATGTGTGCATGTACATGTGTGTGTGTCCACATGACTATACACATGAGTTCTGCTATATTCAAGCACCTGGATAAGGAAGCTGAAAAGTTGAATTAATAACCAAATGACTCACACCTGTAGAGCAAGGATGATGCTCAACGGTGTGGGGGCAAGGAGCAAATGTGGCCCGTGACAACCAAACACCGTCGGGGTAGTCCAGAGACCCCAAAATGACAAAGCACTATTGAGTCTTTCTTTCAAAAGCAATTGGCTATATAATTTTTTATTTTTTTTTTTAAAGATTTATTTGACATAGAGAGAGAGAGATCACAGGTAGGCAGAGAGGCAGGCACAGAGAGAGGGGGAAGCAGGCTCCCCACTGAGCAGAGAGCCCGACGAGGGGCTCGATCCCAGGACCCTGAGATCATGACCTGAGCCGAAGGCAGAGGCTTAACCCACTGAGCCACCCAGGTGCCCCGGCTATATAATTTTTTAAATAGTCCAAATACATAATTTTCATTCACATGATTCCTCTTGTGTTCTATCACACTGAATTGACAGAAACTTAAAAAAAAAATCATCAAAAATTTTGCTTATTCTTTACTCCCTTGACTCAAATCTCCTTAGCTCAGGAAAATCTTCCCTCTTTCATTCTCTGCTTGAATAATAACACATTGCATGGATATTTTTGGATGCTAATCTGTACCTAATGGTTAATGAGTCTTCTTCAGTTTCAGGAGGGAAGATGTAACTGGTACTTACACAGGGGAAGCATTGTCAAAGCTTCTGGTTCATTCTGCAGCTCAGCTGTGTTCCCACCCCCTGATGAGCATCCTTTAGATGCTTGATTTTACTTTTTACACTTCTTATACTCTCCTGTACATACAAAATATTGATTTCTGGCCCAGAACTGGCTTGCATTTATTTCTGATGAAGGCATTCCTACCATCCTGGTTTCCTTGTGTTTTCCTCCTGTCAGCTGGAATGACTGATTCTGTTTTAAATGCTTTCCCTTTTCCTTCTTCCAGTAGAAAGACCTCTCATGCTTAACAATCATCAACACTTCTTAGCAGTCTTCTGTGAAATGACTCCAAACCTACAACGACCTTCTCTGAATTTCCACCAAAATTATAATCAGTTCACACACTCATCACAAGGAGCACTTTCATCAGCAATCTAGTACCACACTCCCGCTTGCCCCACTGATGACTTAGGGGCACCTCCCAGGTTCTGAAGTGAGCCGCCATGTTTGATAAGTATCTTTTATTTCCCACAGAACCCAGCACCGGATGGATATCTTCGGCCTTCAACATGTAATGATCAACCTAACCAGGCCAGCATTTCCACTCTTTAAATATAAAACTCCTTCTGGTGTAATTCTCTCTCTGTGGAACTTTGCAGGGCATCCCAGGGCATCCCAGGGCATCCCAGATGCCCTGACATAGAAACGCTCCTACTGTCCTATACTGTCACAGCTCCTTACCTGGATTAAAAACTGGAAACCAGTGGTAGAGCTCATTCTTGTAGGGAACGGTGTCAAACTCACTGCACTGCATCTGCCGGAAGGTGGGCACGTCTGGGCGACAGGGGTGGACGTTGCACAAACGATAGCGTTTCCTCTCCCCGGTGCAGTACTTCCCGCCAAACTTGGGTCTACACAGGAAACAGACAAGCTGTTCATTTGTTTCCTTAGAGGCTACCATTTTTCCTTTAACATCCCTTGGCATCTGGTCATGTCTGGTCTTGGCCAAACCATGCCCTGATCTACGCTCAAAACTAACCTTTTACCGAAATTCTTCCAATTTCATACATTTTTTGACTGTTGTTGTTGCCCAGGACCATTCAGTTCCAGGTCTGTAGTTGCCTAATTTGAAACAGTGAGTGTATCTTTTCTACTTGTATATCTAACTCAAAATATACACTGAGAAGGGATGCATCATTCTCCCTCCAAAATCTGTTCCTCTAATTCCTGTTTAGCAAGTTAAAAGTGGTCAGATTGCAGAAGCCTCCAACCCCTGCCTTCCTTTGACCCCACCGTCCAGTCCATCAGCTGCCCAATCATCAATCATGTCTTTGTGTTTGTTTTCTCCTCTTTGTTCCCACAATCACGGAACTAGTCTAATTCTTCTCTCTCTTCCTGTCTCCCATCTGCCCATCTTTGCCCTCATTCAATCTACTGTACACATCTGGTTAATTTTTATGACTACTTTAATTACTTTTAGCTTCTTGTTTAAAAACCTTTTGTGGAAAAAATAAAATAACATAAAATAAAATAAAATAAAATAAAATAAACTTTTGTGGCACCCAATGACCACAGAACCAAGTCCAGCCTCTTTAGCTTAACATTCAAGGCCCTCATGATCCTGACTTAATTCATCCTACCAACCACTTCTCACCCACCCCTTCATTTCCATATTTTTCCAGTGACACAAGTTGACTTATTTACTATTTCTCTTCCATGCCCCTGGATAGACCTCCCCCATCTTAAATCTCTGTCTACCTGCTACCAAAGCTTTCAGGACCGAATAATGCTATACCTCCATCATAAACTCTTCCTGGATTTCTGCCAGAAGTAAACTCTTTCTCCTTTCACTGATGCCTGATTGTATCTACTGTATGCATTTACTCTACTTATCACTCCAAAACACAGTTCACTGATGATCCAATCCAAGCTCTATGTCACCTGTAATCTCTAAGTCATATTTTGAGTACAGATAGCTCTTAATAAACATTCAGTGAAAATATAAGTTAACCTTGTTTTAGAATAATCTTTCTCCAACCTTTTTTTTCCTTTGCAATACACACAAGGGCAGTAACAACCTTCCCATGAGGATCAATTATTCATTCAAAAAGGGCAAAAGAAATATATCAGACTGCTGTCACAGAAGAAGAGGAATTCTCTGTCCTTTAAGAAAGCTCCAGGCAGGGCACCTAGGTGGCTCAGTTGGTTAAGTGACTGCTCCAACTCAGGTCATGATCCTGGAGTCCCAGAATCAAGTCCCACATCAGGGTACCTGATTAATAGGAAGTCTGCTTCTCCCTCTTACCCTCCCCCTTCTCATGCTCTCTCTCTCACTCTTACTGTCTCAAATAAATAAATAAAATCTTTCTTAAAAATTAAAAAAAAAGAAAGTTCCAGGCAATCTATGTATGTCTTCTTGTCTCCACCTCACTGTGTCTGAAATTGGGAATTGTGTCTGCTTTTGCAGTGCAGCAGAATGGGGTCAAATACCTTGGGGTTTGAACTCTGCTTTACTTTGTATTATTAATTAGATGATTTTGAACAAGTTATCTTATTTCTCTAGACCACAATTTTTTTTTCATTTGTGAAATGAACATAATAGTTCTTATCACGAGACAATGCACATGAAGATTTAGTAGAGTAGCTAATACAGTGTAAGAGCTCAGTAAATGATATCATTGTTGGATTATTATAAGTATTAATCAACAAGTATTTATACAATGTGTTCAACATCATTTCTAGGGAGGACAGAGTCCAAAAAAAGGTCAACCCATGCCCTGTGTCTCCTAGAAGCTTATAATCTTGAGGAGGAAAAAAAATAATCATCTATGTAATAAATAGGAGAAAATTTAAGAGCAATTATGTATCCCTGACTGTAAGTACAGTGAGAGTTTGAGGAAGGACACAAACAGTGGAAGTCAGGCTGATTGGAAAGAACTCACAGAAGAGCTCTCCTGGAGAACAGCCTTAGAGGATGGATGGAAGTGGCTTCTTGGTGCTAAGACAGAAAGCATGCCAAGTGAGCAGTCTCGATGAAATCACATTCTAAAAGCACGGGGAAGTAGGACATCTTCCCAAAGTGCCCAACTGATAGTTGGAGAGCCAAGATTTAAGCCCTTATCTTCTTTAGTCCATAGCCAGAGTCCTCATCCATTGTTACGCTGCCTGACCATGTGGTCTAGGGGGACAAAGACTTCAAACCCTGGCAGTCTTATTCATTTCTGGTTGCAGTTGTCTTCTCATGAGGTTCTGCTGTACTTTGCTCTCCTTGAGCGCCCATGAGATTTCCTATATTTCCCTCCCCACCTTTCATTATGTGGTTTGAGTAGCCTTCTGTTCCTTGAACATAAAAGAGCTTTGACCAAACCAGTTCACCTTCACTGACTCCATGTAGAAGGTAGTAAGAATTGTCCATGATATCTGAGGTTAGATCTGTTTCCCATTCATAATGACAGAGTGACACTTTATGACTTGGCTCTTCTCCAATCCATTTCCATCCAACAAACATCTCTGAAAGTCTTACAACCTCTGCTGGTTTCTCACTAGACACCTGATCAACATCAAGAGCAGAGTCTCAATGTCAGCTGACCCCGCACTGGCCTGAATCCATAACCTGAGTCACACAACTGAATCTGAGGCTATGTTTCCATTGTCATTGTTCTCAACAAACTTAAGGAAACAAGCTACTGAGCTCAGACAGGGTCACTCACCTGAGGAAACTCTATGACACACTGTGGTCTCTAAGATGGGCATTGGAACCATTTTTCACATGAGGCCAAGTTAGAGATTCATCCAACAGTTCCTCAACAAAGATGTCCCTTTCTGACTACCACAGATCACTGACCACCCTCCCGAGAGGCTGTAGACAGTAGCGGCAGAACACAGAACACAGACAATAGGTCTCAGAGCAAATCGCCTACATTTCCTGATCTCTAAAATGGAAATCATATTTCTTATCACATTGAAATAACTCACAAAATGAAGATTTTCTGCAAAAATAAGAAATCCCTGGCTTCTAATTTTTGAAGCCACTGAAATCTTTTATTTAAATAAGAACGACTTTTATTGAAGAGTAAAATTTAAACAATTTCATCCAAATTCCTCAAAGGTACGCTTTTATGGGTGGTAAATGAGAAAAAAGATCATAATAATTACTGTAACACCTACCATTTATTGACAATTTAATGTAGTAGGTTTTGTGTTCAACTCTTTATATATATTAATTAATTCTTAGGAGAAGTTTATTATGTATCTTTATTAAATATTCAGTGTATGCATACATACACACACATATATACATAGAGTAATATATTTACTAATAAAAAGGAAAAGTGACATTTGGAACTTAGATACTTAGGAGATTGTAATCACATTCACTATTTGCCTTTTAAAAAAAGGGACTCTTACTCCTCAGTGCAGATTAATGAAAATCTAGGCCAAAGGAGCTTAACATATTTTCTACTTCCCAGAGGCATCACATGCACACTTCTTAAAAATTTCCCAAGTATATCAGGCAATAATGAAGTTAAGAATGCCATATATATTTGTGGGGGCACCTGGGTGGCTCAGTCAGTTAAGCATCTGCCTTCAGCTCAGATCATGGTCCCAGGGTCCTTGGATCAAACCCCACATCAGGCTCTCTACTCCGTAGGGAGTCTGCTGCTCCCTCTCCATCTGTCACCCACTCTCTCAAATAAATACATAAAGTCTTTTCTTTTTAATGTCATATATATTTGGAAAACAAGGGAATTTAAATTTAATTCACATAATAGTATCATTATGCAAATTTAAAATAATGAAAAACTTTAGTACCTTAATTAAAAGATTGAAAACTACTTTGTGTATTAACTTCTCTGGAACCTTTAATATGGTTAATATTAAAGCTTAAGGTTCATAAAATCCTTATTTAAAATTTTCAAAATAATTATGCTCAAAAATGTACTATTTATTAGTTAACTTAAGGGAAGAAAATTATTTTCATAAAATTAAGCATTCATTATGATTCAAAGAAAGCTACAGTCTTATTAGCAAAATTGAGTATAAGTAATCTTTCACTGACAGAGTGAAGTTATCTAGAAAAATTTCCCTGCATAGTCTCCTAAGATCTTTCACATGGATTATCTTTTCACATGAAAATTTACTTATTTCTCCAAATGATGGAATGAGCATATTTATCCAAGTTCTAGTAACCATCCAGTGCCACACCAACATTAAACAAAACAGAACCACATTTTGAAGAATCTTCTTGTTCTCTTTAGTTTTAGGAACCCACTGAACTTCTCCTAGGAGGATTAAGCTCACTGGCATCACGTTAGCCAAGACTGGTCTCTGGCGCTCGTGGAAGGAAGGGAAATAGTTTTGGCCAGACTTACTCAGGATTGTTGCAGAGCCTCTCTGCACTCTGGGCCCCAGCCCCACAGGTCCTGGAGCAGTGGGACCAGGGCGACCAGCGGCCCCAGCCACCAGGGATGCTCTCTGGTTTCTTCCCCACTGTGATGCACTTGCCAGCCATACACCACTGGAGAGGTAAGAGGCGGGAGACACATACATCATGAAAGTTCCCATAGCATGCTGAGCCAAGAACCCTAGAAATCTAAACCCAATTCTCCCCAAGCAAGCAGGCTTCCGATGGTCACACAGCGTATGGAGAACAAAGTAGGGCTTACAAAAAAATGTCTCCCAAGAGTCTTGGGTTTTCGAATGAGACAATGTTAGAAACCAAAGGAAACTTTCTGCTGCCTTGTTGCAGTCAGCCAATTGGGGAATGTTCCTCTAAGTGCGGTTGGCGGATGGCATGGCAGAAGGTAAAGCCACACACTGCTTCCTTCACTGGGAAAGTCCTGCTCTGACACTCATGTCGGCTCAGTCTGCTTAGCAACAAAGTTGTTTTATAATGTCATTGATTTACTTTTGGCTGCAAGCTCCTTACCTTGCTGCAGACCATAAACAAACATTTTGCAGACTGTCACTGAGATAACACTTCTTCGTAGGTAGGTATCTCGGCAGGTATCTAATGTTAGCAGCAGACACCGCATCCTCTTGCAAAAACTCCACCCGTGGCCGAAAAACACTAGTTGAAGTTCTAATAATGAGAACAATTTTTGCTTCCCTGTAACTCTATCCATTGTTTCTAGTTCTAGCTGTGGCTCAGAAAAAAAAGCTGTCCTCTCTCTTCAAGGCAATCCTTCCACAGCTGTCAGCTTAGGAAGGTGAACATTAAAAGAAGAAGAAGAAAGAAAGAAAGAAAGAAAGAAAAGAAAATGCAACTTGGTTGTTTGAGGGTTTGGGCATGCTTTCTCTGCTAGTGTCCTTTCCCTCATTATTTCTGGTCACTGTGCATTCTGACCAAGTTCTAGAATCTCAGTGATGGACACTGCCACTCTCAGGCAGCATAAAGATACCCAGGAAATGTCTGAATCTTAGGCTCACAACAAACACAGCTGGTCTAGCTGAGCAGCACACGTGACCCTGCTCTCAAGCGGTCTGCAGGAATTCCATCCTCTGAATTCTTGGAGGTCTGGCTTTCCTCCTTAGTTAAATGGGCAGGATGTCAAGAAATGTAGTCAGATCAGATGATGAGAATGAAGATAACAAGTGGCTCAAGTCCAGCATCGTTGGAAGGCAGAAGCCACTGGCTTGCCTTTTCAGTTTTTAACAGGGAGGGGGGAAGAAGTCAAAATGAAGGGTGATAGTAAGCTCAGCAGATGTTATCAACCGTAAATTCTGCAGGCATTCATCCAGCAAAGTTGGGATGGATGTTTTGCAAGTGAGGTGCGGAACTGGGCTTCAGCTCTCTCCTTCACAGTTTCCAGGGAAGGTTCAAAAGGCATCATGGAAATAGAATCCTTTTCCCTGGCTAGTTTGACTGTGTGACCTCCATTCACCCAGACAGCTGCTCTCCAGGGCTCTCTCTCTCTTTTTCCCAAGAACCCTGTGCCCGCCGCCCTCCCACCACCTTCCTTCCTCAGCCCGACACATCACCTTCTTCTCACCACACCGTGTCCCATCTGCGGCAGCATCCAGCTTAGAGCGACAAAAGCCTTTCACTGAGCACCACAGGGTCTGGCAGACATTCTGGAAAACAAACGTGAAACTCTACTCTTTGGGATTTTCAAAATTTGTACAAAAGCATTCTACAGTGATGGTGAAAGACACACTTGGTCACCCACAGACTCACAATAATGCTGTTGCTACTAGTGAGCAAGAGTGATAAAAAGTGATCATTAGTGGGGCACCTGGGGGGCTCAGTCTGTGAAGCGTCTGCCTTAGGCTCAGGGCATGATCCTAGTGTGCTAGGATCGCGGCCCATGTTGGGCTCCCTGTTCCATGGGGAGCCTGGTTCTCCCTCTGACCCTCCTCCACGTTTATGCTCTCTTTTTCTGTCAAGTAAGTAAATAAAACTCTAAAAAAAAAAAAAAGTAATTATTCAAGAACTCTTGATTCAAACTTAATTTGGGCTTTGTCATCACTCCTACACAGTGGTATGGTCTAATAAGCAATAAGAAAACAGGAGATAAAACACATTTCCTAGCAGTTGAGGCCAGTTTCTAAATGGGTGACATAGTATCACTGACCTCAGGCAGGGTAATTGGGGACAGTAGCTATCAAAGGCCAATACAAACCATGCACGAAGGCCTCTGATTACAAACAGTTGGGTGGTTATAACTTGAGCCTGTTCACTGAAGGAAATAGAAACTATGGCACTTAGCCAGCCCAAGCTTATTTACTTATGACCCAAAGTAGCCCCCTTGCTTTATCTGCCAGGGAGTGAAATGGGTTTTCCCTATTGTTTCTCCTCTTACAATAAGAACAAGGGAAGGTTGACAAGAGTCTTACAGATCACCAGAAATGGCTCCACTGCTCCCATCCACCTTTTACTCTTTCTTCTATCCACCCATCATTCACCATTCCCTCTATTTAACTATGTTCTAGATTCAATGTTTTCTAAAATAAGATTTCACATTTTTACACAGTTTAGAAAATTCTCAGTCTTGATCTCTCTAAATTTGGTCTCTCCCTGATTACCACTATTCTCTCCTTCCCAGACCTCTAAACTGTTGGTGATGAGCCTTGCCATTCTGTCTTTCACATCTCAACTTCACTTATATTTTCTAACTCTCACTTTTCTTGTATATAAAAGTTGAAAAAGTCTGGATTTCTATCAGGAAAAGACCAGCCTCTCCTTTAAACACCTCTGAGAAATACTCAGGAGAGATAGGAAGTAATTTTCTGAGCTCTAAATTCCAGCTGACTGATTTTCTTTTCTACTGTGTCAAATCTGCTGTTTAACCCACACACTGAATTTAAAATCAATGACCATATTTTTCATTTCTAGAGGCTGTAACTGTATTTCATATCTACCTTACCAATATCTTCTGGTGTATTTTTCCTTTTTCTCAAATGTAACTCCTCTTTCATGTATTCATTTTATTATCCTTACCTAAAATATTCATTTATCCAAAGTCATCTGGATTTATTATCTTTCTTATTTATCTTTCTTCACTTAGCTGTAGATTGTCTTAAATTTTGAATTAGAAGCTAAATGATGAATTCACCTAATCAAAAGCTTTATCTATTACAGATTTTTGTGCATTTTAGCTGAGCATTGGTTTTTCCAAGGCAGGTTTTTAATCTTTCTTTTTACCAGGCATCCCACTGCTTTACCAGGTCAGAAATATGTTTATTTGAAATTTTTTTTGGCATAGAGTTTCTCTGTTTCAGGATTTCTTTTCCTTTAGTACCTGCAGTTCTTGGTCACACCACTTCAAACAATGAAAAGGCAGACCAGACGAAGAGTGATGGGCAGCAAGGCTGTATATTGGGGATAAACGCTCCCAAAGAGGGAGGGGACCCAAGAGGGTTGTTATTCTGGCATTTAAATCTAGAGGTTTTTTTTTTTTTTTAATTTTATTTATTCATTTGACACAGAGAGATCACAAGTAGGCAGAGAGGCAGGCAGAGAGAGAGAGAGGAGGAAGCAGGCTCCCCGCGGAGCAGAGAACCCGATGCGGGACTCGATCCCAGGACCCTGAGATCATGACCTGAGCCGAAGGCAGTGGCTTAACCCACTGAGCCACCCAGGCGCCCAAATCTAGAGGTTTTTATAAGATTGTTGGCCAGCTGTCTTCATCTGATTAACCCTCCATGCACCTGTCATCCAATCAGGTTTTTGTCTACATGCTCATCTACCTCTCAGGGAGCTGTTCACGTGGGAAGGGGTAGAGGACTCCTTTCAGGGTGGTGGAGAGTAACAGGATGGGGTCTTTTTCCTTTTAATAGTAGTTTCCTGGGGGACGGGAGTGGGCCTTGTCCCTGCCTGCCTTTTTTCTGACTAACCTCCATTACAACCATACAAGAGTATAAATTTGAACTCAAAATCAGTATTGACTGTGGTCAAGTATTTTCTAGGGAGAAAGTTATCCACCAGCACTCCTCCGCCTCAAAACCCAAGCTGAGGTAAAAGATGCTTCTCTGCCATCTACTTTTGTTGCCAATGTGTTCTTCTAGCCACCACCACCCCTGCTGAACCAAAGCTCCTCAAGTCCCCTGGCTTCGTGTAAGGGTCTCACTTCCAACTCCCTGCCTTGCTTCAGGGGTGCAGGTCATCATCTGTTGCCACTGGATGTTAAGTTAAAATCAAGGCCCTCTGGTTTTCTCCTCATCCGCCTCAATGTGCTTATCACTCCCTTCTTTAGTTTTCTCCCCCTAAAGATGTTTTTTAACCTTTCTTATAAGTTTGCTATGTATTTATAAAGATGATGTAGGTTTTTTGAGTTGTAAACTCTTTCAAAATAAAAAAAAGGTTTTAACAAAGAAAGTTGATATTGTATTCTCTGGTAGTTTACGTTTTTTTGTTTTTTGCTTTATTCTTTACTGAAAAGGATTAGGTTATCTTGGCTGTAATATGCAGGAGTCTGAAATCTGCATTCATTTATCTCAAGTCTTCGTTCCATTATCTATTTATCTATGGGCCAGGCCCTGCTGAATGGTGGGAATAAAAGTTACTTCAGAGAGCTCACATAAAGTAGGGGAGGGCACAGACAAGTAGAAAGCAACTCTAATATCATCTAATAAAATCTTTGTCCTGGGCACCTGGGTGGCTCAGAGGGTTAAGCCTCTGCCTTCGGCTCAGGTCATGATCTCAGGGTCCTGGGTCGAGCCTCGCATCAGGCTCTCTGCTCAGTGGGAAGCCTGCTTCCCTCTCCCTCTCTGCCTGCTGCTCTGCCTACTTGTGATCTCTCTCTCTCTGTCTCTCTGTGTTAAATAAATAAATAAATAAATAAATAAATAAATAAAGTCTCTGTCCAAGAAAACACAGGAATAGAATGTGAAATGTCCAAGCTGAGCTCCAAAGAAGAGCAGGAGGGATGATGCAAAGGAACCAGCACATACAGAGCCCTGGAGGTAGTGGAGGACCCCCAGCACTTTTAGGGGTTGAGACTGTTCAGTATACAGATAAGCACAGAGCATGAACCAGTAACTGACCAGAGAGAGCCAGGGTGGTGTGTTTGCAGTAAACCGCAGGATTCCCTGGAAAATACTTACCTTTGTACACATCTAAAATTGTGGATAAAAATATTTTAAATGCATTCCTGAGTTGGCAAGAAAGTAAGAGAAATCCTCAGAGGCTAAAAATGTTGCAAAAATTTTGGAGATCTAAACATACAAACCTGGTCACTTAGACTTTTGTTTTAATAGTCACCTGAGTAGTAGAGACAATAACCTGGGCCTGCGTTGCCTGGGAAGTTGGACTGGAGACCTCACAAAGACCAGAATCCCAAGAGACTAGCCCTTGTGTGAAAGGGTGAACTAGCCTTGTGTGAACCCGGGGACACAGCTGGGACATGTGTCTGTTTTGATTTTAACTCTAAAAGTCGTGGTAAATGTTACCCCCAAGAGTTTGTACCCACAATGGCCCTCACACAATACTTGCAGTCAAACAACATCCAACCAATAACTTATTTTAACTGAGCCCAAATTCTCTCTGGATGAATTTGCCAGCCATCTAAGCCTTAAAGAATAACCTGATAGGAAGTTTCACGACAAAGCGCTCACAATTAAAAACAAAAATAGCATGGAGGACAAAGGGAGTTAGAGAGGAGAAGGGAGTTGGGGGAAATTGGAAGGGGAGGTGAACCATGAGAGACTATGGACTCTGAAAAACAATCTGAGGGTTTTGAAGGGGCGGGGTGGGGGTGGGAGGTTGGGGTACCAGGTGGTGGGTATTAGAGAGGGCACGGATTGCATGGAGCACTGGGTGTGGTGCAAAAACAATGAATACTGTCACGTTGAAAATAAATAAATAAATAAATACATTTAAAAAAAATCAAGATAAGGAAATAATCTCTAGTAAGAGAGACCTAGGAAAAATTCCAAATAGGAGAAATAGTTCCACATAGACTTTGGACACTGGAATTATACAACATAAATTATAAATGTCTCAAATATGATTAAAAAATAAAAGATCATTTTGAATGAGAAACTAGAAACTGCACATCAGAGAAAATTTAGGAAAATAGACTGTCATAAGTAAAAAAAAAAAAAGTACTGTAAATGAGGTTAAAAAGTCAACAGGTGGCTTACACAGAGTAGATGTATCTGGAGAGAGCCCTAGTGAGTCAGAAGATAAATTACACAAAATGCAGAAATATAAAGGCCAAAAAAATATGAAGGCAAGTTCCCAAGATATGGGAGATTAGTGATAAAGACCAACATAGATGTGATTAGAATTCTGGGTTACAATCTGAGGATTTCAGAAGGCAGTGGGGTAGGGGGGTGGATGAGTTTGGTAATGGATATTGAGGGCACATATTGCACGGAGCACTGGGTGTTGTACACAAACAGTGAATCATGGAACACTACATCAAAAACTAATGATATCCAAATTAAAACCACATTGAGATATCACCTTACACCAGTTAGAATGGCCAAAATTAGCAAGACAGGAAACAACATGTGTTGGAGAGGATGTGGAGAAAGGGGAACCCTCTTATACTGCTGGTGGGAATGCAAGTTGGTGCAGCCTCTTTGGAGAACAGTGTGGAGATTCCTCAAGAAATTAAAAATAGAACTTCCCTATGACCCTGCCATTGCACTCCTAGGTATTTACCCCAAAGATACAGATGTCGTGAAAAGAAGGGCCATCTGTACCCCCAATGTTTATAGCAGCAATGGCCACGGTCGCCAAACTATGGAAAGAACCAAGATGCCCTTCAACGGATGAATGGATAAGGACGATGTGGTCCATATACACTATGGAGTATTATGCCTCCATCCATCAGAAAGGATGAATACCCAACTTTTGTAGCAACATGGACGGGACTGGAAGAGATTATGCTGAGTGAAATAAGTCAAGCAGAGAGAGTCAATTATCATATGGTTTCACTTATTTGTGGAGCATAACAAATATCATGGAGGACAAGGGGTGTTAGAGAGGAGAAGGGAGTTGGGGTAAATCGGAAGGGGAGGTGAACCATGAGAGACTATGGACTCTGAAAAACAATCTGAGGGGTCTGAAGTGGCGGGGGGGTGGGAGGTTGGGGTACCAGGTGGGGGGTATTAGAGAGGGCACGGATTGCATGGAGCGCTGGGTGTGGTGCAAAAATAATGAACACTGTTTTTCTGAAAATAAATAAATTAATTTAAAAAACTAATGATGTACTGTATGGTGACTAATGTAACATAATAGGAAAGAAAAGAATAAAAAAGAGAAGAAAGAATAGAAAGAAAAGAAAAGAACGGAAGGAAGAAAGAAAAAGGAAGAATGAATTCTGGATTACAGAATGGAGAATTAAAACAATATTTTAAGAGATGAGGCCAGACAACAAGAGATGGGATGAATCCTGAGGCCTCTTTTAAGCCATTTTAGAGAATTTAAACTTTATCGTCAGGAATAGGGAGACTGAAATATTTTCATCAGAGAGGAACAAAATCCAATTTCCAGTTATAAAGGTCACTTTGGCTGCATTTTGGGAGATGGATCAGCGTTGAGAGAAGCAGTCAAATTCCAGGAAAGGAGAGCAGTAGAAGAACTACTGCAGTCACCTGGACGAGTGAGATTTTAGAGATATTCAGGAGGTAGAGTTGGAGTAACTTGGGAACCAGTGAGGGGTGAGGGGTTTTTGCATCAACTTTACCTTCTCTATTAAGTCTTGTTCACTGTGTATAAGTGCTGCCGAAGCGAGCACAAGTCTTGTTCATTGTGTTTAAGCACAGTTACCTTTCGAGGAGGTCTTTCTACAGGTCTTTTTTTTTTATTATTTAATTTAGTTTTTTCAGTGTTCCAAGATTCATTGTTAATGCACCACATCCAGTGTTCCATGCAATACGTGCCCTCCATAATACCCACCACCAGGCTCTCCCAACTCCCCATCCCCTCTCCTCTCCAAAACTTTGTTTCTCAGAGTCCGCAGTCTCTCATGGTTTGTCTCCCCCTCCGATTTCTACCAACTCACTTTCCCTTTCCTTCTCCTAATGTCCACCGTGCTATTCCTTATGCTCCACAAGTAAGTGAAACTATATGGTAATTGACTCTCTCTGCTTGACTTATTTCACTCAGCATAATCTTTCTGTGTATTTATCTCACTGTATTGAAATGATTCAGTCTGCCTCCTCCACAAGACCACAAGCTCCTCAAAGTCAGAGAACTTATCCTATTAATTACTGAGGGCTTCTCTTTTTCATCTCACTCCGTACTCAGCACCGAATCAGGGCGGGGTTCAAGCCTTGCCAGGCCCACGTCTATGTGTTAACACCGGCACCTTCGCTCTGAAAGGGACGCTTTCAGAGGATTGCCCAGTTTCAGATCACAAAGGAATGCCACACAAAGGAGTTGGGCAGAGCAGAGCAGAGCTGTGGTTAGATCTGCATTGTTTTGAAATAACCTAAGCAACAATTTGAATGGGGAGGTGATTAGGTAGGAGGGATTTACAATTGCCAGGAAAGAAAATCGAAGACTGAATCAAGACAGTAACAGTGGGAATGAAGATGGCAGGGCAGAACCACAAACTCTTTCGGAGGCTAAAAGTCAGGGCTTGACTTAACATTTAGATATTGAGGGGTGCCTGGGTGGTTCAGTCGGTTAGGCATCGGACTCTTGATTCCCGCTCGGACTGTGATCTCAGGGTGGTGGAATTGAGCCCCACATTAGGCTGCATGCTCAGCATAGAGTCTGCTTCTCTCTCCCTCTCTACTCCTCCCTGCCGCCCCTCCCCCAACAGCCACACACTCTCTCTCTCCATCTCAAATAATAAATAGACAAAATCTTTAAAAAACGCACATTTGGATATTAAAAATTAAGGAGGAGAATGAATTGGGATGAAACTTATTTTTACCTTGGGATCTGGGGGTTCTCTACAACCAGATGGGAAATTCAGGAAAGGGAGTGACTCTAGGTTGCTATGGAGTCTACAGGCGTGAATCACTGTGATTCCTGAAAATCACTATAAAATGTTCTTCACCAGCACCCACTTGCAAAGGTTTGCTGTGGGCAGAGCAGTAGAATACCAAGAATACCAAGGAGGCAGGATCAAGGAATGTAAATGATTCCGACTTCATATATACTGCCTTACAAACGTCATACCATGAATAGGTTTCCATTTCTGTGTCGGGCTCTTTGGACTACCAGCTTTTTCCCTGGCCCTTTCTTTAGCATGCTGGAGATCTCAAGTCCAGCGCCCACCCACCAGAGGCACCAAGATATCCAACACTTACTTCTACTTCCTGGCAGAAGGTGGCATTGGGGCCATACTGCAGCTGGCATTGATGGTGAACATCATAGATCACTCCAGGGGCAATGACCTTGGACTTCAAGCCTTTCTTTTGGGGGATATCATCGAGACAAAACCCCCAGCCCCGGCTGAAAACAAATTATCAAAAAGGAGAACAGTTGCTTATGATTTCCTTTGTCTTAGTCTTTTATTCAACAGAAACCTTCTATCCCTGTGGTTTACCCTTTGTCCTTCAAGACAAATTTATTGCCACAAGGCATAGAACCCTCTAGGCCCAAGATGGGAATGGCCGAACAGGAAATCAAAGCATACCCCAGACTATTACTTCAGCCGGGAGCCAGGAAATACAAGCGGGAGAGCAAAATAAAATCATCAAAGGGGTTTCAGTGACCACTCGTAACATATGCCCGCTGTTCCTGCCAGTGTGGGGGACTTACACACTCAGATCTAAAGTGCCTGCTCTGCCCACTGCAAGCAGGGCAAGCAGGGGGATGGGACATTCATTGGGCTGTGCTTGGAAGACAGGACCCACCTACAACTCGGGGGCGGAAAGCAGAAGCAAAATCTGCCCCCTTCTGATGCCACCCTGATGCAAAGATCTGGGAGAGGAACGGAGACTTTTCCAGGCCTAGGGTGAAACTCCAAGGGACTTCCGGTTTAAAGAGCACCAGGTCAGGCTGCCCCGAAACATGCTGCCACTTACTCCAGGAAGCGGGTGATGTACTCCTTGCTGCACTTGGACCAGGTCAGTGGGCTGGGATTGTACTGGAGCTGGCGGGACATGAGGTACGGGTGCCTGCCCTCGGGCTCACAGTCATTCTCTTTCCCGTCATGCTGGATGCCGAAACTGCAAGAAGGCAGAAGGCGCAGGAGTATTAAGGAGGCGGGTATGAAACAGGGCGACAACCCCAGTCCCTCCACGAGAGCCACTTTGTACCGAATGCACCTGTTTACAAAGTGAGGCTCTACCTGGACAGGGACAGCTGACTTTGAACTAAAAGGCGCAGGAGATGCTTTCAGCTTCCACAACCATGGGAACCACGTGGCTAATTCAAAAACCTGTGTTTGGCTGAGAGCTCCCAGTTCGGCTTTCCAGGAGTCTGGAGTAAGGAGGGCAAATCCCGCCTCAAGCGGTCTTCCTCTTGCTTTAGCAGCTGAAGCACAAAACACCCAAACCTTCCTTCGCCCCTTTTCATCATCCTGTACAGAAGGGCACAAAAGGGAAAGCCTAGGAGAGACTTCGTCCGAGGCCACAAACTTTGAGTGACTGATTTTCTTTTGAGTATTGTCATGCGGGTCCTCCAAGATGAGAGACGTTAGGGAGGCCTCCCAGGTGGGGTCGGAGCAGGGGGTTCACAGACAGATCATCTGGAAGGTGCCAGCTTTCCACTTCGTGATCTGGGAGTTCCTCCCCTGGAAAACGCAGAGGTCATCACGGCGTTGGGGTCAGATCTGAATGGAAGAGTCTGAAAACTACTTAGCAAGGGCCTGGCATAGAATCAGGACTCGGGGACTCATGGAAGTCCTTTACTGCTGCCTTGACCCTTGTGGAGCTTCTCAAACATCGCACTGCTCGTGAGAGGTAAAACCAGGTCTTCCGCAGCATGTGTTGCTCCGTCAGTGTCCTTACCCTCGTCCTGCTCCTCTGCTCCCGGCCTCCCGCTGCCATGGCTGAGCAGGTACAGCAGCCCTGAATGCCCCGACAGAGCTCGTTGGCCACGTGAAAGGGCGTCGGGGAAGGAAGAGGACTCAGAGTCTGTTTATAAGCTGAGTCCTCAGGATTGCCCCAAGACACCTGCAGAGGCTCCCCAAGATCTCTCTTCACTGGCGCACTTGCAACGCGGCGAGGTTGGCTCAAATTTCCAAATCTGAACAGAGGGGAAGGGTGACCTCTGACTCCGCTAGTGAAATTCAACCTCCCTGACAGGCAAGCTCACGTGTGACTTGAATACAATCTCCCGATCCACATTAGCAACTCTCACAGAGAACCGTCTGGGGGGGATTTAGAGGTTTCTTGTATTTTGCTTAATGTGTTATGATGTTACCGACTTCCTTATGGACTTTCATCACATTCCAGATAAATACAAAATTCACAAAGGAATCAGGGAATTAATCTACAGAACTGTTCTCACTCAGCCACTAATGTGACTCGGTGAAAGCTTTTATTGCAAAGCAGGCCTTCCCTACGCTTGCTCAAATCTATTCTTACCCCACTCATATGGGCCACAAACCCTATTCTTACCCTGCTCAGGTGGGCCACAAGCTCACCTTCCCAATAATCAGTAAAACACTGAACTGTAGGCATGGTTTGAAAATATGCACGTACAGTGGTTTTTCTAGCATCGGATAGTCTAATTCCAGAACCACACAGCCATACCCTATCCACTGGTTGGAGTCAAACCTACGTTCAAAACATATCAGTTACCTTAAAGCTCTTTTTGTTCTATCGAAAGGTTTTATTTCCTTTTTAAAGGATTAATTTATTTGAACGAAAGCATACACACATGCAGAGGGGCGGCAGAGAGAGAGAGGGAGAGAGAGAATCTCAAGCAGACTCCCCACTGAGCACAGAGCCCAGTCTCACCACCCTGAGATCATGACCTGAGCCGAAATCAGGAGTCAGAAACTTAACCAACTGAGCCACCCAGGGGCCCCTGCTCTACCTCAAGTTTTTAATTCACTAAAGGATTTCCCCCTCCAGCTTTGCCACCTCTCTGTGCCCCCCATGTTATGGAAGAAAAGCAGTGCCACTAACAATGTCCCTCTGAACTGTGTCTACTATGTCTAGATGTGTGGGGCCCCCCTGCCCATGAGCACAGTGGGCCAGTGATAAATGAAGGCCAAGGAAAGCACATGGGGTCATAGAATGTTTCCAGGAAGCTCCGTTCTAGCAGATGGGATGGACGCTGAAGAGCAGCTGGGAGTACGGAGCCCTCCCGAGTCTCCCACAACTTGCTGGGCTGTTGGATTCACCGGCTTCACCTCTGTTAGATGAGTTTGCTGAATTACAGCTGTGAAATAGTAAGTTCGTTGGCTGGGTTTCAGGGTTTCATTTGATGGCTATTCCTTGCCTTTTCTTCTTCTTTTTTTTTTTTAATCTGAGTATAGGGGACACAATGGTATATTGGTTTCAGATGTACGACTTAGTGATTTGATAAATTTCTATATTAGGCTCTGCTCACTGTAAGTTTAGCTACTATCTGTCCAGTTACATCATTATTACAACATCCTGGACTGTATTCCTTATGTTCTACCTTTTGTTCCTGTGACTTGTGATTCATTTCATGGTGCAGAAGACAAAAACCATGATAAGCGTGATTGTGTGCTTTCCAAGCTGATTGAGGAAGTACCGATTTCCTGCATGTAACACGCAAAGGTCTAATGAAATCCAGAAGCAGGAGAGAAATATTGGGTGAATATTGGCTTTTAGGTGTGTATCTATATATCATGATATTTTCATTACTTAAAAGAAAAGGATGCTAGGTCTCAGATAAGTTTTTAAATTTCCTCCTGGAACTCTACCTTCGTTTTTGGTAACGTACCTATGGAGCCTAAGGAAGGTAGTAAGAGAACTCAGGTATAAATGACTGATATAATCCAGGGTCCTCATATACAGATTTTCAAAAAGTTTTCTCTCAAAAGGGAAATTATTCACATAAGGCCACAGCACAAGTTAGTTAATTTTACTTTCTATTTTGCATCACACATAGTCGGTAATGAAACAAATCATGTTTCCAAGAAACAATGGGGTATCTATGTTATTAAACTATAATGAGTGTCTTTGGGGATACCGGTTTATCACAGATTTCATTTTTGTTTTTGAGCTGCCTCAGGCCCTTTCATTGAACTTTTCAGTTTCTCTGTTTAATTAGATAATTAGAACTATATAACTAAAGAAAGAACTAAATACCTCAGAAGTATCATTGGCCAGAAGCAAAAGTTTCTTAGGAAGCTCTTAAAGTCTTCTCTGGTTTGGTTTTGTGTTTTACTAAAGCATTTTTTTTTCATCATTCAAACTCAAGCTTATGTGTTGTATACTTTTACCAGTGACCCTGAACTTTTTTGGCAAATAAAGACAGCATTTTAGTGCAAATCAAAAGCACTGTGAGAGATCACCTCAGTCCGGTCAGAATGGCTAAAATAACAACAACAACAATAAAAAACAAACAAGAAATAACAAGTGTTGATGAGAATGTAGGAAAAAAGGAAGCCTCGGGCAATGTTGGTGGGAATGTAAATCAGTACAGCCACTGTGGAAAACAGTATGGCGGTTCTTTAAAAACAGAAATACCACATGATCCAGTAATTTCACTACTGGATATTTACTCAAAGAAAATGAAAACACCAATTCAAAAAGATATATGCCCCCCATGTTTACTGGAACATTATTTACCATAGCCAAGTTATGGAAGAACCTAAGTGTCCATCTATAGACGAATGGATGAGGAAGACATGGTGTGTGTATACATATAAGGGACTGTTACTCAGGCATAAAAAAGAATGAGATCTTAACATCTGCAACAACATGGATGGACCTAGACAACATTATGCTAAATGAAATAAGTCAGACAAATACTGTATATTTCACTTATATGTGGGATCTAAAAAAGCAAATGAATAAACAAACAAAAAGCAGAATCAGACATGTAAATATGGAGAACAAACTGGTGGTTGCCAGAAGAGAAGGGGTTGGGGGTGGGCGAAATGGGCAAAGGAGAGCGGCAGATACAGGCTTCAGTGACGGAACGAGTAAGTCGTGAGAATAAACAGTACAACACAGGGAATACAGCCAATGATAGTGTAGTAGGGTTGTGTAGTGACAGATAAACTACATTTGTGCTGAGCAGAGCATAAAGTATAGAGAAGCTGAATCACTCTATTGTATACCTGGAAAATGTAACATTGTGTGTCAACTATACTCAAATGAAAAAATTTTAATTAAAAAATAAATGACATTGTTTTATTTAGGTCATCTGTACATGGCCCAATATCTTTTTTTTTTAATTAAACTTTTCATTTTGAGATAATTGTAAGTTCAGATGCAGTTTTAAGAAACAGAAATGAAGAGGTCCTCTGTACCCATCCTGCACTTTCCCCCCAAGATAACACACTATAAAACCATAATCCACTAACACAACGAGGTACTGATGTAGATACCGTCAAGACACAGAGCACTGGTCACCGCAAGGATCTCTCCTGTTGCACTTACAGTCACACTCTCTTCCTTCCCACCCCCGTTCTGTCCTGAAGCCCTGGCAGCCACTAAAACCTCCATTTCGGTAATTTTGACATGTCAGTCATATATCACACAGGATGTAACTGTGGAGATTGGCTTTCTTTCATGGAGTGTAACTCTTTGAAGATTCATCAGGTCACTACATGTATCATTGGTTCCTTTCTTTTAGGGCGTCTGTCCCAGTTTAGTAACCATTCACTCTGTTGGGTCAACACCACCGTTGGATGGTTTCCAATTCTGGGCTATTAAGATTAAGCTTCTATAACCATTCATGTACAGTTTTTTGTGTGACTTCATTTCTCCAGGATAAATGCTCAAGAGTACTGGACCATATGGTAGTCTACTGTTCAAAACACTGGCAACCTGTTCTCTATAGTGCCCAAACCATCTTACTTTCTAACCAGTAATGCATGAACGATCCAGTTCCTCTGCGACCTTTGCCAGCATTTGGTGTCACCACTCTAGTTTTAGTCATTCTGATTGGTGTGTTGTGATATCTCATCATGGTCTTAATTTTCATTTCCCTGATAGCTAATGATCTTGAATATACTTTCAAGTGCTTATTTGCCATATATCCTTTTTGGTGAAATTTGGTAAAATGGTCTTTTGTCCATTTTCTAATTACTATTTGTCTTATTACTAGTGAGTTTTGATAGCTGTTTATGTATTTTAGATGCTGGTCCTATTGATATATGGTTTATTCTTTTCCTAGAACTGCCATAAAAATTATTGTAAGCTCAGTAACTTCTTCTCTCACAGTCATGGAGGATAGAAGTCTGAAATCAACAGGTCAGCAGTACTATGAACACTTCAAAGGCTCCAGGGGAGAATCTGTGCTTGCCTCTTCCAGCTCCTGCTCAGTGCAGGCTTCCTTGACTTCTGGGATCAAGACTTGAACTTCTGCCTCCGACTGTGCATGGTCTTCTTCTTTTTGATCTCTCTGTGTCCAAATCTCCCTTTCCAGTTCCTGGGTCTAGGGTGAGCCTGAAACTAGTCTGATTACATCTCAAAATTTTTAACCAATAACATCTGCAAAGACCCTATTTCTAAAACAGGTTACATTTTGAAATTCCAAGTAGCCTTGGATTAGTGAAGAACACTGTTCAAGTCATGACATAGGATTTGCAAGTATTTTCTCCTAGGCTGTGGCTTGTCTTTTCATCCTCTTAAAAGAGTCAAAAGGTTTTGTTTTTGTTTTTGTTTTAATTTTGAAGAGTCCAATTTTTAATGTTTCCATTTATGGAATGCATGTTTGATGTCAAGTTTAGAAGCTCTTTGCCTAGCCATGGATACTGAAAATTTTCTCCTCTTTATGTCCTGAAAGTTTTATAGTTGTACATTTTACATTTAAGTTTGTGTCTACTTCAAGATAATTTTTGCGATGGTGTGATACTTAAGTAGAGGTTCATTTTATATTTTTTAAAATTTTGCTTATGGATGTCCAATTCCTTCAGTACCCTTTCTTTAACAGGCCACCTTTCCTCCATTGAACTGCTTTTATACCTTTGTCAAGAAATCAGTTATATTTGTTTTGCACTATTTTTGACTTCTCTGATTGATTCCATTGATGTTTGTGTCTCTCCCTCCGCCCAAACCACACAATCTTTGTTACTGAAGTTGTATAATAATTTTTGAAATCTTGTAGACTGATTCCTCCCATTTTGTTATTCTTTTTCAAACTATTTTGAAAACTTATTCTAGTTCCTTTGCCTTTCCACATACATTTTAGAATAATTTTCTATATTAAAAAAAATCTTACTGCAGTTTTGGTAGAAATATCATTAAACTTATATATTTATTTCAAGAGAATTCCATTTTTATCATGTTGAATCTTCCAATTCATAAACAGAGTATGTGTCTCCATTTATTTAGATCTCTCATTCTTTCCTTGGTGTTATGTAGTTTTCAGCATACAAGTCCTGTACATGTTTTGTTAGCTTTAAAAGTATATAATCATGTATATAAAAATATCATACTTTTGAGTGATCATGAAGGTTACTGCATTTTTAATTTCAATATCCACCTATTCATGATCAGTATATAAAAATGTGATTTTTATGACTCTATTGTACCCTGTGAACTTATTTTTCTAGTCTGTGTGTTTACATAGATTCTGTGGGGTTTTCTACAGATACAATTATATTATCTGCAAATAAAGCTAGTTATATATCTTCCCAACCTGTTGTCTTTTTTTTTTTTTTCTTGTCTTATTGCACTGGCTAAAACTGTACTCTTTTTTCTATCTGTTCTTCAGGCTTGATCATTTACATTGTCCTATCTTCAAGTTCGTTGGTGTTTATTCTGCCTACTCAAACCTGCCAATGATTCCCTCTAGTTAATTTTTTATTACACTGATTGTACTTTTTGTTTTTTAGCTTCAAAATTTCTTCTTGGTTTTCTTTTTAGATTTTCTATCTCTTTACTGATATTCTATTTTTGTTCATACATCATTTTCTTGGTTTTATCCACATCTTCCTTAGTTCTCTGAGCATCTTTAAGGCACTTGTTTTAAAATCTTTGTGTAATAAATCTGCCATCAGGAACAATTTCTAATGATTTATTTTTCCTTTGAATGGGCCATACTTCCCTGATTCTTTGCATGTTTGGGGATTTTTTTGTGTAGGGGAAAGTGAACATTTGAATCTATTAATGTGGAAACTCTAAAAATCATGTTCTTCTTCCTTAGGGTTTGCTGTTTTTATTATTGTTATTATTACTATTATCATTATTATTTTTTAAAAGATTTTATTTATTTATTTAACAGACAGAGATCACAAGTGGGCAGAGAGAGAGGAGGAAGCAGACTCCCTGCTGAGCAGAGAGCCCGATGCAGGGCTCGATCCCAGGACCCTGGGATCATGACCTGAGCCGAAGGCAGAGGCTTTAACCCACTGAGCCAACCAGGCACCCCAATCATTATTATCATTATTATTATTAATCATCTTAGTTATAGGTTGTATTTATGCCAAGGAGCAAACTGAGGTAAAAATTTAAGGTCTTCTCAGGTCTTTTCTGAATCTATCTGGGCATATGTGGTTACTTTCTAATTCTCCCCATATATGCAATTACTTTCAAAAGTCCTATTCTTTATTGTCTGGCCCTCAAAAGGGAAAAAGAAAGGTGAATAGGGGGAGAAAAGGGTGCTGGTCCTTTAAGTCCTCCAGAAGACACTCCAGTTAAAGGCAGGGGCATGGAGGCTTACAACAACATGGAGAAGTACAACCACAATGGCTGCCCACAACTTTGTTTTTACCTCTGTGAATCAGAAGCAGCCATCAGCAATCACAGCACAGATCCTTGACATTTAGAGGACAAATATCAAAATATTAAATCAATTCAGATAGTGACCCAGTTCTATTCTGTTAGATAACCTACCACTTCTGATAACCAGTAAACATCTACAACTCTGTTTCCAAGAATTCAGGGAAATAGTGCTCAAGTAACGTTACTAAGAGGTTTTTACATTTATTGGAGAATTTCTAAACTCTGAAAGGATCATACTTGCCCTTGGCTTTATGGCCTTGGCTTTGTAGTCTTGCTCACAAAATCATAGGTCCATGTCCAGATAATCATGCCAATGATTGTGTCAAAAATTGGAGCAAATCTGATTTTGTAGAATCTGCTTAGCTTATTTCTGAGGCCTTTTATACAGCCAGATTAAGTTGAACATATAAGAAATCCATTCTTTGAACAGAAGTAATGAGCATTTGTGAGCACCTTTTATCAAGCAAGTCTTCTCAATTTTTCTTTACCTTGAGTATACCACTTGAGGAAGGCCTTGAGCAGTCATTTCTCAGTTTGACCTTATTATATTTATTAGCATTACTTAGCCAGCAGATGCTACTGACACCAAAGACTTGACTGGAGGCTGCAGGGAATATATCCCTTCACATATCAGGACGGAGGATGTCTATGTTTCTATATGAGAATAGCTTTCATTTTGTCAAGTTTTATTATCAGCATGCCAACTACTACAGCCTAGTCTTTTCAACATCTAGCCTTCTGTCTCCGATCGTTAATTACCTGTATAAGCAAGTCACTTAACCTCTCTGTCTTTAAATTTCTGATAACTAAGGATACTAAAACATAACACCTTTATCTCCCAGGGCTTTTTGGTAATAATCTAAAAAATGACAATACCTAAGAAATTGCCTTGTTCAACCTAGTCGCTTCACAGATGAGGGAGCTGGTGAGCAGAGGTATTGGGAATTATCTAAGGTAATAATATTGGCTGATGGAAAGCCAGAGTAAGCACTCACTTTTCCCAGCTCCCAAGCCGATACTCTAGTTTTGTCCTGCAGGTAAAAGTATTTTTGAAAACTTCCAGTATTACATGAGAAAAAAGATGAGAACGCCCAGACCAGAGGCCAGGCCTGGAATATCCAAAATCCTCATTCTCTCTTCACTCAAAACATTCTGCAATCTGCCTTCTATGAATTCACCTAATCAAATTCACTCATTATTGAGACAAATGTACATCCTGCTCACCGACGTTTGCTTGATGGTCTTTTCCAGCTGATGGCAGTTTTAAATCTCTGCTTTATTCAATGTGTTCCTTTAATGCATATGAGTAAAATGGGGTTAACAATAGTAGCTTCTTGAGAGGTTTCATAGCGTTCTTGAGAGGATTCAATAACACAACACAAAGCGTATGACATAAAGTAAAGGTGAAAAATGTTCATGTTTGTGACTTTTCAGTGATATTATTACTATTCCGTAAGAGCTAAACAGGGATTGTTATTTCTGAATTCGTCAAGTGAGTTACAGCTTTTGCCCTTGTCTGTGCTCCACCCATTCTAATTTAGAGAACTGTAGTAGCCTCTTTGGTTCTGGGATGTAGACAGGCATGAGTGGCCAGGGAATAAAAGACACAGAAATCTTTGAAGCACATGATGGTCCCCACTTTACAGGTGAGGAAGCAGAAGTTGGGAGAATGAGTCTCAAGACGCAGCACAGCCCAACTCCCGATGATCCATTTAAGGGGCTTTCCCTTCTTTCTACCCACATGGTACATGAACATGGCAAGGAGATCTCTGTTTCCTTGGCCCTTTACCTGTGTCCAAGTTCATGGGCAATTGTGAAAGCCAGAGGGAGTCCAGAGTCTTCATTGATGTTACAGCTCCTGTGAGGCTGGCACATTCCGGACAGGTGGGACAGACCCAAAGTCTCACAGGGGCGATTGACACCAGCACAGATGTCTTTTCTGAAAGCAGAGAACAGAGATGCATAAGCTCGCAAAGAAACATCTGAAAAAACCCTTCTGGAAAAAATCTGGGTATTAACTCACATTCAGTGTGGTCTGGGAAGCATGATTAAAATTGTTTTTAAAAGTCCATACGAATATAGCGAGGTAATTCTGCATTCACAAGATTACTCTGATTTCACTTCTTAATTACTAAATCTCAGTAACACCTTAAAAATGTAGGAAAATATGACAAATGTTTTATTTTGAGTTGCTTCTGCCCTTAATCCCAAGAGGCCAAATTACATTTTTTGGACCAAAAGAGAAGGATTTGATGGAAAATGTAAGATTATTTGAACTTTTATTCAAAGGAAGGACAACCAGCAGTGGCCGAAGGTTTTCAAGTATGAAACCCCTTGTTGTCTTTCTGAGATCTGTGCTCAAAATTCCCCTGAGAACTTCTGCTTTTTCACGAAAACAGGCAGTTGGTCTCATCAATCCATCTGGAGCTCAGATCAGCTGTCTCTGCAGCCCCACTATGCTAACAACATGGCATATGGGAAGGAATGCCTATACAAATAAAAACTCCTTGGATCTCAAAAAAATACTGGTTATAGTCTTTAAATGTAAAAATGTGCTCCCATATGTTTGTGCGCATTATTTCAGTCAAGGACAAGAGTTAACTAGTCTTTTGGTTTTCTTCAATTCAAGAAGAACTCTTTGCCGAGAATAATTAGCACAAATGCTAACAAGGCTCTGAACTTCAGTTAGTTACAGATCTTCAACTCACTGGGCTAGTGTGGGTACCATTTCTGGCAACAAATGGTCTGGGTTTTTTTGTTTGTTTGTTTCCAATGGGCCATGGAAAAGATGGAGACTCCAAAAACTCCTATGAGTCCTCAGTTCCCCTCAGGAGGGGAACGGCTCCTCAGGAGACAACGGCTGGGACAATGGGTTAGAACAGAGAGACAGATCCTATCTCAGGGCACCCCAGCAGATCTGATCTCCACTGTCATAGCAATAATTGTTGGGTGGTTTTGTGTTGGAGAGCTAGACTGAATCATACAGCCCAATCATTCTAACTAATTGCTGGGTCTGTGGGAGGATCAAGAAAACACTGTTCTGCCCCTACAGCAAGATGTACTGGTCACTATTTCACTTTTTTCAAAAAGTCTAGGCCTGCGTGGAGCTGCTGGGAAAAGATGGAGTCTATTGCTAACTCCCTGGCTTTCTCATTGTGATAAGACAGGAGTTAGGTCCATTAAACAATTGTTCACTGCATGCCTACTAAGTATCTAGCACTAAAGAGAAAACAAGGGGGTAATAATAGAAATGGAGGAATAGGAGTCTTCCAGGCCAGGAGCTTATGCTCCCCAAAGCACATAAGCTCTACACCCCACCCCTATACTGGGAGTAGTATAAGAGAAAAGATGGCTTGGCATGCATCTTTCGGTATACTAGTCCCACTTCATAAGGTATGCTCAAACCAAAATATGTTCAAGCCAATGTACCTTCTCCTCAATGCAGCTCTATAGAGAACCCTGTTGAAGTGGACCTCAGCCTGGATCTCTGGAGGCAAGTCTCACACCTCCCTCCCTGGTGCTGCCTGTTTCTTCAGAACAGAGGTTCCCAGAAGGGGGTGCTTTGGCTCACCCACCGACTCCTACAGGACATTAGGCGGTGTCTGGAGACAGTTTTGGTTGCCACACTCAGAAGCGGGTGCTACTGTCATCTCATGGAGAGGGGCCAGAGATGATGTCAAATATACCTCCATGCACGGGACAGCCCTTCACAACAAAGAATTAACCAAGCCAAAATGTCAGTGATGCCAAGAGTGAGAAATCCTGTTTTCGAATCTGAAATACTCTCCACTGTTTAGGAGCTGGTGAAGTTCAACATACATTTTGGAACAGGCCTTTGTTCCAAAGAAGAAACGTGATCATAATAAGAGAAAACTGGTCATAATAAGAGAGCAGATCCTTCATATCCTTATGGGTAATAGTTTAACTATTAGGGTACAACTGCCTGGATTCATGTCCCAGCTGTTCCTGTTAACAGCAATGAGATTTGGGGCAAGTGACCTAACCAAACCTCAGTTTCCTGCTCTGAAAAATGGGAATGGCTAGTAGGAGTCAATGACCAGGGTTGCTGTGGAGATTAAATGGAATGCTGATTATTCTAAGAGATGTAGCACAGTGCTACATCAAACACTCCACAAATGCTAATCACCCTCAACTCACTCATTTCTTCATGTGAGAAGGAGAGAAGAAATAATTTCTACTTTAAGGGCAAGAAAAGAGGTGGAGCTGACCCAGCTTCCAAGGGTGGTCCCAGATCCAGGATTCTTCTCTACAGAGAGGTCCTGCCTGGACTGAAGTCTTTCCATGGCTTCTCGCCCAGGTCCTCAGTGTTTTCTGCCTGCTTGCTGGCTTCCCAGGGCCCCTGTGCTTACCTTCCCAACTCACATTAACCTACCTCCCAGGGGACTGACTGATGTCACAGGTTCCAATATGAACCTCTGGAGATTATTTGCATTCAACCAATGTTTTGATACTTTCACTCAAAAGAGTGCTTCTGATAGTTGGAGTGAAGGCTGCTTTTCAACCTCTGCAGGCATCCCATGCACTGGGAGAGATGACAGGCCCAAGTGTTCGGGGGCAGCCTGTCCTCCCCAGGGAGAACATAAACAAGGGCCTTCTGTGCATGAGGTTCTTGGTGGCTGAAAGGCCAGGCCAAGCACCCTCCTCCTCCTCCATGACACGTGCCTGGATTTCTTAGTGTCTCTGAATCTGCATAGGGGTTCCCCCCATGAGAACATACTTCCCCATGAATGGAAGACCTTCATATGTCTAGATTAAAATAGTGTCTACTATGCAGCATGTATTCAACAAACATTTATTGAATCAATGAACACACATAGCCTCCAAGAGCCTGGGATGATCAGAAGAGTTTATTAGCCTTTCACAGCTAAGAATCCTAGAAGGCTGATGGTTCTTCTTTGTACCAGAGGGGCTATGTGTAATCAGAACAAAATACTATCTTCATGGGGGTAAAGGAAGACAAGTGTAGGCAAACAGTTCTGCCTATTCAGGCGAGGGAGACCTGCTGCCTATATTCTGTCTTTAGCATCAGTCAGGGGTGGGTTACCAGGAGGACTGGTTTCTGTAGAGACAGTTGCATGTTTCTAAACTAGAGGGAAAGTTTTTAAAAATAAAACAAAGGATCAGAAACCCCATGCTGAAGACTTTCAGGAGTCTTTAATGAGGATCTGCAAACAATCTTCCTGATTGCTTATGGAGCTGCATGAAAAAGCCAATTTTAAAGATGAAGTTATTTTCAGGATAGGAAAAAGGCCTGCATTTTGCCAGCAGATGTAGTTTATTAAAAAGGAGAGTTTCCTGTACTGTTTGCCAACTGCCCCCTCACTGGTAAGGGTCTTGGGAGTCATGTAGATCACAGGACTGCCTTTAAAAATGACAGAGCAGTGAACAGTAGGAGACACACATAAATTTGAAAACCAGGTAACTCTCCCACCCACCAGCCTCCCTGCTTTGCAGACCCCGGCCTCCGTGTAGTTCCCAGGGTACCTGGTGAGGAGGACAGCCACATCATGATGGGCAGGGTTGAGGTCACTCTTCGGATTGATGCTCTTCTGCCACTTACAGAAGCTGGACAGTGTCTTCTCCGCATGGTGGATGATTTTCAAGCCTTGCTGGAGAAAGAAGAGGAAAAGACGGGCACAGCTGAGTTTCCTGTGCTCAGGGCTCATCACACAAGTCCTTGGAAGCTGCCGAGTGGGCCAAGATCTGGGTGGACGCCTCAGATATCTTTTTGGCATGAGTTTGGCAGAGGCCCCTCCCTGCTTTCAACACCATTACCCTCATGACTTTTATTAAAAGAACCTGAAGGACAGGGGCGCCTGGGTGGCTCAGTGGGTTAAGCCGCTGCCTTCGGCTCAGGTCATGATCTCAGGGTCCTGGGATCGAGTCCCGCATCGGGCTCTCTGCTCAGCGGGAAGCCTGCTTCCCTCTCTTTCTCTCTGCCTGCCTCTCCGACTACTTGTGATTTCTCTCTGTCAAATAAATAAATAAAATCTTTAAAAAAAAAAAAAAAAAAGAACCTGAAGGACAGAAGTGCGGGACAGAAGTTATCACTGGAACAAGTAGCCCTTAAAGAAAAAAGTACATTGGCCAAGACCAAGACCTGTGTGACGTTCCATCTCTTGCAGCTCTATGCTTCCTAAGCCAGTACAATTCCAAAGAGGCATTTTTATTTCTATTACCAATAATAATAATAATAATTCAACAATAAGCTTCTTCCTTACATGAGAACTACAAGGCTGGGTTGCACTCAACATTTGCTTGCCCGTGGTTTCCATTTTGGTCTCACATCCGTGAGTGAAGGGCAGAGGGTGACATAATCTTTCCAGGCTTCTGACCAGTTAGGATCACTGGCTGTCTGACAATGACCAGGGTGCTGGAGGGGGCACCCCCAGCCTGCAACTCCCAGGGTTCCCAAGTCACCCACTTGGCCCAAAGTTACTACTGGGGATGGGAGGAGAGGACTTGTTCCAAATTAACTGGATGAACACTTGTCAAAAGGAGGGGGAGGGATAATCAGCTCTAGGGGGACTCCAGCTTCATGTGAATTTCTAAAGGAGACATTCCTTTCACTTGCCCCATTTCTCTGGGATCTCAGTATGAAGCTATCTTTCATACAAGATGGATTCTACCTGGAGAATGACGACTTCCATTGGCCTGCTCTGAGTCTATCACTCTGGCTTCAGTCCAAGGAGTTCAAGACAATCTCTACATGAAACCATGAACCTGCTTCGGTACCGTTCTGTATTTTGTTAAGGCCCACATCCCAAACAAGACCTGAGAGGCGGCAGTTGCCTGTTAAAGGCATCTGCAGGTCCCAGGTATGCTAATGAACCACCACAAAAACACAGAAAGGTGGCTCATCTTCACTCATGAAAACTCATGTGCTGCTAAGCATTCTGAATTTAAATAAAAGAAACAGACTTCACTATTTACTAATCCTCATCGTCCAGCAGAATGCTAGATGGTGGAGGAGGAGGCAGAGCTGTGGGAGACTAGCTGGGCACGGGGGTCAGCCTCCCGCCGCTCATCTTGTCAAGCCCTAGTTACAGTAGCAGCCCTGCCAGATCCAACAGCCCCCACCCGCCATCAGGAACCGGCAAGGGGCGTAAAGTCGGAATGGCAGGAAAAAGAAGTAAATAAAAAGGCAGAGAGGAAGGAAGGGTAAAGAAAGCAGTGTTTCCCGATCATTTACTATGTGTCAGATACCTTCACATATATTCTTTCATTTAATTTAATTGCATCTTCTGGGCATTTTTTCCTTAAGAGAGCAGAGTTAGTTTCATTTTATAATAAGAAGGAATTAAACCTCAGAGAAGTGAGAAGCTCGCTGAAGGTGAATCGGGCCAGATACGGAATCAAAGGCTCCAAGAACAAGGGCTTCCAGGTGAAGCATGCCTCCCGCGGGTAGCCCGCCTCGTGAGGAGGCCGCCTCAGGTACAGGCCCTTCACACCGGAGGCCCGAGCATTCAACAAAGCATCAACTGCAATTCAATTGCTTTGAGGTCTGTTTTCAATCCTGTATTTCTTCTTCTGTTTGGTTGTGGGCTTTTGTTGTTTTCTGTGTGTGAGCGAGGAGGTCTCTGAGAGAATACTCATGAATTAAAAAATAATACCATCTAAAATTATTCCAAAGAAGAAGAAATCCTTAGGTATAAGTCTAGCAGAACCAGTGTAAGCTCTGGATCAGGAAAACGACCAAACACTGTTGAAAGACAGGAGCCTCAATCCCAGCTTCACCCCTTACACGAATACTGACTCAGAACGGAACAGACTTAAATGTAAGATGTTAAACTTGGAAGTTTTAGGAAAAAAAAAAAATCACAGGAGAAAATCTTGGGGACCTGGGACTAGCCAAAGGGTTCACAGACTTGACAGTAAGGACACGAACCATACAAGGGAAACTGAAAGACTGGACCGCATTCAAAATTAAAAATTTCTCCTATGAGAGAAATCTTCAAAGACAATGAGAAGATGACTGTAGAGTGGAGGGAAATCTTTGTAAGACAAAGATTCAGACTCAGACCTAGAATACATAAAGGTCTCCCAAAACTCAACAATAGAAACAATGAGAAAATAAGCAAACATAAAGTTTCATCTCACTGAGGAGGATGGACAGAGGACAAATAAGCACGTGAAGACAGATTCAACATCTTTTGCCATCAGAGAATTCCAAGTTAAGACCTCCAGGGCCTGTCACTACAGACCTATCGAACAAAGGCAATGAAAGGCAGCGGTAGCACCCAAAGAGTGGGGAGGACAGGTGTGCTAAAGCTGGTCACCAGGAACACTGCTGGTGAGGACAGAAACGGGCACAGCCTCTGCAGACAGCAGCTTGACAGTTTCTTTAAAATACAGAACAGGGGAACACCTGGGTGGCTCAGTCAGTTAGGCATCTGCCTTTGGCTCGGATCATGATCTTGGTATCCTGGGGTGGACTCCCGCCATCAGGCTGCCTGTTCAGTGGGGAGTCTGCTTCTCCCTCTCCCTCTGCCAACTCTTCTTGCTCGTACTCTCTCTCTCTCTCTTTCTCAAATAAATAAATAAAATACTTTTAAAAAATTAAAATAAAATAAAATGGAACAAATACTTGAAGACACAATTTGGATGTATCTTCAGGGAATTAGGCTGAATGAAACAATCCAATCTTAAGAGGTTACACATACTCTACAATTCCATTTGTATAACATTCTTGAAATGACACAATTCTAGACACAGAGAACAGACTAGGGCTTTCTAGGGGTTAGGCTGGTAGGCAGAGGGGGGGTACAAAAGGGTAGCATGTGGGGACTTGGTGATGAAACCATTCTGTATTGTGTCAATAGTCACATAAATCTACATGTGTTATAACTGCATAGAATGAAATGTACACACAAAGACACCCCCCCCCCATCAGCGCTGGTAAAACTAATGAAATCTGAATAAGGTAAGGGTTTGTACAAATAAATTAACTTTTCGGTTATAGTATTATACTCCAGTTAAACCAGATGTTAGCACCAGAAGATGGGGGAGGGATATAAGGGAATTCCCTGAACTGTTTCTTCTAATTGCATGTACATCTATAATTATTTCAAAACGAGAGTATTTTTTAAATATCTTAAAAATAACTGATCTGAATTAAGGCTTAAGGGTTGCAATACAAAATCTTACAAAGTGCTTTTCAGTGTGATTCTATGTGGGTTACTACTTAATTTTACATGACATTCCATGGTTTTGAATCAAAGGGAAACTTTCAATGAGTGACAGTGGGTAGGGAGAGCCCACACACTCACACACCCATACACCCCACATACACACTCACATACCCATACAACCCCACACACTCACACACCCATACACTCCACACACTCACACACCCATATACCCCACACACTCACACACCCATTCACCACCCACACACAGTCACACACCCATACACCCCACACACTCACACACCCACACAAAAGTGTCAGTTAAGTTCCCTAAGTAGCCATAAATACACAGAAGCAGAAGAATCCCATCTTGGAATGTTCTCCTTTGACTCACAAAGGCCCTGGTGGGGCACACAGCTCAAGATGGGAAACCACCAGATCGGAAAACTCAATTTTAGCTCTAATATTGGCGAGACTCACCATTTTGTAAGACTTAGATACCAGTCCATGAATGTTCATTTAAAGAAAAGGGAATGTTTACTAACTTCCACTCTCCCCAGTACCTGAGCCAAATTCAGTGTCCGCAAGGACACCTCTTCTTCTTCATCCTGAGGAAAGCAGAGTCCTTTTCCAGATGTTGCAGCAGGAACACTACCTCCAGTTTTCCCATCATTACTAAGGGCCCATTTCCCTGAAGGGTCTTAGGTTTTATGCATCCGATCTTCTCACTTCAACAGTGAGGAAACCCAGGCCAGAGAAGGGCACCACCTTAGCCAAGCCACACAGCAGCGGTTGGCAGAGTTGGGCTTTCATGCCAGGTTTGCAGCTACGCATCCAGGACGAGTGGCTTCCAAACTGTTGAAAACTTCTCTAAACTTATTGCTTGAATAACTGGAATGATTTAGCAGTTAGCCAATGAATGACTCTGACTTTTTTCTATTCCCCGAGGTCACACTCCCACCCTGGGGAGGAGACAAACGCAGAAAGAAACCCTCCGCTTCTGAGACCCCCAGCTCCTCATCCTCCTCCTGCCCTCTGACCACTTCTCAGGCCCCTCTACAGGCTCTTCTTCTTCAGCCTTCCTTGGGCTCACAGCTTAGCTCACTCTCGATCACAGTCAGATTGGGGGAGATCATCTGTATGCCCCTGACTCTCCAATCTAGATCTCACCCCAAAGCTCTCCTAGAGGGCAAACTCATGCACCCAAATCTCATGATGGGCACCTTCTAGCTGGCACCAGAGGACCCCCCAACTCAGCATCTCCAGAGTCCTCCCCCGACAATATTCACCTGCTCTTCTTCCTGCTTCCTCTCAGCTGAAACACCATGAGCTTAGCAGCCTCGTCTAGAAAACCCCAACGTCCTCCTGGTGGTCTTCTCTCCCTCTGCATCCGGCGTCCCCATCTGTCCTCGTGTGCTGCTAAGTCGACCTCGCCTCCTTCTTTACTCCCAGCTGCCCGAGCTGACACCCTCTTCATTTCATGCCTGGCTTTTGCTCACATCATCTCATAACTCTTCTCCTTTCTTCCTTGTTCTTAAATCCATTCTCCAGGCTGGTGCCAGACCGATCTGGTCAAAACCAAAGTCTGCCCATATTATGACCCAGGACTCAAGACCCCTCGGAGTGTGACCTCCAGGAGGCTCTCCCTTCATCTGCAGCCTCACAGCGCATGTTCCAGCAACATTCAAACAGTTGATATCCCCCACCCCCGCCATGCCATATACCATGCTCTTTCTACATTTCTTTAAAAAAAAAATATATATATATATATATATATATATATATATATATATATATTTGAGAGAGAGAGAGTGGGGAGAGGGGAAGAAAAGGAGGAAGAGAGGAAGGAAAAGAATCTCAAGAAGACCCCCTGCTGCACACAGAGTCCAATGTGGGGCTCTATCTCATGACCCTGGGATCGTGACCTGAGCCGAAACCAAGAGTCAAACCGTTAATCGACGAGCCACCCAGGCACCCCTTTACCTTGCTTTCTTCAAGCCGCTTCTCTACCTAGAATGCCTTTCTCTCCTCTCTTACCCCTTCAACCTACCCAGCATCAGTCCTTTGAGACTCAATCTGAGCATTTCCAGGAAGCCTTCCCTGACGTCATTCTGGATTATGTTCGCACCCGTTTATCTTGTGCCCCGCTGGCTCACAGCTCTGGGGTTAGAATGGCCAGACCGTGGGCCCGTTTTCCTCCTCAGTTCTTTTCAGCACAAGGACTGAGGCTTATTTCCCTACTCGCTTCAGCCCTGCACAAGCCTGACACACAGCAGGTGTACACCCCACCCCGGGGCCGCACACCACCCCCGCCAGGAATGGAGAAAAAGTGAAGAAGACGCCCACTGTGCTGGACAAAAGTGCAGCACCCATGGGGACAAGGCTTCGTGGTGAGTCAGTGAAGAGGCAAGACCTCCTGTGGCTTAGGGAGGCGGAAGGTAAGGGGTCAGAAGTATAAGAACAGAACAACGAACATCTGTCATAATAATCCTGGTGCCTGTGGTAGGAACTGCTGGGCGGCAGGTCCACATGGCTCTCTTGTGTTTCTTCAAGCCATCTGAGCAAAGACACCAACAGCTTTTGTCTTTCTCCAAGGATGTTGTGTAGAAACAGACTTGGAGTACTGAGTCAGTGTTCCCCTCCAGGGAAGAGGGCAGATTTCTTCACTGTCCAGGATAATGGCTCCCTCTAGGGCACAAGATGACAGGCTTGCTCCCAGGCACCTCTGAAGGGCTGATGTTTCCTTGGGTTGGAACTCCTCAGCCGAGATGAAGCCCACTACGTGCCCAGCATCCACCTGGGCTGCCCCTGTCTCCACAGCAAGGGGACAAGAGGGGCAGCTGCAGACATGAAGCTCGAGCTTGTGCTGTGTTGTGCTGTGCTGTGTCGTGTTGTGAGGAGGAAAGTCCTCCATCCCTACCTGGAAGGCTCACGCCATCTCCCAGCATCATATCCACGGAAGCACGGCCGGAGAGCTGGTGAGCCTTGCTCTAATCTAAGACTCTGTATAACTCTTGACAGCAATAAGGACGAGAAGGGAGAACAGGGACCCAGCAGTCCGGGTCCCTGACTGCTGAGGCTGTACTGTCTCCACACGGGCTGGGTCTGCGAGGTTGTCGAGATAAGCGAGCAGTGGGACCACTGGCAGAGGGAGGGAAGGAGCAGAAACGTGGATGGCAGCCACGGGGAGGATTCTTCCCCCGTCCCATCACGCCTACAAGAGCAATTCTGGAATAACCTGGGGGTTAGTCACTGAAGAGAGGAACGAAATGTTAGGGCCTGAAGCCTCCTCTAGTGCTTTTGTCAATTTTTGCTTTTTTTTTTTTTTTTTTTTTTTTTTTTTTTTTAACAAAGCTAGTGCACAAGGAACTAAGGCGCTGATCATTTGTGGCTAGGTACCTCCCCGCTGTGTAGAACTTCCACCTGCAATATGTGGCATTTAACACATTTTCAGTGACAAGGTCATCAGGATACCTTAATACTTCTCTACTAAATGTCACGATTCTGCAGGCAGGTTTTAAGTGAGTACAATTTTTCTCTGCCCCCTTGGCCTCTTAATCTCCAAGTCTGGTAAAAGCTAAATCCAGGAAACACTTACCCTTTTAGTTTCTTGAATGCCTTTGAACACAGAAGCCTCAAGAGGCATTAATGAGCTCTGCCTCAATACCACATGCCCTGAGAGTGTCCCTGTTGCAAAAGAACTGTAGGGGGGTCATGCTGGCTCCCCAAATTTGGGGAGACTTGGACTACACGTGTTTCGTGAAACACCCTCGTAATTATTTGAGCTTATCGAGACAAACCCGCAACCACACTGATTTTGCCCCTGAAAAATAGCTTTCCCTTTTTGTTCTTCCACTGTTGGTTTTATTTTTTTTCTCATCTCATTTTCTTAAGTGAGTCCAATTCACTCCCCACTTCCCCTTCCCTACTCATCTGGGTACGTGACACCGAAGGACAAAGGAGGGCAAGAAGACGTCAAGGAAATCAGCAACCGCGCACAGAAACAGCCCCAAATGGGAGAGAAGAAATGATTTTGCAAAATGTGGCTTTTACTATAAATTGTTCTCTCTGGATAAGCTCCCTTTATAATGAAAAAAAAAAAAATCTTGTATCAATTTCCTTGGGAATTGCCAGTAGCAGCTTGGGATTCAATACATAAGGTGATTATTCTCTGCCAGCCAGGCTTAGGTTCCTCAGAAAAAAAGAGATGACGCAGAGAAGGGAAAACAGTACAAAGCTTTATATGAAAACCAAGGAATAACTCTTCTATCGGTGGAAAGGATTCTTTTTTTTTTTCTTTAAAGATTTTATTTACTCAACTGAGAGAGAGCGCGCGAGCGCACAAGCAGTGGGAAGATGCAGAGGGAGAGGGAGAAGCAGGCTCCCAGGACACTGGGATCATGACCTGAGCCAAAGGCAGATGCTTAACCAACTGAGCCACCCATGTGCCCTACCAGAGGGAAAGATTCTTGATTTTAAAAAGTGATGAGTGAGTTGGGGGAAATCAGAGGGGGAAACAAACCATGAGAGACTGTGGACTCTGAGAAACAAACTGAGGGTTTTGGAGGGGAGAGGGTTGGGGGGTGGGTGAGCCTGGTGGTGCGTATTAAGGAGGACACGTATTATGCAGCACTGGGTGTGATGCATAAACAATGAATCTTGGAACACTGAAAAGAAATAAAATAAAATAAAATGAAAAAAAAAGATAAAGAAAAAATAACAATGCAGAAACTGGGGGAAAAAGAAAAGGTGATGAGTATACAAATTCTCTGCCAGTATTTTTGACACTGATCCTGAAAGAGCCACAATTTTATAGGTCATTAACGATCTAAAAATTCTCAAGGAGGGGGCAGGGGAAATCACCACCCTGAATTCCCAAAACTAACAGACTTTTTAACTCCAGAGTCTCACAGAAGGGAACCCAACCTTAAATCACTGCAAGACCAAGAGGGAAATTCATTCTCTGTGAAAACAGTCGCCAACTCCCTGCCTATCAGCCCACTGGCTGCTAATCAAGCCAGCCTGCTGCCCTCAGGCTCTGTCCCAGATGGCACATCCGGCCTCATCCCAGCTCACTGGCATCCGTTTTCTCTCTAGCCTGTTCTTAAAAGAAGTCTCATACTTCACATCCTAATCTTGTCCTGCCAGTTTTGTTTTCCTCCAACAATTCTGCACAATTCTGTGAAATGAGCGTACCAGCAACAAATTTACGGGGTTGTGGTAGGACCTCAGAGGGGACGATGGGAAGTAATGTTTACCCACTGGTTTCTGGGAGCCAGATACTACGCTCACTAATGCGGGAATTCACATGTCTGGTTCTCACAGAAACCCTAGGAAGTAGATATGATTCTCCCCATTTTACAAAATAAAGAATGGAGGTTATATAACTTACCAAAGCTCCTACAGCTCGCAAAGGGAGGGACTATTGATAAATCGGAAACTCTCCCTGATGTCAACTGCTCACAGGAACCAGAAGGAGGGGAGTCATCCTATCCTTAACCTCTGGCCCAAAAGGGGAACAGGGAGGCCATTGAATGAATTGGTCTAAAGTGCAAAGGGCTTGAGGCCAAGTCTGTGTCCAAGTCTTTGAGGGAAAATGAAAAGTTCAAAGGATAGGATTAGGGTCATAACAGGAAAATGAGCGCTTGATTCAGGGCTGGAGGGAGGCAGGACAGGAATGAGAGCACACTGCCTCCTCTCTGAAGCTCCTCATTGATTTCACGGCCCACGATGTCTCAGTATGCCTGACAGGTCTTTCCAGCGCATGGTTTTGGGTACCTCAGTTTCCCCTGGTCTGAAATATGACCACCTAGTTTTTGAGGAAGTCTCGAGGATGCTCCAAATTGAGTATTATGTCTGATTATCCTGGCTTTATCTCAAAGTGCGATGACAATCCAGAGTGGTTTTTCCATAGCCGTGACTGACAGACAAAAACTGTACTTTATTAACTAGAAATTCTCTTGAACCCACCATAGGAAATGAAGTCCAAAATGATGTCAGCTGTCAGATGTGATTAGAATAAGAAAGACGGGAGTTGTTCTTAGGCATAATGGAGGAGGCCTGCCCCAGATTGCCCACCTCATATCACTTTCCACGGAGCCCTAGAACCATCTCTCTAATGCCTTTCTCTCCATATTATCCCTCAGTTTGGAACCACTGAGGCTCCCCTAGAATGAGACCCACATCCCTTTATATGGGCTCTATCCCCTTACAAGACTTTTCATGACCGTGGTCGTGGCTGACCCTCATATTTGCCCTCTGACTGCTGACTTCACATACTCACTTTCCCTTATGTATTATGTACCCATAGGACTAAGTGGTGAGCAACACCAAACCCAGCCTCGGCCTTCAGCCCTACATACTAATGAAGGGAGGCTATCAAACCAAAAGTTGTGAAATTACAAGTGTGATATGTGCTATGGAGGAGAATTTCACAATCATATAATTATGAAGTTATATGATAGAATCTTGCTGGGCAGGCAGGTCAGGGAAGGCTTCCCCAGTGAACTAACTCTGGAGCTGCTATCTGAAGGATTAAGGTGTCAACCCAGCGAAGACAGTCCAGGCAACAAGACCATGGCAGGAGACACCATGAGGAGAAGACTACTGTTCTATTCCAAAGGCAAGAGAGGCATGGTAAGGATGAGAGAGGGAATTAGAAAAGCACTAATTCTTTTAGTGATTTTCTAAAAGCACTTTAATCCAGGGATGGGGATTGGAGAGTGGGTGCCAGAAAGGGGGGATATGACTGGATTACCATTTGGCTGCAATGAGAAAATGAGATTGAAAGGAATCCAAATAGACCAAAGTAAACACAACTATAGCCCAAGAAAGAGAGGACTCCATTGAATTTGAGTGATAGAAATGCAGATGGTCAGACAAAATTGGCAATACCTACTGATGGACTGGATATGAGGGGTGGAAGAGGGAGGTGTCATGGATGTTTCTGGATCTCTGACTTCCACAACTAGAACGGTGATGATGCCAGCAGAGAGACCCAGTGTGCAACAAGACCAGGTGTGCATGGAGCAGGGCAGATTGGGACCCACAATCTTCTCTCCTGCCTACTGCATAGTCCACTGTCTCCTCTGTGCACAGCCAGGTGTACTCAGCCCCCCTTTTGGAGGTTCATTATCAGTGATGTGTACAGTGATGTGTCCTCATGTGTAAGATGCTAGTTTACATGCTCAAAAGGCACCATGCAGGTCCCTCTACCTGTAATGTTCTTCCTCACAAGTTAATTCTTTCTCATCCTCTAAAACCCACCTTAGCCTTCCCTAGACTGGATGCTCACTTATTTATTTATTTATTTATTTATTTATTTATTTATTTATTTTTTATACTCATGACAACTCAGTTTGAAATTTTCTATTTTGTGCTTTTGGGCATCAGAGTTGAAGCATCTCACAATCAGGAAATGAGACTTATACTCGTATTTGTATCCTCAGAGGCCAACATAGTGTTTGACATACAGTTAATATACCATAATTCTCTTTTGAATTACAGATGGAGAAAAACGGTGTATGAGTTAATGATGTCACTTCTCCAAAGTGACCTTCTGGATGAGTGCAAAGTGAGACTAGAATCAGGTCCCCTTGCTCAAAGGAGGAGTCCCTCCCAGTACTTCACACTGTACTTTCTGCCTCTGGCTGCTACCCTGATGTCAGGGCTGGAATCCCAGTTGCTCGTTGTGGTTGGGGCTGCTCATTAGTCAAGGACGTGAAGGATAGCTTGAGTCATGATCTGGGAATCAAGAAAATGAGAACTGCAAATTGTAGCTCTTTGATGAGACAGCAATTCTCTTGTCCAGTTATGGACCTTGTATCACATGGAGAGTCTATGTGAGCTTGGTTGAGGAAGATATTTGGCAAGTAAAAGGAAGACAGTCATGGTTTTCATTTTTTTAGCAAATCTTTTTGTGCCTCTGCTCTTGCAAAATGAGAACAGGAAGAAGAAAAACAATATTACTGTGAGGGAGTCAGAGAGGTAGCTGCCAATCAAGTTCTTTCAAGGGATTCTGTTGAGGTTGCTTCTAGGCAACCAATCTGAACAATGGAAACATACCTAAGGTAAAAGAACCTACAGCAACACCCCATCCCTCAAATACAGCCAGGCCCAGTAGGCGACCCATAAGCCCCAGCTGACCAAGAGGTAACTGAACACAGACAGGGTTACCAAAAAAGGAAAATTTCTTATGTTCCCATTCCTCCTCTGCTTCCTCCCTAACTACAGCCCCCCACACTGTCTCGTGGTGGACAGTCTCTCCCTTGCTGTCCTTCCTGCTGCTCCTTGACAGAAGTTTCTGTACACTTCCATCTTTTTTGTTCTGTCTCAAGTGAATTCTTCCACTGTCCACACTGCTGGCCTCCATCCAACTGGGCCGCCCAACATTTGGTGGCCTGCCATCCGATCAGGAGACTTCCACAGTCTCCAGTGGCATTGTTCCCTGGGGAGGGAGAGATGTGGAGTTCTCAGGGGCCTGATCCACGGAAGGCACACTTTGACATCTGACTAGCACTACCACAGGGACTGCAGAGGGGAAAGGTTTTTCCTTGGCTTTTTTTTTTTTGTCTGAAAACACTAAACTAAACCCTAAACCCTGAACTTCTGCACATTCTGCAGTGAAGCACGCATATAGGAGAGACTATTACACAATAGTGGATATTTGTCTTCCAAAGTATCAAAGTATAACTTTTACAAAGCTAAAAAAATGTAATTCTCATAAAAAAAATACAGTGAACATGTTAGGGATGTATTTAACTGATTAATAAGAAGATAGACAAGATGTCCAAGCTGGTTTAAAGGCAGATACAGGAAAGTGATGCCACTTTAGCTGGTGAAACTATAAAGAAAAAATGCTGGAATCAGATTGCTAAATTAGATACAAAATTAGTCAACAGGCCAATAAAACTGCAACCTTCAGAGTTATCTTCTCTATTAGACACGAATTATTTTTACCTCTTCTAGACAAAAACCATTTGTACCCTGTCAGTTTTCTGCATGTTCATACCTAACTTTATTGTGTCTAGGACCCACTCAATAGCACATAATAATCAGACAAAATTGCATTCCCGTAGAGTCAGACAGGTCATGTTAGACATTGAAAAGATACATAGCTTTTGTCTGGCTTGGTTTCTAAGTCTTAGAAAAATTTTCATAACAAAAGGTTCACAGGAAGGAAAATAATACACATGTCAGTATTCCAAGATACCCAATGTATGCCTTCAGTGATTCAGGAAGTGGGGCATAGAAAGGGAAAGAAAAAGGAAAATGGATCCAGAGTCTGGATATTATTGTTTTTCAGTCTTCTGAGCATGAAGGGCCAGAAAACAGTAAATCCTGCCTGGAGCCTTCTAACCTCAGGTTTCTTGAGGAGGCAGACTTGAATGAGGCTATTCTTCACATGTTTCACTGCTGGGTAAGGTCAGTAGATTGCAAAGGCATTTCACCAGCTTGGAGGGTTCATGCCTTCATTGAATGTCACTTCATTCATTCATGACCCAGGCACTGTGTTAGGTGCTGGGGATACAGCCAAGAATAAAGAAGGAATTTACATCACGATGGTGGCTAAGACAGCCAAGAGAAGAGTAAACAAATATACAGAAGAGCAATGAACTGTGCAAGAAGTACAAATAAAGGAAGAAAACTTTATTCTGTGATGGAGAACAGCAAGTGGGGTTGGCTTTGAGTTGGATGGTCACTGGGACTTCTCTGGAAAAGCAGCATTTGAACAGAGAGGTCTAACAGGTACCAGAGAACAAGCTAGCCATCAGCAGAGCCAAGGGACGGGTGTTTTGGGCATTGGGAACCATAAGTGCCTACGCCATGAGGCTGAAGAGGGCCATGTATGTTCCAGAACTTCTTGAAGGTAGCATTGCAGACCCTGCTGTTGAATGTGGAAGATAAGGAAAGGAGGATTCGAGAATGACTCCTAGGCCTGTACGTGGTTACCGAGGTGGGTAACAGGGAGGGTTGGAGCCTGGGTGGTGGCAGAATTGAGATGATCTGGACAGGCAGCCATCAAGAATGCCACTGTGGGCTTACTGAGTTTGCAAGTTTGGGTGGGCTCCGACACACCCAGGGTGACATGGCAAGGAGGCAACAGGATGGGAGTCTGGAGTGAACATAAGGAAGAGGTCTGGGTTTGAGGTAACAACCGAGTCTCACCATGTAGAAGACATGTGAGTCTCCGAGAACAGATGCCATTTCCAAGGGTAATCTTAGAGAGACAGAGAGATAAGACAGCCCAGAGTTGAGGGGTATATATTAATATGCAAGAGGCAAATAAACAGGATAAAGGGCTCAACATGTCCATGTCCCTCTTAACTTTTACTGAAACCACACAACCATTTCATGATTTAGTCTTATTCATTGTGGACATTCTAAGCCACTGCTGTCAATCTGATTTGTGTGTTACTAAACGACTGCCCCGTGAGTCTAATGATGTCCCTCTCAGAAATGTTCTCCATCTCCCACTTGACAGCACAAAATTCCCAAGAAAATAATATAGAAATATCACTGTCCTTCTCAATGGGCTTCTAGATAGCTTCCTCGTGTCCCCTTTCTTGCCCATCAAGAGCTGTCCTAAAAAAAAAAAGAGGTAGGGAGTATAAGGATATAGGTCAGAAGAGTGGAGAGAAACTTCCCCTTACCTCTTCTTCCTCAAGTAGAATGAGCCGAACCACCACAATGTGAATGGCATTGCCGATGCTTGGGTTATGGAACAACCCAGTGACCTAGAGTCAGAAAGGGAAAACCATTAGCTCACATGAAATAGACAAGTGATAAATGCCAGAGGAGGGGAAAACAGCATTGTGATACACTTCAAATAATGTCGCCTTAGAGGTCAGGAATCCTGGGGGGGGGAGTATGACAAAGATTGAGAGATACCCCTGGCCCCATCCACACTGTGATATTGAAAGGCGACCTTTTTAAGGTAACAGACCGACTTTCTTTCCTTGACCCTGTTCTTTCTCTCTTTTACTATCAGTTCTGGAGGAAAATACCTTTCCCCATCTTGACAGGACTAATACTCTCTCTGGGAAGGCAGAAACATCAAGAATACAAAAGGGAGATCTGGAATCACGGGTCCTTAACTCTACGCCAATTCTAACTAACTTGAGGAAATCACATTCTAATTCCTTGCCTGGGTTTACTTATCTGTGCACCCACATAAAGTGGTGAGATAAACTCAAACTAAAAGGACTAAGTCACTTGAGAAATACCTAGCAGAAAATGGGTGATCAATTCCAAATTTCCCTAGGATACACTTTTTTAAGAGACAGGACAAACTGGTCCTGAATTTCCATCCTTCCTCCCTTGGGCAGGGAATAGGTTCAGATATATATGGAAGGAATAAAACAGGTCTCTCTTATTTTGGGAGGGTGACACCTGTCCCCAGCTGTGTGTCCCTACCCCACAGTCTGACTTACCATGTTCATGATGGTGAGGATGTAGGACTCGACGCTGTCGCTCCCATGATACTCAATCATCTTCGTGTCAGCCACGACCAGCGTCTCCACCCAGCGCTCTTTGCTGATGGACCGCCGAGACAGGCTTCTCCTGGGCCACTGGCTCCTCTCCCACTCCTCTCGCTGACGCTCCGGCTTCTGGGAGGTGGCAAGGCCATCTAAACATTAAACAGGAGACAGTGGGCTAACACTGTGTATCTCGCACGTACTACCTACCTATGTTTTAAAGATGCAAGGCCGTAGGTTTAATTTATGTTCAACAATGTAGGAACGCAGTGTTCTCATATACACGTCTGAAATGGAGGAAGGGACTGAGTTGAATGATTAGGACCAAAATAACGGAAATCTGTACCTTATAGAAAGGTTCAAAGTACTTCTTTGAAATAATTATTACCTATTTCAGAAAACAGGTCCCTCACTATCAAAAAGGTGTTATGATAAAAATTGGAAACATTTTCTTCTCCTCCTCCTCAAAATTATTCAGTGCCTACTATGCACAAAGCAACACGAGATTTTAAAACACCAAGTTGTTTATGAGGGATGTACTTCTATCTCTGTTTTGCACATGGGAAAATTTATGTTCAAAATGCCTGGTTCAATAATTTCCCCAGAGTCACAGAGCCCATAAGGTCCAGAAGATCCAAGGTTTTCTATGTCCTAAAATCGTGCATTTTTCATGTACTCTACATTGTAGTCTCCCACTGAGGAAACGTGCATACAACTGGAGAACGTGTAAGCTGGAGAGGCAGCTGCATGTCCTTCAAGAAGGCAAAAGGTAGTTTGGATACATGGGTCTGCTCTGTAACCCTTTCCGCTTGCTCACTTTCACCGTCTGTGTGAGGTCAGAACACACGGAGAAGTAGTTCCAAAAAAAAAAAAAAAAAAGAAGAAGAAGAAAGAAAAAAGAAAAAAGAGAGAGATAATCACAAGATCCTCTTAGATTGATGGATCCTTATCATCTGAAGAAGCTTCAGCAGTCATTTAATCTGAGTTCCTTCCTGAAACAGGAATCCTTAAAAGCTGTATTTCCCAAGTGATGCAGCCTGGAACATTAGGTATTCATGGGAGCTCTGAAACTACAAGTCCCAAGATCCAGAGCGTTTGGAAAGAGTATACTGAATTCCCTGCTTACACTGTAGGGTAGCTAGTTATTTATAAGCTGGCGGAATTCTAGATTCAACATGAAAATGTAACTGTGAAGGAATAAACTCTTCCTAAACACCTTCAGAAATGGAGAACTCACCACCGAGGACCTAGAGGCTGTGTAAGACGCCTTTCATGATGCCTTGGGTGAAGGTATCAGTTATTCACCATTTCCTGACTTAAGCTAAGGAAAGGCTGTCATTGGAGTCCTACCAACGTCTCAGCTTACTGGGACTCATTATTCTGCTCGGTTGATTATTAAATTTTTGGTTCATTTCATTGTCTTTTGCCCCTAGCTGCCTCTTCCATGCTGATCTTCATTGGGAGAAATGCATTAGTACATTTCTGTCGGAGGATGAAGAAGGGAAAGAAAGCGTGTGGGATTCATAACTGCTGAGTGACACAGATGACTGAGACACAGATCAGGTCTCCTTGTAAAGAAAGGCTTCCTCCTCAGGGGGATGCAGTCCAGACCAGCAGGATGACCCAGGCTGGAGAGTAAATGAAACATAGAGCTTTGAGCTAAGAGAATTAAGTAGCAAATCCATTTATTTGTTACATTTGAGAATAGTTAAAATCCTACCTTTGGTTCATGACAATGATAATATCATCGCGACCTCTACTAGAAAAAAGCAAATTGCAATCTCTCTTTTTGGCACTTGTCACAAAAGCAAAGTGGTCCATGACTGCAGCAGATATAATGTCCCCTGGGATTATAATTCATGTTTCCTGAGTTCTCCCTCCCTTGAATTACTTTGTCAAATGTGTGATATCTGAGGGGGCTAAGGAAAAATGCTGTATTTAGTGCTTTCAGTGACTTTAGACTATTTAGGAAACAGATTTTTCTTCCTTTTTTTAAAGATTTTTATTTATTTGACAGAGAGAGAGAGATCACAAGTAGGCAGAGAGAGAGGGAAGCAGGCTCCCTGCTGAGCAGAGAGCCCGATGTGGGACTCCACCCCAGGACCCTGAGAGCATGACCTGAGCCGAAGGCAGTGGCTTAACCCACTGAGCCACCCAGGTGTCCCTAGGAAACAGATTCTTACAACACATAGGGAGACTCTACACTCTGCAACATTTTCTATTTTACAAAAAACATTTTTGTAAGTTGGATACACTATTTTGTAAATATAGTAGGGCTGTAACTCAACACTCAGCACTGAGCCTGGTGTCTTCTGACATGCGGTATGTGTCTGAACGAGTATATGGATTTCTTCACTTAATATCTATTTGTGGGGCTGAAGGGTCACATAGGGCATTAAATAAAACAAAGAGAAGTATTCAGGTTCTAGTGAGTCTAATCTAATCTTCACCATTCATTCATTCCAACTTCTATATTTTTCTCAACACATCTACCCACCTCCAACCCCTAATCCCCAAACCAGAATGTCAACAACAATTGTGCACACATCGAAATCTGGCAAGTTTTGTTTGCTGAAGGAAATGTTATTCTGGAGGAAGGTCCTCTCTTGCCTCCAACAGATGAGGGAAGCCGCAAAGTAATAAGGCCTTCCCATTTCAGCGCTCAGATTTCTCAGAAGTTCAGAACAGAAAATGTAATTTGGGGTAATTTTTTTCTTTTATCTGCTTTATTGTGTTTTCTTTGTTTACTTTTATAGTTGGAAAAATAAACTTTAAAAAATGTGATGAAGACCCTTCCCCCCTCCGGGGATAAAAATATATGTTTATAAAAAATTTTAAAAAAAAGACCCTTCACTTTTATTTTCCTCGCAATTTATAACTTAACAGCAGCATTTTTCTGAGTCTTTTCACCAGTTCTCTCATTAATAGTTGTCCTTTCAACCAAGTAGCCAAAAGTTATTCTCCCCAACCATCTATAATGCTTCCCTAGCAACAGCAATCACACAGTAAATGACATAATTATTAAGAAAGATCTCACACAATGCGTCTATTCATTCATTTTCTGGCTCCCCAAAGGAAGACAAAGGGACCAGGATGGGGGAAGATAGAAAATTATGGAGGAAGAAAAGGAATTACTCCTTCTAGGTAAGCAGCCAGCCATTCTTCTATGAAGGTATGTGGTGGCCAAGAGCTTCCAAAACAGGAAACAGCATTTCCATCACGGAACTAGAGATGCATGAAGTACAAAGGGAGACACTGAACTCAGCCAGACAGACTCATTTCCTGGGATACTGGAAAGAACATTACGATCCAGGGAAGCCCAGGACAATTCGTAGCCCACCAGCCACACGTGCCCCTTTGGATCACTATTTTTATATCTTTTGGATAAATACCTAGTAGTGTGATTGCTGGGTCATAGAGTAGCTCTATTTTTAACTTTTTGAGGAACCTCCATGCTGTTTTCCAGAGTGGCCACACCAGCTTGCATTCCCACCAACAGTGTAAGAGGGTTCCCCTTTCTCTGCATCCTCTCCAACACCTGTTGTTTCTTGTGTTGTTCATTTTAGCCATTCTGACTGGTGTGAGGCGGTATCTCACTGTAGTTTGGATTCAACACACTCTAGATTTCAAAGAATTAGTATAAAAAATAAAGTATCACAATAACAATTTACATTGATTATGTGTAGAAATAAATATTCTGATATCTTGGATTAAGAAAATTATTAAAATTAACTTTACCTGTTTCTTTTATTATTATTATTATTATTCTTGGCTGCTACAAAGTTGAGAATTATATGTGTTGTACATTGGATTTTTATTGCACAGAATTGGTTTAGAGCTCTAGATACTTGGTTATTAATCCAGGGTCTTCTAATTATTTGTCTAAAGTCTGCCTCACAGAATTGCTATAAGAAAGAAGAACCCTGTGATGTGGTGCGAGCACCAAGCACATACCTGCCACAGGCCAGAGTGGTAACAAGTGTTATTTTGTTTTCCTTCATCTTATTTGCAGCTAAAGATATGATGCTTATTAATAGGTGAAAACCTTAGTTCCTCTTGTTTTCAGTTATGCTTATGTAATTTCACGACTGGGGAGAGCCATGATTTTAACCGGCCTGGCTGCCTCATCCCTGCCCTCACCTTACAAAATATCTGGGCTCCTCACACACTAGAGCAAAACAGCAAGGGAGCATCACTCAGAAGCAAGTAATTTTACCTATTACTTTTTCCAATTTTTTAAAGGGGACAGAGAGAAACCAGATAGTACTAACACTTATTAGATTTATTCTAAAAAGTGACTTCCTGGGGCACCTGGGTGGCACAGTCAGCTCAGGTGGCGATCTCTAGGGTCATGAGATCAAGCCCCACATCAGGCTCTGAACTCAGCACAGTCTATTTGAGTTTCTTGAGCTCTCTCTCTCTCTCTCTCTCTCTTCCTCTGTTCCCCCCCACCCACTCAGGCTCGCTCCCTCTTTAAAATAAATAAATAAATCTTTGCAAAAAAATAAAAAGTGTCTTCCCGTCCTTCTAGAGATGAGCAGATAAACAAAATGCGGTGATACACCTACGTAGGATGGAATGTTATTCAGCATCCTGACACCTGCTACATCAATGAAACTTGGGGACGTTATGCTAAGCGGAATAACCAGGCACCAGGGGACAAAGACTGTATGATTACACGTACCTGAGGCACCTGGAGTAGTCAGATTCACACAGACAGATAACAGGATGGCAGTTGCCAAGGGCTGCCAGGGCGGGGGTGGGGTGGGTGGTGGTAAGAGGAGCTATTGCTTGACTGGCAGAGAGGTTCAGTTCAGAAAGATGGAAACAGTTCTGGAGATGGACAGGGAGGGCTGGGGCCGCGCAACAAAGCGGATGCACGTGAGGCCCCTGAAATGCACCCTTTGATAATGACAGTGGTACATTTCATTTTATATCAATTTTACCACAATGTAAAAAAATTTTTAAATGGGTAACTTTCATGGTAGATGGTGGATGTTGAAGCGAACACAGATCAACTCAACATCTCACACTTTCTGTCACTACGTCAGCCAGCCCCAGAGTGACCTTTAGGTCCCTAAGGAGACTCACTCACCAATCACTGTTTCACAATCACTGAAGTGTGCTTATTCAGGCGTTAACATTTCAACACGCAGAGCTGTCAAAGTAAGACTTTTCTAAGTAAACTCACATTTTAGTTGGCCAAAAATCCCATTCTCTAGCACATTACAGTGAAACGCAGTTTGGCAGTAACATAGATTAAAAGTTTTCCCTGAACCTTTCCAGGACTCCTGACTGCCCCCAGGCTGTTCCTGCCCCTTGTGACTCTGTCCCCCTGTCCTAGGCTGCAGTCATCTATCAACGCAAGACAAGCTGGTCTTGGCTGAACCTTTATGCCTCTGCCCACTTCTGCCCTCTTGAGGCTGTTTTCTAGGCAGCTCTTTCTGTCTATACTGTCAACCTGACATGTGTCCTCATAGATCTTCTGGCTTTGTTGGACTATCTTTCAAGCACATGATTTCCCTCCCTAATCCTCCACCTAACTCCTTGTTGGCCCAGGAAGGTGACTCTGTCGTGCATCTACCAAACATAACTCCTCTCTCGGATGTTGCTTTGGGCCTCCCAGCTTTACAAAGAGAAACTCTAGAATATTCTCTTCTCAAAGATGGGGTAGTAAATTCAATATGTATACAGATATTCCTTGACACGCAATGGGGTGATGTCCCCATAAACCCACTGTGAGTCGCTGGAAAAATTAGACATCTGTAGGCAAAACAAACAAAGGAAAACCTTGACCTAAGCTTTCCTTCTTATATAAAAATTACTTTAAAATGCATGAACATAATAAAAACATATGAGTGCATGGATTTAATCATAAAATGTAAAACTATAAAATTATTTTTAAAAATAGGAGGAAATCTTTGAGATCTAGGATAAGCAAAGTGTTCTTAGACCATCCATCAAGGATAAACTGATGAATCAAACCTCATCAAAATTAAAACTTGTGTTCTGGAAAAGACAATGCGAAGTACAGAGCTTCACTTTGGGGTGACAAAAATGTTCTGAAGTTGACTGTGGTGATAGTTGAACCACTCTGTGCATATACGAAAAGCCAATGAATTGTACACTTTAAATGGGTCAATTATATGTATTTGAATTATGTCTCAACAAAACTGTCTTAAAAAAATGTGAAGAGGATGGGAAAACAAGCTGCAGACTGGTAAGAAATATATGCAAACACATATGTAACAAAAGCCTAGTTATCATGAATATATACGGAATTCTCAAAACTCAATGGTAACCCCAAAAAATCAAATTAAAAATGAGCAAAAGATAGAAACAAAAATTTCACTGAAAAAAATATACAGATGTCAAAAAAGCACATGAAAAGATGTCCAACATTACTTATTAGGGAAATGAAAATTAATGAGCTATCACTACAAGGAGATATCACTACGTATCTATCAAGAATGCTAAACTTAAAAATAGTGACAGTAGCATTATTGTGATATCGGATATGGAGCAAACGGATCACTTATCCACAGCTGATGAGAGTGTAAAATGGCACAGCCATGTAATAGAACTACCCAGGCCATTATCACATGACCAGCAACTGTGCTCTTGGGCAATTACCCTAGAGAAATGAAAATTTACATTCACCCCCAAACCAGTACACAATGTTTAGTGAAACTTTCTTTCTAATAACCCATAACTAGACACAGTCCAGCCGTCCTTTCATAGGTGAACGGTTAAGCCAACTATGGTGCATATGTATCACAGAACACTACAGGGTACTAAAAGGGGCAAACCATTGAAATACACAACAAAGTAGAGGGATGTCTGGGGAATGTTGCTGAGTGAAAACAGCCAGTCCCAGAAGGCTATATCCTGTATCCTTCCATGTACAGGACATTTCAAAATGAAAACAATTTTAGAAAATGTTACAACAGCTTGGTGGTTGCCCAAGGTTTAAGAATGAAGAATGGCGAGCATCAGGGCAAAGAGCAACATGAGGGATTCTCGTGGGGAAGGAACTAATCAGTGTCCCAGCTATGTCAGCAGATGCAGGAAACCACACGTGTCGCAAAACTGTGTCGTTTCACAATGTACCCCAATCCATACACTCGAGTACAAGGATGTTAGGAAAATCTAAGTAAAATCACTGGGTAATGTCCGTGTCAATGGCCTGATTGTGATATCAATAGTATGATAGCATACTATTGTTTGGTAAGATGTTACCATTGGGATAAGGTGGGGGTGGGTGGAGGGTAGGTAGGATCTTTTTCCATTGTATCTTACATCTGTATGTGAATCTACAATTATTTCATCAAAATAAAAGAAATTCTTTGTCTGAGCTCACACAGCAGTAGCAAAAGCAAAAACTAAACTTAAATTTCCCAATTCTTAGTCCTAGTCGATGACTCGCCACCACTCCCTCTTGCTGGAGCTAGGGTAGGGAAAGGGAAATTGTCCATAGCAATAACAGCATGCATGATATAATCCCAGGAATGGAGATTAGAGAGGTATGCATAAGTAAATACAAACAAGTAAGACAAAGTAAATCAGATACAGTGAGCCTACAAAAAGGTCCAGCTGGGCTGTCACTTGCTAGGGGAATTTCTCCAGATTTTGCTTCCCAACATCCAACCACATTTAGAACCTTCATCCTCTTCTGGTTTTCCTCAAGGGGCAAAACCCCTGGCTGCCTGGTTACTCCTTTTATTAAGTGTGACCCAGTGTGCTACGTCTACATGCATTATGGATCAAACAAGCCAGTGTCGTCTTCTTTCCTTTGAGCTTCCCTTGAAACTCAAAAGGGAGGGGTAACCACCCCACCTGTCCCAGCACAGTCCTTGGGAGCAGATCTGAGTTAAGAAGTTATATGAATATGGACGTCTAGAATTACTGAGGCGCTCTCCTCATATTTTATATGTTCAAAATATAAAGTAAGATTAAACAAAATTAAAGATCGTATCCAGGCCATGGCAAAAGGTACTTTGAGACTGCCATATAAAGTGGGAGCAAATCCACAGACTTGGCCTTCTAGTAATCATATTCAGAGTTGGCAATTGGGACAAGGACTCCTGTCTTGCAGGTCCTTTGCCAACTGGAGACTTAATTTCTGGGGATAAAATTTGAAGATACACACCACCCAAACAGAGGCACAACACCTTTCCCCGTAGTCTGTCTGAAGCCATTTGAAATGAAGCTGGAAAAAATCCCAAAGCCACAAAGCCCCAAACGTCTCTGCCATTTTTCTTTTTCAGGTTCCCTGTCACTGTCAACTTAAAGCATAGTGACAACCACTAACAGCAAGCTTTAAAGGGTTTGGTAGTTCATGTTCCAGATTCAATGGATTTTCTGGGTATACGCAGATGGCTAAGAACAGATTAAAGTCTCCCATAACCTATTCCACAGAAGAAGTGTCATTAATGCTACACTAAATGACTCTGTTCACAGAAACGTGACGAGCACAAAGTTCCATCTAAGACACATCTAGGCCTTCATTATCCCCTCAGGCACTCTGAGTAATAAAGGCACTGATATCAATAATTTATATAAAGTAGCTTCCAGCACTGGTCCTAGAGGCAGCCTAGCTTCCCTACAGGATACTCTCTTTTGCTATAGTGTTACATGGCCTTGATGGCGATAAAGTCTGTGAAGAACTATATGCGCCTTCTCAATCATCAAAGAAATCCTTATTCCCATCTGAGCTCCTCTATTGAATACTTTTATCATCTTCTGTGATTTTAAATGCTGAAGACACAGGGGGACACAGGTGAGAGTGTAAGTCAAACAGAGGGTGGAGTTTGCCTGAACCCTTCAGCGGCTAATTGTTCTGGACAAGAGAGCTTCGAGTGAACTCACCCTATACAAAAACTGTTCTGGAAGTGCCAAGTGGCAAATGACACTGAGTCTATTTTTTACCTCAGTCCCCGCAAACCTTCCTAGGTAAGAGCTGTTTTCTTTTATGAACCAACTATACTTTTCTACTGAAATCAGAGTTTCCCAAGGACCTTCTCACAGTACTCCTGAATCTGGAGAAGTTGGGGGTTTTGGTGTTGAGTCACTACAACCAATAAGGTGAAACCTCTGGGTTTTCAATGATGTTGGCAAAGGACTTGAGTCTTCCATCTGTAAAGACCAACAACACCATCTACTTCAGGGTTGTGTCCTCCACAGACCTTGGAATATGATAGTTCGGAAAGATGTAAATGAGAACTCTCTCCCTGAGTCCTTGCACTTCCCTCCTTCTGACACCACCTCATCTCTCTTTTCTCCTCATCCCTCGTTCTCCAACCCACCCCCTCGTGGAGCCCCTCCTTCTCAGAACTCCATCCCCACCAGCCTCACCCTGATTCTCGAATGTGTCCTGCTCTGTCCCTCATTAGGGCTTCCACATCTGGATGCTGTTTGTTCTGCCTGTCGCTCTCTTTCCTTCCTCCTGCCTCCCCCTGTCCCCTGTCCTCCTTCAGATCTCAGCTCAAAAGTCCCTTCCTCATAGGCCTTTACCCAACCTCCCTACCTAGAATCAGTCTCCCACAGATGCAGGGCTCTCCTCCCATGACATATTCCCTCTTCAAGTACTGATCACACTTGTAATTTCAGATTTATTTGAGTGTTTATACATTAACAGCAATCTCCAAAGAAGAGCTTTGAAGGCAGAAACCACATTGAAAGGCAGGGACTTTATCCCCAACTCAGGACCCAGATGATGTCTTTCACATCCAAATCCCAGCCCAGTAAGTACCTCACTTGCCCTACTCAGATTATTGCCTGAACCATTCCCCACTTCTAGACTCACCCCACCTTCTCCATCAAATTAACAGGGAACTTTCCAAGGCACATTATTCCTGATTCGCGCCAGGGGTGACAACCATTGGTAACGTGGCCCCATTGTTAGATATCATACAATTTGTACAGCCGACTTGCTGTTTGTGCTTTCTTTCTAATTATTATTTTGAAACACATATGACATACTTTGGATCAGTCACACAAGTGGCTCAGGAAATTCTCAATTAAAGCCCTTGCAGAGTTGCAGCTGGGACGGCCAGGCCTCAGGGACCCGGGGTCCAGGCTACACAAACAGAGTCTGGAGCCCTTCCAAACACACTGCATGGCCCGAACACCACAGCCCCTCACCGCTCTCAGAGAGAACAGAGTAGGTCAACAGACACACAAGGGAACACCGTGCTACAGAGGCGAAATGCCAAACCCTTCAGGTGACAATCATGATGGCCTCCCCCCTCCCCGTGCCCGGCCACTCTCCTCGCTGACCATGTCTATAGGGTGACAACTGCAGTGCTACTTATCTCTGAAACCCAGGTATGATTACTACTCCCTACAGAGAACAGAACGGAGCCTGGAGAGACGGGGGGCCACAAGCATACAGGTAGAGCCGAGGTCTGTATCTTAATCTTCCTCCTGAGGTCAGAATGATGTTTAGGTGCAGGGTCTCAAGGCCAAATCAGCACTGCTTCCTAGGAGCTCCGAACTGACTGTGAGTTACCTCCCTCGACCTTAGTTTCCTCATCTAGAAAAGGAATATACTAGAATTTATCTGACGGAATTATTACAAGTATTAAATGAGCTGACGCAGAAAACACCTCTAACAGTTGCAGACACACTGTAAGAAATTTAATAAATGTTAACTATTACTGTTAAGAATTAATTCGATAAAAAAAAACTGGCTGCAAAAATCTAGTCATCGTCAATTAATAGCAAAGGTAGCCTCGGGGCTTTGGATGGTAAGAGCAGGTCTTAACATATCGCTCAGACACATGTATGAAGCCAGAGTTAAGCTGTCCAGTGCTCTTCAAAGGTAAGCCTCAAATACAGACAAAGGTGAAGGGGGACAGAAAAGAACTGCATGCAGAAAGAAAAGCAGGTTGCAAAAATGAAGCCACGGAACCCCCATCTTTGGAGTAGATCTGCCTCTTGCCGGTGTGGGACAAGTCTGCAGCTCAAAGGGGCATGGATTCAGCGGAGTATGAAGGTGAGTGAAATTTGCCATAGGTCTTAGGGGGATCACAGGTAACAAAAGGGTCTGTGAGGCTTAACAAGGTAAAGGACAGAGAGCCAAGTCCAAGATCAGTGAAGCAGACACGGTATGACTACTCATGTAATAAACCAGCAAAGACAAACTAGTTTGGCCTCTTGACTGAAACCTCATTCCTTTTGAGCCTACTGGGAGCTCCTCTTGTACAGAGAGACGGATCCAAATGAGATAAACTCATCTCCTCCTGCGGCTCACTGGGGCTTTGGCTCCCCCAACCCAACATCTGGTTTGGGGACTGCAGAGTTGCCTGTGGACCACTGGCTGGATCGTGGCCTGGACCCAACGGCAGTTCAGGTCACAGCAGAACACAGGGGTCTGGCTAGACTTCATGTAGTTTGGCCTCATTTTAAAATAAATTTGGAACTTGGTAGAGATCCCCATCTTGATTTTGAACAAACACTAGTCAAATACCCTAAATTCCACACTGGATTTGTACATGGGGAAGGTCTGTAATCTGGGGCCTTAAAGCCCTGAATTTGATGTTTCTGAAACTAAGGAGATGCTTCCCACACAGATCTTAGAGTTTGATTCATAGCATAAAACACAACAAAGGGAAAAGTCAGTATTATCAAAAGGGCCAATCATGGAGCTGCACTTAGCACACATTGTCTTATCAAGATGTAGATGGCTGTGTCCCTCGGCTCATTGCTGAGAAGCCGAGTTCTAGGGAAGCCAGCAGAAGCCAGAGCCAGCAGAAGCCCGCAACCTACAAAATAATGTCCTTATTAGTTCTTACAAAGAGCTTTTCGAAAGCACAGATTTAAAGCCAGAACATCTTTTTCTGATTCATTCTAAAGCACTTTTGATCTTCAAAACTACGAAAGGGCATCACAAACTGGAGGCTGAGAATGTACCCAGAACGGGTCTTTAATTCATATCTATACACAACCTGCTTTATTTCACAAAGGGGTTAACATGGCTCCTGAAGGTAGACACTCTTTAGTTATCACCCAGTTAACTTAAGTCAGACAATAGCCCCCCTCCAAAAAAAAAGAATAAGAGGGAAAGGTAAAATGAGTGAAAAATAATGACACTGAAAAACAATCTGAGGGGTTTGAAGTGATGGGGGGGTGGGAGGTTGGGGTACCAGTTGGTGGGTATTATAGAGGGCACGGATTGCATGGAGCACTGGGTGTGGTGAAAAAATAATGAATATGTTTTTTCTGAAAATAAATAAATTAATTTTAAAAAAAGAAAAATAATGACACTAATTAACAAACTGGTTATTATCTTCTATCTTTTTGGCTTTGGTTGGTCTACAAACTTAGCTACAGTTCCAGCTGTCACTAAAAAAAAGAGAAACATGATTAGTTGTTCAAGTCGGACAAATGCTGATATGATAAAAATCCACTGCTCAAGAGAAGCAAAACTAATTATGAGACCTGAAAAACAACAACAACAACAACAAAGTTAAGGCCTAGTTGCTCTGATTACTATTATTCAGAGTGAGAGCCTGAAAGATCCACCTTCACACTGATCTCCTTTGCCAGGTGGCAGTATGGTTGACTTGGTTGGACACCTGTCCTCAAGGCGGAGACCAGATTGGGAGCTTGATTGTGATACTACTTATTTGTATCTGAATGTCTGATAAAGTAATGGTCCATAGCTATTTCTGCGGAAAGACCTTTATAAAATGTAGCTATCTATCTAGGCTCAGAGTCTGTTGACTTGTAAGAGTTCTTTTTTTTTTTTTTTTTAACTCCGGACAGCAGTGGGTTGGTGAGTGAGTTGGTCTGATACGTATCTGTGTCTATATCGGCATTTGTGACCCAGTTGTGGAGCTGAAGCTACAAGCTACTGGCATGTGGATATAAAAGGGAGAGTGGTAGGCTGTGTTATTTGTGTTTAAGAACTTTGCTCATGTCTGAAGGGGCTCATCTGTAACTGATGGTTCTTAAATACGACCTCCCAGTTTTCACTCTGAAAGAGAAATTAGTAACTTCAGTTAAAAATTATAAATGAATATTTGAGATACACCAAGAAAAACAATGCCCAACAAATGTGAGAATAAAAATGTGTGGGTGGCTGGGTGGGTAAAAAATCATCAGATGTGTTTTTCTTTATCAATGAAAAAAGAAAGTAACTCAGTATCACAGTGAAACACCTGACTATACTAGATTGGTGGGGCGGGGGTGGGGGGGTGGGGGGCGGGGAGAGAAGACTGGCAAATGCCAAAACCTGGGTGGGAACAGGATATACAGGGTTTAATGAAAAGGGAGCTTTATGTGCCTTTGTGTATAAAACCTACAAACTGAAGGCTGCAAAGAAGAAACCTGTCACAAATGTTGACAGAGCTGGCTCAATTTTCATTAAAAAAATGCTCACGTATTTTTTGCTATCAAATATGATATTAATCCAATATTAGAGTATGGTTTTCTTTCCATTAAAATGACAAATTGGCCCTAGAGTATTCAGTCTGCTTTTAGCAAGGGGAGTTCTTTATCTTCTGCGTCATTTGTCCAGATAACAGAGATTTTGCTTCTCCCCAAAATACTTTCTGTGTTGGGCACTGACTCTGTAGACACTTGATTTTAAAAAAGACAAAGAAGAGAGGGCTGAGAGGCCTGAAGCTCCTTAGGTCGTTCTTGATGTACTTACTGTTTACTGTTGGTACTGAATATTGGATTACTGTTCTGGTAAACAGGTTATGAGGCAAAGCCCTTCACCACTGCTTGGCAGTTAGGCTTCTGTTTGAATAAGAACCTGCTCTCCTCTGACATCTCTTTTTCATGCTGCCCTTTCAAATTAAGACCCTAAATTCGGGGGAAAAAAAAAGAAAAAGAAAGAAAGAAAAATGTCCTTGCCAAAGTGTTTTTTTAAAGTCGAATCATCTTTGGCACTTGTTACATGACAAAAATGCCAACAACCCACTTTTTACCTTGACACCAATGCCATAACACTCTTGTGGCAAGACAGTTATTCGAGGAGCTTTGATAAAAATCTGTCTTTTCCTTTTGCGGAGGTATAATAGAACACACTGATTCCTGAACTCGGGCCACACCTGGAGTGTCATACCTGCGTTAATTCTCATTTCATCCAGTACGACAAGCTCACTATTAAGCAACAAAGGCTGGGTTTCATATTAGAACTAACACCTACAAAACCATTCCTGGAGGGGCGCCTGGGTGGCTCAGTCGGTTAGGTGTCTGCCTTCAGCTCAGGTCACGATCTCAGGGTTCTGGGATCGAGCCCCACATCGGGGCCCAAGCTCAGTGGGGAGTCTGCTTCTACCTCTCTGCTCTCTCTCTCTCTCTCAAATAAATAAAATTTAAAAACACCACCATCAGCAACTGGCATGTATCTGTTCTGTGGCGTATTGGGTCCCAGGCTCACGGACAATAAGGAGGCTTAGCACTTTGAGCAGCCTGTGGACGGTGGGGGGGGGGGGGGGGGAGCGGATTTCACGTGCAGTTGTAGGCACTGCAGATACAATCTGGATGGAGGTGAAGTTCTTCATTTTGTTTCTCCAGCTTTGGAATAAATAAACTTCTGAGGAGAATTAAAAGAAACATGTGGGGTGGTGATCTCCGGAATAATAGAGGTTAACTGAGATGCAATCCTAGATTTTTTATGAAGTTTCCAGACCAAAGCCACTGATTTCTCTGGCTTCTGCAGCTGCTTCGCTCCTCATGGCTGTACACGTGCTGGCTGAACTGGTTGGGGGGGTTGGGGGGGAAGGGTGTGTGCTTGTGGTATGTATGTGGCTTCTCTGTAAACGAAGACTGGCACAGGACAAAACCACGATGAGACCAGCTTTCTCTTGTGATCAAAGACAATCTTAGGAGACTGTACAAGACCACACAGGGGACTAGTAAGAAAAAATACCCAAATCTTGGAAGAAAAGCGAGACGATAAGGGGCTATGGTTGTTATCACACAGGAAGTTGTCTAAGGAGCCCACCCAAGGTTCATCGGACTCTCCAGGTTCAGGGATGTGACTTTGTTTGACTTCCTATTTACTACTGATAAGGACCCAGTCATTTACAACTCTGTAAAGATAGATGTTAATTTGCAGAAAATTTACAAACTACAAATGCTTTTTGCCCAGTAGATAAGCTAACTCGGAGGTTATGGTTTTATTGGCCTATGGAGGAAACGAACCAGTTGTTTATCTAAATCAGGAATTTGATTGCGTTTTCTTCTTTATTGAAGTGTTCTTTTTGTTTTCCCTTTACTGGCTGCTTATAGGTTAGTTTTCCACGTTCTACGAATCAGCTTTGTCACCTGCTGGTCCTCTCATTCCTGTGCCAGTTAAAATTTGGCACACACTCACCAGAATTTGGATCAGAGCTATGTTTGTTTTATTCATTGAAAATTATATTTTGATATGAACCAAGGAACACAATTTAGCCACAAACAAAATAAACATAAAAATGATGAAGTCCCAGAACCTAAGTCAGGTTCGATGGGGTGAGGAGGTTCGGAGCCGACGACTAAAGAAAGAATTCTTAAGACGTCATTGGTGCAAAATGGTGGTTTATTAAAGCACGGGGACAGGACCCGTGGGCAGGAAGAGCTGCTGCCCTGGGTTGTGAAGGTGGGCATGTTATATACCCCACAGTTGGGGGGAGGTGGTGAAGGGATGGGAGATTTTAACAGAGTTCTCACATGTTAGGGAGGGCCTACAAGGTGCCGGGGGGAGGCCTTGCCCTTATGGCCTGATCAATGTCGTCTTTAGGTCAGGCATTAACATCAAGATAATTGGGAGATTCTTGGTGGGGCATTATGATCTGGCTATCATTTACATTCCTTTCTACCCCAGTCTCCTCCAGTTTATGGTGGGAGGGGGACATTAGGGCTTCAGGAACCAAGAGTTATTTGCCTCTGGAAATTTGTGCTATTGATAGGGTAACCTCCCTGTTTAGGTCTCTAGGACATCTTGTAGAGCAAGGGAGATTCCTGTTCTGCAGGATTGCGATCCCTGCAAGTTAACTATTTATCGTTTTATGGCGATTAGGGGTGCCTGAGGAATGCTACACATATGGAGGGGAGCGGGTGAAGAGGGGGTGCAAGGCGCCAGCTTTTGCTTTGTCCTCAGCCAGCCTCCTGCTCCCTCATCAAAATAACTTCAGTGATTTACTAGCCAGGATGAATCATAACAGTGACCTTTAACCTCTTAAACCCCATCCCTCCGAAATTATCCCCAGAACTTCCTCCTCCAACCCAAGCCCAAGGGTTTCAGATTCTCTCCTCCACTTTTGCTGTCCTCGTAACTCTCCAGTATAAATGCCTCACCAACACCAGTCTAGCAAAACTAAGCCCTACTCAGAAGACAGTCACTGAGCTTGCCCAACAGAATCTTTATTTTTCTGGTTTAGGAAGGGGAAAATCTAGGGGCATGCACACAATTCATGGCTTCTCTCTCCTTGCTGAAGGCTTGTCAGGTGAGCCAAGAAGAGAAAGAAAGAAGCATCCATGTTAGGCCAGCTGCAGCATCCATCAGATAGGTGAAAAACTGAGGCTGGCACAGGCAATATTTTTAAATAGATAAAATAAAATTTGCACCCCTCCCTTGCTACTTTCTTTTAGTACCTCTTTGCCTATTTTTTCAGACAGAAAAGCCAGTTGTATCAAGTAAACTGCCTTGCTGTGCATCCAAAGTTTGGCGGGTTTTACTCAGAGGGACTCTTCATCTTCTTGTCCATTGGAATAGTTAAGTGAGTTGAAGAAAGGGAGACAATGAACTAATAATGGTCCCAAACTAATAACAATAGTCCTGCATGAGATCCTATCTGAACTGCTTTGCATATGTTAAGTATCTACACCCACCCCCCAGAGGTAAATACAACTATTACCCCCGTTTAGAGATGACTTAAGTCCCTTACCAGATGTCACAGAGACAATAAGAGGCAGAGCAGGGATTCAAACACAGGCAGTTTGGCTCTCCACACCCACCACGTCTCATGAACACCCTCCTCCCTCATGGGGCAGCCTGGACCAAGGGAAAGACCATGGTCACTGTGAAGAGTGTAATGGTCCCAATCTTGATATCGTCATCATTATACGGGCTTTCCTCAACTTACCCAACTTATCTATGTAGTAAGTCATTATGAAATCAAACTTATACATAACTCCAAATCCGCAGATGGGAGTTTAACAATTCTCGCAGTCCACTTGGGTGTTCATTCTTAGGTAGGAAGGGAAATGGACTGAGCAGGCGGATGAAGGAGACGGGTAGGTAAGGAAGCTGCGAAAATGGGCAAAATAGGAGCCGTAAAGAAGAGATCGATGGATGCTGCGGAAAGGCAAAAGAGGGAGGTAAAAGGAGGCTCTCAAGGGATGCCAAGGGGAATTTGTTTTTGTGACACGTCTTGGGGGAGGTGATGAGAAAAACATACACGCTCATACAGTCTGGACCGAGTGAAAAGTGAGGCGACCCTCCTGGACCACGATTTGGCAGTATCTCTAACATCCTTAAATATACTTACTCTCTGACCTAGCGATTCCATTTCTAGAAATCTAGCTACAAAATAGCTGGGTATGTGATTAGCTCGCTCTTCTGACCAGGCAGTGAGAAGCCCGGCGGCGTGGCTGTGTGAGGAGAATGGGGTAACTGCCGTGGCTTCGCAGCACTATCAGCTTCTGGGTCTGAAGCAGGTCCCTCATGCAAAACGACATCTAAAAGCCCTTCGTGCCAAACATCCTACCCACAGGACAAACACTCCTTAATAGGCAGCCACTGGCTTTGGTCACCCTTACATGCTGGAATTAAGTTAACTTATAAGTAACACGCACCATGAAAAGCAGCTATTTTACTAGTTCTCTCAAAAGCAGAGAAGTTACTATGTAAGATGAAGGCAATTTTTTTTTTGTCTTTTGCCCAAAACCCAACAAAAAGGGGAAAAAAACTCTGTTAAACAATTATAAAAAAATACAAGTTAAAGAGAAATATTGGGTGGGGGACACAAAAAGTCAAACATTCTTTGATATCTCATTTAACTTTAAAATGTCACTTATTGGTGTTTTATATGGTTTTACCCCCCCCCATGTGTCTAATTTTATCCATCTGTATCCACAACCTCAAGTCCAGAATCTTTATTAAAAATGTCTGCCAAACATTCCACAAGAAAATACACTGCTTGTAAAACCATCCAAACAAATACGCACAGCAGAAGTTATCCAGAGACTTCTAAAATTGTGAGCAACTCTTATGCAATTGGATGGTGGGATTAAAATAAATTCTTCAGTGAGAATGAAAGAGATTTCTGGTACCAATGTATCAAGCTTCTTAAACAGGCTCTTAATACTCTCCTCATTCCCCAAAATATGACTGCCAATTCCAGAAAGTAGTTTTCTCTTCCAACTCCAGTCTAAGTATTTTTCCTGGATTCAGGAATAGGCATTCCCAGGCCTCCTACCCTTCCTGTCATAAACAGGTCATGGAGATTTAGTCTTTTGACAGCAACCATGAATAAAAAGATGTTCAGCAGGATGGTCAACGATCTAAGGAAAACCAGAACCAAGGATCTGATCTGTGTTTCTATCATGAGGGACTTGATGACTGAAGTCATCGGCCAGACGGCGAGCAGCTGAGGTGAGCGGGAACAATCCCAGCCCTACTTTGAAAAGAAGCTACACTTGAAGCCGAATTGCATGTTCGTGCTTAGTCCGTGCGCAGGCTGTCATCCTAGCCTAGATGCTAGGGAGACGAGAGCTGGGTGGAGAGTAAATGGAACCCCCATCACCAAACTGGGACAACCCATTTGGTGAAACTGTAAGATCAGTGAAAGTTGACTATAGGTATACTGTACAACCCAGCAATGCCTATGTATGTGTATCACACACACACACACACACACACACACACACACACACCCCATCCCAAATGTGCACCACAGCATTCACCTGATGGGCTTCTCTCCAGCAGAGAATCATCTCCAACCACAGGAAATGTTATGGATGAATCTCCCCAGTGTGAAGCTGAGGGAGAAAAACCAGGTACAAAGGAGTGTATACTGAGTTATTGCATTTTACAAAGTACCAGATGGGCAAAAGGGATCCATTCTGGTAGTAATCAGGGGAGAGCAAAGGCACAGGAAGGCTTCGAGAGGGCTGGGCAAGTTCTGGGTATTGATCTGGATGTTAGTTATGTGGGTATTTTCAGTTCGTGAAAACTATAAACTGTGCGCTTAAATTTGATAACATTTTTAAGTTAAATAGATGAAAGAGTTAAAAAAAAAAAAAAAAAAAAAAACAGATCCAGTCCATCCGTGGGAATAGTGTTCAGATCAGGAGGTGGATCATGAAGCGATCCTTGTCTTTTCCTTTCCAGACAGTTCCGGCATGGCTGGAGCAAAGGGTTTATGACCTCCTAGGACAGAAGAGGTTCCTTTTCCCCAGATCTGGCTTTCCACCTGCAAAATGCTAAGTATTGGTAATTTAAAAGGCTTCACAGGCTTGAAGACTGGTAGTGACAAAAAAGTAGCCAGGACAAAGGTGCGGCTGAGACAGCAAACACTCAACCCAGCCATTCCTCAATGCCAGAGTAAATATTTTAATTCCGCATCCTGAGCTGGATTGATCTCAGCAATCCTGAGTCTATCGCCGCCTCCCCCGTCACCACCTGCAAGTTCCTTTGTTTGTTTTCAAGCAGAAAGCCTTGGCTGAGGGAGAAACTCAGCAGCTCGGCCTGCCACCCCTGGACACAAGACTGTCCCTCCTGACAGTCCTCTCAGCCTCCCACCGCCTGGGCCCGGGGCTGTGGTCTCTGCTCATAGCGATCTGAGGCAGAGACTTCTCTACATAAACAAGCCGCAGGATCAGTGTGTAAAGACTTCTTTTCATTCTGATGGCAGGGCGGACAAGATTTCCCCCTCATCTGGGCTTCAGTAAGACTTTCCCCCTCATGACTGGAGATAAAAGGACTCCGTGGGTCAGAGTATTGCCCGGACAAGAGTGTAAGCGTGTAGTTCGACCAACATGGCAACTGGGAAGATATGTTTTTATATTTCAACCTAAGGATATGGCCCACCATAATCATTTATAATTAGAATGCAGCAAAACAGCATATAGACCTCTTACCAGACAAATAATAAAACCAGTGTCACCACCAACCCCGTACTGGGTTGTGAGTTTACTAATAAAAATGATGACAGTTAGCAGTTACACTGTTCATAGGGCGCCTGGGTGGCTCAGTGGGTTAAGCCTCTGCCTTCGGCTCAGGTCATGATCTCAGGATCCTGGGATGGAGCCCCATATCGGGCTCTCTGCTCAGCGAGGAGCCTGCTTCCCCCTCTCTCTCTGCCTGCCTCCCTGCCTGCTTGTGATCTCTGCCTGTCAAATAAATAAATAAAATCTTCAAAAAAAAAAAAAAAAAAAGAGACAGCAGTTACACTATTCTTATGACTGTTCCAAGAGCTCTAGACATATTGTCAAATTGCAATGCTCGGAAACACCAGGTGTGATAGAAATCACTGCTCTCCCCACTGCACAGACGAAGAATGAGCTAGGCGAAGGGATTAAGTACTCTGTGTAAAGGCTCGGAGATCGGTAGGTAGGCTACTGGGTTTAAACCTAAGCAACCTCACTGGGTCCTCTGAGGTGGCTGGATTTTCTTGGCTTTTTCTCTTAGACCAAGTATTAAAATACACTTGATTCCTTTCTGTGCAGGTAGGAGGACTGGCTAGAAGGATGGGGAGAGTCTAGAGAGACAACTACTCTACTAACTGGCCAGAGGGGTCGAGAGGAATTTTCTGGGAATGATCTGGAAGCAAGCCAGTCAAGAGCAGGTGATGAAGGCATCACTATGTCAGAACCGTAGTCCGGGAAGTGACGAGCAAGGTGTGACGGAAGCAGAATAGCAAGCTGGCCTCCCCGGAGGCAGGGCACCCGAGGGAGCAGAGGGCAAGTGCCCAACACACAGCAGAAGCAGAGGAGAAGGAGAGCAGATCGCGAGCGCATGAGACAAGTCCGCGAGAGCAGCGCCACGGAGGACGCTCCCACAGCCACGGATGGCTCAGCCTCTCGGGTCACGCACACTTGGGTCATCTAAGTCCCTGCTCGTTCCCTGCCCCGCTCAGCATGTGCGGAAGGCCCCTCCCCTTACCCCTGTCATCTGTCATCGGAATCTCAAGTTTGTACGTGGGCTTTGGAAGACACACTCAACTCATCCCTATAGTCACTGTCTGTAAACTACTCTCAGATCCTCCCTTTTGCGTCAAAGGAAGAGACACAATCCCATGTGTGTCTGGTTGCTAATATGTGATCTGTGGTTTTCATCTTATTTTCACATGAAGATCTTATCCGTCCTCATTTCAACGTCCTACACCCCAACTCCTTGCCCCCCTGTTCTTACCCCTCTGCCTCTGCAGTGCACAGAGCTGTCCCACCTCCCAGCGATCTGGCTTTGGCCCCCTCATCTGACCCACTTCTCTGTCCCTAACAGGAGAGGAGAGCCACAAGAGCGCTAATCTTAAATCAGATCTGGACTCAAGTGCTGTCCACAGCAACCTACGTGACAGTGGCCAAGCGGCTCCTCCTTGCTGCTCTTGAATTTTCTCCTCTGGAACCTGGGGGATAAAAGCAGCACAAGAGGGAGCATGTGTGCTCCCCCAAATCCTGGGTGAGGTAGAGGGAGTCAGTGCTCACCGACCATTCCGAGTGCTCCCCTACGCTTCCAAGCCTCCCTTGCCGTCAGGTTGGCCACGGCCTATGCACAGTCCCCACTGAGGGGACATGGGGTGTCAGCTGCTGGGCAGGGTCAGGGTGCCACCTCTTCCCCTCTCTTTCTTCCTCCTCAGCACACTGGAGACCCCGTGCTCTGGGTGGTAATGAAGGAAGGCTCAGGAAAGCTGCCCGACCCCTGTTGGTATCATTTATGATCGTCCCGGGGCATGGCAAATGGTGACACTGGAGTGAGCTGTGTGTCCTTGACCCTGACCCTCTTCTCTGCTATGAACCAGTGTGACTGAGGCCAACTGCATCACCTCGCTGGGCCTCAGTATTCTTTTCTAAATGGAGATTTTTAAAATAGAGTTCTGGATTTTTAACCACTCCCAAAACATAAAGCTCTTTCTTTCAACGGAATCTGATGTAGAGACCCAAAGTGGAAAATAAGAAAATGTGGAGATGCCCTAAGTTGACTGAGAGGTGAGGGGAAGGCTGAGCACCCCACACAGTCACCAGCTCCCCATGGTCCCTGGGATCTGAGGCCAGTATAATTCCCTTTGTTTCTTTCTGCTAAATGATGCTGGAAACACATACTTTTTTGTTCTTACTGAAACAGTTTGGAGACCAAGCAAGAATATACAAGCTACATGTTCTGGAAACCTGACGTTCCTTTTCTCTGGAGGATAAAGATTCTCAACAGCCTACGTATGAACCAGCAGCTCGTGTATCAACGTCCACTTCGCGACACTCACCCTGCTGAGCCCACCCATCCAAAGCTGTCATGTCGTAAGCCCTCCCAATCCCAACCATTCCCTCCCTTACAGGACCTGCTTGGACATCCCCCCACCCCAGGCCTGAAAACCCCATCAATGCCCCGCCCTGACTTCCCCATGGAGGGACCCCACCAGGCCCTCCCTACTGCGGCACATCTAACCAAACCAGCTAAGAGAGGGAGGAGTTTCTGGTGGTCTCTGAGGGCCAGACAATTGGCACGCCTGAAACGGCCCTCCCTACGGTTTGGCAGAAACACCAGCTTTTATAAACCGCTGAGTTAAATGATCTCAGACGCCCCCCAGCTTTAGCATGCTCCAATCCTGATCTCCTCCCGGGGTGCCCTCCAGGCTTGTCTGGCTCTCCAGACATAGCTTTTCTTTATCTGGTTCCGTAAGACCAAACATTAAGGGAAGGCATCTGGCACAAGAGCCAGCCCTTCCTTCCCTGCTTTATCATCTCGTCCAGCCCTAAAAAGCGAGATTTTGCATTACCCATTCTTACGATATCAAATCCCCTTGCCATCCCAGAGCTCAAAACTCTCCAATATATTCAAAACTCTTGTGTGTACAGCCTTGCCAAATTAGAGGAGGGAGGACGGGGGGTGGTGGTGGGGGGCTGAGGTGAAGCATCTGAAGTAGATCGCATGGACCAAAACACAGAGTCAGAGGCTGGGCACCCTTCAGAGCCCGAGGAAACAGGCACAGGAATGTCAAGTGTGCCTGACCTTGCCAGTTAGGCCAGGGAAGAGGCCCAGAGAGGTTGATTCACTTGACCCGGGTCACACAGCTCTTGAGTGCCACGGCCAGGTCGTGGAGCCGGGTCTCCTGTGTCCTGCTCTAGTTCACTTACTACCTGACCTAAGCAACGACCCCAGAAGACTCAGTGTCCACGGTGGTCACTGAAAAGATCTGTAAGGGGCTCAAGGCAGCAATTTGGTCAGAAGAAGGAGTGTCCAGGGGAGTAACGTGGAAGCTCCTTTATTTGGCAGGTACACTGATCTCTCCCCCACCGTATGCTTGTGTGAGGAGGTCTGGGCCGAGGGCTGCAGATGTGGGCTCCTGAAATAGTTCAGTGGCTGAGCTCCAAGTCTCTGGTCAGGTGATATCCAAGCTATCACCAATACATCTTCAGTTCGGTGCTAAAAATAATCCTTATACTTTTTTGGTGCTCTCCACTTCCTATTCTGGAGCCACATGAATTCACCCTTTGGAAGGGTCCAGAAATCTGCTTATCGAGACGGTACTTCCTTGACTTCATCCTCACCTGTGGCTCTTTGGCTCCTCCTGGCTCCAGGGGAAGCTCCTGATTCTAATCCAGTCACACTCGCCCATTGACCCCACCTCCTGGCTCCCAAAGAGTCTGCTCTCTCCTCTCACCTCCCCTGGATGGGGGTGTGCCCGTCTCACCAGCTGGAGGAACAGGGCTGTGAAACAGAAAGCCAGACAGCTGGGCTGGCAACCATGCATCAAGGTTTCCCTGCTCCTGTAAATCCGGGTCAAAGTCAGGTCCAGCCTGGAGGTCCGGCTGGGGTGACAGGTACATATACGTGTCCCCGCATTTCTGAATGATTTCTCAGTTAACCCTGGAGCAGGTTTTCAGGATTGTGTGACTGTTCTTTCTCCTCAGAGGCATTTCACAGCTTTGCAGCCATGTCTCCGGAGGCGAAAGTTAAGAGCAGTTTTCCAACATGGCTTTGAAGAGAGCGCAAACCCAAAGCAGACCAAACATTATTAGCTTTACAGATGGACTTGAGGCCTGCTTCCTGGGCATTTCCATTCTCCAGATTTTCCAAGGCCTTGGACTGTTATAGAAACTTGAGTGACAATTTAGGGTTTATTCATGGGGGCCCCGACTCTCTCTCCAAGCTCTTCCCTTACCTTCTCTCTGGCCACACAAACCTCCTTTCAATTCTTCAGATGAGCCAAGCTATCTGTGCCTAAGACCCTCGTGCATTTTGTTCCCAGAACACACGTTTCCCTGGATGTTGAGTGGCTGGCCCCTTCTTCCCTTCTCCCTAAGATCCTTGCAGACCCTCCTATCATTCCCTTGGTCCTCTGTTGCCTTATGCTGCCAGTTCCATTTCTGGTATCTACTGGTTTGCATTTTTTTTTATTTTTAATATTTTATCTGTTTCTTTATCAGTCTTCCTATGAAATGGACTCCCTGATGCCCTGCTGCCTGTTGTGTTCACACTCTACCCTCAGCATCTAGAATGTAAGCGCTCCATCCGATATATCTACAGATTCAGTGAAAACACAAAGACTGGATCCCTTCATATTTTCTAAAGAAAACAGCAAATAAATTTAGCAGAAATTGGCTCAAAACACCTGGTGTGTCATGAAATGCTCAGGTCTTGGACAACCCGTCCTCCTCCTGGGGCAGCCCTGAGACCCAGCCTCTTCCCCCAGGAGGAGGCCCCGTCTCTTTGTATGCCGCCAGAATCCCTGGGACCAGAGGAAGTTACTCCATTTGGGATGTTTACTGAAATAATACATTTCAGCTGAAAATCCACATGCTAGAGAGAAGAGAGAGGGAGGAGCAGAGCCAAAGCACTGACGGTGAAAAGGCCCCAAGGAGGACAGCCTGGGAGCAGAGCCAGCTTACCCGGACTCTGCCTGCTTGGGATGGAACGCTCCCACCCCAGGCCCTCGGTGACACGACCAGCCACGGGTGGCCAGGTAGGCAGAGTGAGTCTCCGGTGCCCACACCCTCCAATCCTTTCCTCTTCCCTCCCCAAAGCTGTGACCATTAGACGCACAGCCCTCTGTCTGGTGGCCCTCACAGATTCACAGTATGCAGTCTGATCACCAGCACTGGTGGGATGGGCTGTCCCCGGACCCTCTCTGACAAAGCCATTTGCTCTTTAAGGCTGACTTCTCCTCACTGAGGGTAGGGCAGTGTCCACGCTAACAAGGATTCTCCCCATCACAGGCTCTTCCTAAAACCCCAGGCTGGGAAAGGCCACCTACCCGTGGAGAGCTCAGATGGCTTGCAGCGGAGGAAAGGCCAGTTAGAACAGGGATCAAGAGAAAGCATTTCTGGGATCAAATGACTATCCAGGAGTATCAGGTACAGCAGAACAAGTCATTTAACCTCTCGGTTGGGATGACATCATTTATAAAGTATCCCATTACAAAGAAACACACATCATGTGTGTACATGTGCACATGCATGTGTATACTTGGACATGCGTGTGCACATATATGTATGGGTGCACAGGAAGACTGAGGTCCATGAAATACGACCCATGAATATCAGCCCCAGGTGTTGAAGGGTATTCTGATAGTTCATATCTTTATATCCATATGAAATTTCCAAATGTTATATTGTGCAGACATAACTTACACAATCCGGAAAGCAGTTTAAGAGGAAAATAAGTTCGAGCCCACTGGGTACGTTAGTAGTTATAAGATCCAACGGGATAACGCTCGAAAGTACTCTGAACAATCCGAGACGTTGCACAAATGAACATCTGGGATTTTGTCAACTGGCAGGTCAGGCAGATTCTGCTTGTTAGCCAGTGGCAGAGTCTCCCCACATTTCCCTCCAAATGAAAAGAAGAGATGCTGGCACTGATGAGATCCTTAACACCTAGTTTCAGGCAGCAGAGCAAAAGGGGTGTGTGTATTTTATAAATCACTAGTACAGAATGTGTAGCTTTTCAAATAGTACTTATTAAATACCCAACAGCTTAAAAATACGTAATAACGAAGAGGGCCCTAGGCAAAAAGTTCTATTCTGTAACTTGAAGCGAAAGTCAGAAAGTAGAAGGCTCCTCTCCTGCACGTTGGTGCTCGTAACCATGTCCTCCACCGTCCACCAAGGGCTATAAGGAAGGCCCTCCTAGCACAGGGTCAATCGGAATCTTTTCACATGAAGTGGGATTATACATAGTTTATGCCAAGAGTTGCAAAAATAGCATTATCTGTGACATTCTGGAAGTATTAATATTGCACATGGCCACAAGATGGCGATAGTATGCTGGTAAAGTCTGTTGGGTGTGTAGGGGGGGTGTGTGTGTGTGTGTGTGTGTCTGTCTGTCTGTCTGTCAGGGTTCAATAAGAGTTAATCCTTTTTGGATGGGGTGGGTGGACAGAGGGTGGGAGGGAGGAATGACCACAGAATCCCTTTCCTCCAGCTGCTCCCCTGTGCCTCCTGACCTTATACTTGCTCCTAAAATACATCTTGAATGCACATTTTTATTTCTCGTATAAAATTTTGATTATCTTAATCTCTAAGGGGCAGGATTAAAAATCTATAATCTTATTATTTTTCAGTAAGAGGAAAATATACGAAAATGAGTCCGTGGTCTCCCAGAGGCCGATTCCCACCACCAATCTGCAGGAAGCAAGTGTCAAAAGACAGAAAGGTCCCTCTTCTACCTCATTCTACAGCAGGTCTGTTTCTTTGCGAGCCTCTGCTTCATACAGTGTTCTCTACCGTGGTACGATATCATTAGGTCCTTCGATGCATTCAAACAAATTCCTAACTGTGGCCATGAAAGATGGGCAATTCTTTGCATGGCCCTTTTGCTTGGCTCACTTAGGATAAGCTAATTATTTTGCTGAGGCTCTTCGGCAATAGTGGCCCTGCCTCAGCTGAGGCTGTGGAAGGGCAGAGCATAACGGTAAGTGGCGAAGGATCCGGCGGGTCTGGACATGAATCCCAGCGCAGCTCCACCCACATATGCCTCTTGGACAAGCTCCCACCTGCCTTGCTTTCTCACCCCTAAACAGGGACATTAAAAATGGCCTCAGCATTACTGTGAGAATGAGACACATGATCTTGGCAGAATATTTTGCTTAATATCGTACATGTAATAAAGGGCAACTTATTTTTAATCACTTATTATGAATTACAGATTCATTTCCCTTCTGCCTGTGATCTCTCTTCCCCTACAGTGCAGCGCATACTGAAGACAACAGAGATGCATACTGGGCTCCTGCTGTCTGGTCACGTGTTCCTAAGCTTCACTCGGAAGCTCTGGTAATAGGGAGAAGGTGTTCTGTCCCAGCAGAGGCTGTCCGGGGAAAGATGCCAGAAGTCTGCAGATGGCTTCTCACTCTGACCTAGAAATGGTAAGACTGTATCTTTTTAGATTGCGTGTGACGAAGAATTACTCCAAGTACACCAGATTAATAGGATACCTAGCATCCTACACTGCTCAAGGGGCAGCTGCATTGAAAAATCCTCCCCAGGCTGGCTCCTGGCCAAGCCAGCTATGGTGCTGTGATAGATTAGTGATGTCTGCCCAGACACCGGGAGTCAGAAGCAATAAGGCACACACATGCCAACCACTCACCATCTCCCTCCTCATTTGAAATCCAATTGTAAGCCATGAAGGAGGTACCAAAAAAAAAAAAAAAAAAAAAAGGTGAATATTTATCTGATACTTAGGATGGGAAAGAACTTTGTAAGCATCAAAAGAATGAAAGAAATCACAAAGAAAACCAAACATTTCAACAAAGGCATAAAATATCTGAGGATCAAAAAATACTCAAAATAAAAAGAGCAGGAAAAATATTTTTCACAAATAAAGGTATCACATACTTTTTTATGAGACTCTCTTATGAATTATTAGGAAAAATACTAATGATCCAGTAGAAAAATGAGACATGATATCTCCCAGAGAGAAGTTTCTTAAGGAAGAATTTTACCTATCCATAAGCCAGCTGAAGTCTTCAGTAAGAGATACTCTCAGGTGGTTACTACAAGCCCTGGCACATGGGGGGTACTTAATCCTGATTACTAGCTGGTCTCAGGGGAATGAGCAATCGGTGTGGAACAGATGAGCATCAGCCCGTGAAAGGGGGCTTTGGCATCCCTGCTCCCCTACATTCCAAATCGTGCTTATAGGATCATGCTTCGTGAAGTCCAGGCAGCTTTACGGTTGGTCAGAAGAACCACTGTGAGCCGGAGTTTCTTGAGAAAAGACATGAAGGCCATCTCCTACGCCATCATCCCACACCGCAGCCAAGAAGTCTCATCGCTGAGACACAGTGGCTTCCAGGCTCCACAACAGAGGCCAGCGCTCACTGAGCCCTTCATCCTCTCCGACTCACACAGAAATGCAACCGAGTAAGGACCACGTGCATTTTACAGATGAAAACAAGGAGGCTCAGCGAGGTCACAGAGCTGCACCCTGACAAGATTCACCCCTAGATCCATGTGACATCGAAGCCTGGATTCTCCAACCACCACCATCAACACACACACGCACACACACACGGAGCTCTTAGCATCAGGATGCCTCTGGAAGATGGCCGAGCACTCCGGGCCCGGCCCTGAGCAGTGGCTAAGCCGTCAGAGGGAGCAGAGAGGCTCCAGTCCCTGCCTCTCTCTCCTCCAGCCCACAACCAAGGGATGTGCTTCCTGATGTTCCTGCTGCCAACTGGAGACCAAGCCCCTCGGCCTCTCCTGTGGGTAACCATTTCTGTCATTCCTGGGGCTCCCCTTAGGCAAAGAGGGACTCCTCGGGCACTGCCTGAGCTGTTTAAAGAACCCCTGGGTCAGAGGGGAGAACACAGATCTGCAGAGCTCATCCTCAGGACTCCCAGCGGAGGCGAGGCACAGAGCCCTGCAGGAAACGGCAACATCCGCGAGAACCTTCAGCTGCCAGAGCAGTTTGAGACACAGTCACCACCGATTTCTGAGTAACAATTACAAACTTTTTAAAAATTATAACGACAGCAGCTTACAGGTCTCACATGTTCAATTTCACGTCCTAAAACACGTGCAGCTTTTCCCATTCCTTACAACAACCCTATGCCCTGAGAGTGGTTTTTATGAGCCCAATTTCCTGGTAGTGATTCACGAATAAATGATGTGTGCTCATGTTCAAGGTTAGTGAGGGACTGGGATGCTTGGTGTTCCAAATGTTGAAAATCCCCAGAGGCCTGACAGGAAGGGCACTGGTGCCAAAAGCCAAAATCAGGGAAAACAGGCGGGCAGGGCACTGCCTTGGGAAAAAGACCAGCAGAGCGCCTGGTCAGAGCCACAGAGATGCCCCATGGTCTGGCTGGTAGGGGACTCATGGTCCACCCCGACAGGGTTTGTAGCCTTTGGCCCCCAGTGTCTAGACCAGCATGTCTGATTTCTACCAGAGCACAGCTGCTGTAAGATACCCTGATGATTTCTGCTAAATTCTCAGGTCTCTGGTGGGTTCTCTTTGTTTTTAACTGACCTGAGACCTAATAAAATGGGTTTTAATAACAACAATAAATTTGAAATAACAACTGACATGCATTAAGCATTTAATATGTTGTATGTGTTTTAGCTTTTTTAATCCCCCCCCAAACCCTTACTGATGAAAAACCCCAGGCACAGAGAGTTAAGTAATTTGCCCCAGGTCTTCTTTTGTAATGGATAAATGACAAACTCGTGATGAAGGGCCACACTAACAGTCTAGATTAGTGGTTCCCAAAGCTGTAGCCTGGATCAGAATCTTCCAGAGGGCCAGTTTGGACTCACACACTGGGTCCCACTCCCAGAGTTTCTGAATTTCTAGCAAGTTCCCAGGTGATGTTGATGCTGCTGGTCTGGCAACCACACTTTGAGAACCAGTGGTCTAGACAGGGGGTCAGCAAATTTGATGAAAGGGCCACAGCAGCAAATATTTTATGTTTTGTGGATCAAGAGGCAAAATCAAGGCTTTTAAATAGGTGCTCATATAACCATTGTAAATGTAACCATTTAAAAATATAAAATCCATTCTTAGCTCTCAGGCCCTAATAAAACAGATGGCAGGCAAATATGCTGTGTGGTCGAGACTCTAATTTCTGGTCTTGGGCCCCCTTTCCCCCATACCTCACACAGTTTTCCTGTTTCTCTTGAGGTCTCAGCTGCCTAATGGCCAAGTCAGAAAAGTAAACCTTGACTTCTTTGGAGACATGTCTCCAGAGGTAAAAGAAACAAAAGCAAAAATTAACTTTGGGGACTTCATCAAGATCAAAAGCTTCTGCACAGCAAAGGAAACAGTTCACAAGACAAAGAGGCAACCCACAGAATGGAAGAAGATATTTGCAAATGACAATACAGACAAAGAACTGATATCCAAGATCCATAAAGAACTCCTCAAACTCAACACTCAAAAAACAGATAATCAGAATGTCATCAAAAAATGGGCATAAGAAATGAACAGACACTTCTCCAAAGAAGACATACAAATGGCTAACAGACACATGAAAAAATGTTCGTCATCATTAATCATCAGGGAGATTCAAATCAAAACCACATTGAGATACCACCTTACACCAGTGAAAATGGCAAAAATTAACAAGACAGTAAACAACAAATGTTGGAGAGGATGTGGAGAAAGAGGAACCCTCTTACACTCTTACTGTTGATGGGAATGCAAGTTAGTGCAGCCATTTTGGAAAACAGTGTGGAGATTCCTCAAGAAATTAAAAATAGAGCTACCTTATGACCCTGCAATTGCACTACTGGGTATTTACCCCCAAAGATAAAGATGTAGCAAAAAGAGAGGCCATCTCTACCCCAATGTTCATAGCAGCAATGACCACAATCACCGAACTGTGGAAAGAGCCAAGATGTCCTTCAACAGACAAATGGATAAAGAAGATATATATACATATATACAATGTATACATATATACAATGGAGTATGATGCCTCCATCAGTAAGGATGAATACCCAACTTTTCTATCAACATGGATGGGACTGGAGATTATGCTGAGTGAAACAAGTCAAGCAGAGAGAGTCAATTACCATATGGTTTCACTTACTTGTGGACCATAAGGAATAACACGGAGGACATGGGGAGATGGAGAGAAGGGAGTTGGGGGAAATCGGAGGGGGACACAAACCATGAGAGACTGTGGATTCTGAGAAACAAACTGCGGGTTTTAGAGGAGAGGAGGGTGGGAGGTTGGATCAGCCTGGTGATGGATATTATGGAGGGCACGTATTGCATGAAGCACTGGGTGTGGTGCATAAACAATGAATCCTGGAACACTGAAAAAATAAAATTAAATTAAAAAAAAAAAAAAGAAAAGTGCACCTCAGCTTCAGCTGTTGAGTGTTTGGCCAATGTCCAGCACAGGCCAGAGAACAGCAGTGACCGTGGGAGCAACGTCATTAAGGGGAAAACTTCCTCTGCAGCTGGCCCCAAGCCTCAGACACTCATGGGCATCCTAGTCACCATGGATTTGGAATGTCCCATGTAGATGTCTGCAAACTGATCATTTGTTTGATTTTTCCAGGGACAGATGACATTGAAAATTCTCTATTTAGTGTCATTTTCTTTGGAAGTAGAGGATTCTCATAGCTTTTCAAAAACAGTACAATGATAAGAAAGACATCCACATTAGTGTCATCGCCTTTAAAAGTACATAATTCTTTGCATATTTTAGATAACCCCAAAGTGAAAGATCTGGTCCTAAGGTTATTCTGTATTTATAAGGAGTTATCGGTCAGAGGGTTTCATGTTCTGAATTATGTTCAGGGGGTTCCAATTTTTTAAGCATCTACTTTTGTCCCCAGTGATTTAAAAACAGGGCAAGAAACCACAAGCCTCCTGCAGAGACCAACCTCTCCATTTGCCCCCAGGCTGTTCACAAAATGAGTGGTGTGCTGGAGATAGTCCAGTCACAACACTCGACCACTGTCGGGATTTCGATGATGACCCTGAGTGGTCCATGCACTCCCACAGCTCTCAGAGATGGGTCAGGAATTCCCTGACTCATTCCAGTTATAGAAGACATGACTCAGAACCGGTCTCTACGCTGGGTCTGCTGGGAATAGCAAGGTAAGCATTACTGCTTCTCATAGCATGCCTGGAGAGTTCTGCAAAATGCATAAATCCAGCTTTCAAGGTCTCCAGCAGGGTCTAAATAGGCTGGCAGCGTGTTCCCTGTAGTGCAGTCCATATGAAGGTTTAAATGCGTTTTCACTGTGACAGCATCCTACACTGCGCTCCACAGCACCAGAACTAAAAAACTGACACCACACCCCACGCCAGTGTGTGCCCCTCTACTTCCTCGGAAAAAAAAAAAAAAAAACACCCAAGATGGAGGCAACAACAGAGAAGGAGAGTATTAGTCACTGCATTCAAGCACCCACACTTTCTTTGTGATTAGTGAGAACCCAGCAGAGCTAGTTCTCAGTGTTTTGCAATCTGTCACACATGGACTCCTGATGCTGGGAAGTGGGGAGCTGTGGCGGAAAGCTCCCTGGGGGATCAGAGGAACAGGCCTCTCCAGGACGGTTCCACAGGGTGGTGACTGCAAAATCCTGTCCATTCCTCTTCCCCAAAGGTCCGTGATCCCTTATTCAAAACCCTTGGGGCCAGATGGGCTGGAATTCAAAATGTTGCCATTTTAAACATAATCTGGAAAACAAAATGGCCGTTAGTTGGGGAGAGATAGAAGAGAGTAGCTGTTTAATGGGTGTAGAGTTTCCGTTTTACGAGATGAAGCATTCCAGACACCGGTTGCAGAGCACTGTGAGTATAAGTAACACTACTGGACCGTACACTCGGAAAAGGCCAAGACAGTAAATTTTATGTTACATGTATTTTGCCGCAATTAAAAAATAATAACTTGGGTCACACACTCTGTATTAGTGGAACAACACTATAGGGTCTAGGGGAGCACCCTGAAACAAAACACGTGGATTCTTCCACAACAAACTGTGCACCTAGTCTCACTAAGATGAATGCAAATTATAAGCAGCCTCATACCAATGTGGGTTGCACTGTGCCACCAAACGCAGTCGCTAACCACTAAACTACTTTTGGTTTTCAAGGGTCTCTGGAATTTGGACTTGTCACTCAGGAACTGTGAGCTTGTAGTTCTCACTGATTCCACCCTACCCCATCTTAATATGAAATTTTTATTATCCACAATTTACACATAACAAAATAGAAATAAGAAGTCACAGAGTAGGAAAAGAGTCCCCTGCCCAAGTCCCCTGCCAGCTAGTTGGAAATTTTTTTTTTAAAAGATTTTATTTATTTGACAGACAGAGATCACAAGTAGACAGAGAAGCAGGCAGAGAGAGGAGGAAGCAGGCTCCCCGCTGAGCAGAGAGCCCGATGCAGAGCTCGATCCCAGACCCCTGGGATCATGACCTGAGCCGAAGGCAGAGGCTTTAACCCACTGAGCCACCTGGGCGCCCCGCTAGTTGGAATTTAATCGGCCTCATGCTACTGCTGAGCCCGGTTCCTCCGGGCACAGATGTGATCGACAAGTCACAGAATCCTAAAGAAGTCCCCTGAAATGTGAAGACAGAATCCCAGAGATCTCAGCCTGGGTCGGTGCTAGTGGAAGGTGCGTGAGATGGAGCCATCTGGGGGTTTCGATAACGGTCTTTCCCCCGGGACGGCCATGACTGTTCTCACAAGCCCGATTCATGTCATCCTCTGAGCCAGAATCATGAGCAGGAAAAACCACTGTGTCCCCAGAGACTATCCCTCGATTTTTTTTTTTTCATTACTGAAGTACAGAATATCCCCAGTCAGTTGGCTTTTGTCCCCCTGCCCCTCGACACTAATCGTCTGCCTTCAACTGGGACTATTCCCCCGAAACAGAAGGTGTGCAAATGAAAGTGATTCTCTCAGCCGGGCACGTCTGCGTATTCCGAGGGGAAACAGCCCTATTGGGATCTGAAGCCTGACAGGACTGGCCAGATAAAAGGCCTCGGGCTCTCCTCCTCTTGGCTGTCTGAGGTCGGCTGCTCTGTCCTGGGGTGAGAAGCGGCTCTTAGCTGCCAATACTCTATGGAACTGTCTTCGTACCAGACCCGCGCCCACAGCTGCCTGTCTCCCTGCCACCGACCGGCCGCAGAGCCCTGGGGAAGCCACTGTGAGTCAGGTGTCCCATCAGGGCGCTGGCTGGCCGGGGGAGGACAGAGCCATCTGCAGGAACTGAGCGCTCATGGATGCCCCCAGGAGAAAGCTCTGGTGTCCCTGAGGAGCTGGTGGAAAGGGCTGACTCGGGCTAAAGATCTGGTGAGGGGATGGAAGGGGCAGAGGGGGGTTCCTAGAACACAGGCCCTCCGTCCCCTCCTGTGGAAACAGCGGCAGGATTCCCTCAGAAGCGCAGGGCCGCAGTGCTGGGACTGGCTCTATTCTTAGCACAGGCCCTCCGCAAGGGGAAGGGTTCTTCTGAGGGCGTGGACGCTCCCTCAGCTAAATTAAACAAAGAACTCCTCTGTTGACTAGGAGAATGCACTGGAATTTCAACTTGGTCTATTTAATGGGAATGGAAAGAACTTCCATAAATCCTGAGTCATCGCAGCTGAGCAAGCTGTCTGCCTCCTGGAGCCAACGGTGTGCAACATATGTGTTTAAACACACACCTACACACCACCCACCCGCACACATGTACACACATGTACACATACCACACACATATCACACATAAACACACACCTATACCACACACATACCATGTATGTAAACACATGTACACACACTACACAAACACACACCACACATAAACACACACCTATACCACACACACTCCATATATACTACACAAATACACAGCATACATACATACACACCTACACACCACACATGTAAACACATGTATACACATACTACCTACACACACACACACACACACACACACACACCCCTCAGGTTAAATTTAGCTAAAACATGAAGTCCTGAACCTAGAATAACAATCCCACTGTTTCTGACATCACTTAAATATATGTGGAGTCTCTTTAATCAACCATCACATTTCAAGAGAAGTGTATATGTGTGTATGTGTGGGTGTGTGTGTGAGTGAGAGAGAGAGAGAGACACGGAAGCTGGATAAGTAGGCCCTCTAATCTTACTACAACATCACATTCTCCCCTCTCTCCAAGACGTTAAGGACCTTGGGCCTGAATTCAGTTTCCGGACTGCCCCTTCCTCATGCTGACACACCAGACGCATCCACTAAATCAGGGCCTTCAACTTCAGAGCCCCAGAAACAGCAGCCCCCATGGGCCTCCCTCAGCAGCAGCCTGTGCTCCAAAGCTTTAGGCTTGGCAGGTTGGGATGGGGCAAGTGCATAAAGAAGGCAGAAGGCCTAGAAGGAGAGTGGCCCTCAGAAGCCCTGCCCTGCAGACACTAGAGAGATGGGTCACTCTCACCAGTGGGAGACCCCGGTGTATACAAACCCACTTGATGGATTTTTTAAAAATGTTTTCTTATTATTTTTTTCCTTCTTTTTAAATTAAAATTAACATATAATGTATTATTTGTTTCAGGGGTACAGGTCTGTGATTCTTCAGTCTTACACAACACACAGTTCTCACCACAACACATACACAGTGTGTGTGTGTGTGTGTGTGTGTGTATGCCACATCTTCTTTATCCATTCATCTGTTGATGGACATTTAGGCTCTTTCCATAGTTTAGCAACTGTGGACACTGCTGCTATGAACATTGGGGTGCAGATGCCCTTTCAGATCACTACATTTGTATTTTTACCGTAAATACCCAGGAGTGCAACTGCTAAGTTGTAGGGTAGCTCTATTTTCAACTTTTTGAGGAACCTCCATACTGTTTTCCAGAGTGGCCACACCAGCTTGCATTCCCACAAACAATGTCGGAGGGTTCCCCTTTCTCCACATCCTCCCCAACACCTGTCATTTCCTGACTTGTAAATCTTAGCCATTCTGACTGGTGTGAGGTGGCATCTCATTGAGGTTTTGATTTGTATTTCCCTGATGATGAGTGATGTGGAGCGCTTTTTCATGTGTCTGCTGGCTATTTGGATGTCTTCTTTGCAGAAATGTCTGTTCATGTCTTCTGCTCATTTCTTTTCTTTTTTTTTTTTTTTAATATTTTAACATCTTTAATAGCACTTTAAAAATTTTTTTTAATTTATTTTCAATGTAACATAACAGTATTGTTTTTGCACCACACCCAGTGCTCTATGCAATCCGTGCCCTCTCCAATACCCACCACCTGGTTCCCCCGACCTCCCACTCCCCGCCCCTTCAAAACCCTCAGATTGTTTTTCAGAGTCCATAGTCTCTCATGGTTCACCTCCCCTTCCAATTTCCCTCAACTCCCTTCTCCTCTCTAACTCCCCTTGTCCTCCATGCTATTTGTTATGCTCCACAAATAAGTGAAACCATATGATAATTGACTCTCTCTGCTTGACTTACTTCACTCAGCATAATCTCTTCCAGTCCAGTCCCATTTCTTGATTGGATTATTTGTTCTTTGGGTGTTGAGATTGATAAATTCTTTACAGATTTTGGATACTAGCCCTTTATCTGATATGTCCTTTGCAAATATCTTTTCCCATTATATTGGCTGTCTTTTGGTTTCATTGACTGTTTCCTTTACTGTACAAATTCTGATCTTGATGAATTCCCCAAAATGAATGAAGTTCATTTTTTCTCTTGCTTCTCTTGCCTTTGGCAATGTTTCTAGGAAGAATATGCTAAGGCTGAGGTAGAAGAAGTTGCTGCCTGTGTTCTCCTCAAGGATTTTGATGGATTCCTGTCTCACATTGAGGTCTTTCAACCATTTTGAGTCTATTTTTGTGTGTGGTATAAGGAAATGGTCCAGTTTTCATTCTTCTGCATGTGGCTGTCCAATTTTCCCAACACCATTTGTTGAAGAGACTGTCTTTTTTCCATTAGACATTCTTTCCTGCTTTGTCAAAGATTAGTTGACCATAGTGTCGAGGGGCCAATTCTGGGCTCTCTATTCTGTTCCACTGTTTTTGTGCCAGGACCATACTGTCTTGATGATTACAGCTCTGTAACAGAGCTTGAAGTCCAGAATTGTGATACTGCCAACTTTAGTTTTCTTTTTCAACATTCCTCTGGCTATTCGGGGTATTTTCCTGTTCTATACAAATTTTAGGATTATTTGTTCCATTTCTTTGAAAAAAGTTGATGGTATTTTGATAGGGATTGCATTAAACTTGTAGATTGCTTTAGGTAGCATAGACATTTTCACAAAATTCCAATCCATGAGCATGGAACATTTTTCCATTTCTTTGTGTCTTCCTCAATTTCTTTCATGAGTACTTAATAGTTTTCTGAGTACAGATTCTTTGCCTCTTTGGTTAGGTTTATTCCTATATATCTTATGGTTTGGGGTGCAATTGTAAATGGGATTGGCTCCTTAATTTTTCTTTCTTCTGTCTTACTGTTGGTATATAGAAATGCAAATGATTTCTGTGCATTGATTTTATATCCTGACACTTTACTAAATTCCTGTGTGAGTTCTAGCAGTTTTACAATGGAGTCTTTTGAGTTTTCCATATAAAGTATCATATCCTCTGCAGCAGTCTTGGGAGTACCATTAATATGTGTCAGATTCACTTTAATTTTTTGCCAGCAAAGCAACTGTAAACCCAGGGCCGTGATTTGTATAGTGCAACACAAAAAGAAAACATAGGGTCCTAGGCAGGGGCAGAGAAGTCAGTCTTTCCTTTATAGCCCGTGACCTCAAGCTACCCGGGGAGATGACCCTATGGGATTACAAATACCACATCAGGAGAAGTTCAGTACCTGAATGGGAAGTGGATAAGCGGTCCCTTTCCGGTCATCTACCAAATGCCAGCTTAGGATGGAGAGGACTGCTGCCATGCCTCATCCCAAGACACTGTAGGACACTCACTCTTGAACCTCCTCCTGTGCATGCAGACTCCCCCAGGGGCGGAAGACAGCCATGGAAGCAGGCCTCCCCACATTGGTGTGCCCTGGTCACTGCCCAGACAGGCTCACGTGGCAGTGTAGTCAGAGTAGAAAGTAAAGCTGGCTGAGAACCCATCCTGGGAAGGCAGAGAGGTGGCCAGAGGCAAGAACACGTAGGGGCTGAGGCTCCAGGCCCACAGCACATGCTACATTGTCTGATTAGTCTTCACTTGCAAAGCACAAGAGATAAAGATAAAATCATTAAGAATTTCAAGATGGCTACCACGGAGTGCCGCTCTTCTGAGCATGAACCTGTGTGGCCACACCAGTCACACACCTTATAGCCAGTCCTGACTACACTTTATTGTTGTGTGTACAGTCTTCTGTTCTTCATTCAGCATAACCAACTCCTCACAGCTTGAAATAACTAGAGGATCGCCATGCAGGTAAGCTAACACATCATTGCTCTTATTAATCTGCTAGGGCCACCAGAACAAAGTGCCACGGGCTGAGTAGCTTAAACAGCAGAAATTTATTTCCTCACAATCCTGAAGGCTAGAAGTTCAAGATCAGGGTGTTAGCAACCTGCTTTCTTTCTGAGGACTCTCTTCTGGGCTTGAAGATGGCCATCTTCCCCCATGTCTTCATATGGTCTTGGCTGTATGTATCTGTGTCCAAATACCCTCTTCTTCTAAGGACACCATATTTAATTAGGGCCCACCTTAATGATCATATTTTAATTCATTTACCTCTTTAAAGATCCTATCTCCAAATGTAGTTACGTTCTGAGGTACCAAGACTTAGAACTTCAACAATGGAATTTCGGGGGATACAATATAATCCCTAACAGATACCATTCCTTAAATGCTAATGTTCCATAGAAATGATCTCAAGGAAAATGGCTCCATAAGAATTTATACCCAGTCTATGGCTTCTCTCAGACAGACCTTCTTTAACGCTCCTGATCATACTGGGCTTCTCTTCTATACACTCTTATGGCATTTGTCACAAAGCTCATGTGTGCTATTTTTACAATTTTTGTTAAACTCTCTTCCTCCAAACTTGTAAGTCCATGAGGGCAGGGTCCAGCCTGCCATGTTCAGAGCTGTGTCACTTAGTATCCAGCCCATAGAAACAGCAAATTAATATATCCCGGAGGGAGAAAGGTCAACCAATGACACACACACTCATGTAAATTAAATTCTGGAACTTTCTAAGCTTTGGCTTATTGGCCCAGAAAATACCCTAGGGATCCACTTTTCTGCCTTTGGAGGAGAGAATTTGAAGCTTAAAATGCACTCATAATTTCCTCAAATATTTTATTTCAAATCTAACAAGTAAACTTCCTTCCCCATAGAGAAAATTTCATGGTTATTTATGAGACTTCCAGCTGCTACACTGAAATGGGACTATACGGGGGTGGGAATGTTTGTTTCCACAAACACTGACATTAATCAAGCTGTGGGACAAATACATAGTTAACATTAGCTGCTTCCCAGGGAACATATTTGCCTTCCCTCAGTGACTCAGAGCACTCTTGGTATGCTTGGACCCCCAGCCTTGGTGAGGTTAAATGTTTGCTCACACCTGCAGGACCCTTTTGGAAGTACACATCATTCACTCATTCAGTGGACAAACATTTATCAACAAACTATGAGGATCAGACACTGGGCTCAATATTTAGGATACAAGTATCCTTGGTACAAAGATGAGTCTAGTGCTGGAAACAGACTACAAGTTCTACAGGATTATCATGAATGAAGCTACGTTCATTCATTTACTCACTCATTCACTCAACATTTACTAGGTGCTTACTATGGCAGGCTCTGTGCTGGGCAGTGGGGATACATCAGAGAACAAAAGTGAGGTAGTGTGTGCCTTCAGGGTATCTACATTCTAGTTGGGGGAAGACAGACAATAACGAATACATAGGTGAGTGACATCAAGTGATGACAAACGCTCTGAAAATAGAAAAAGTAGGATAAAGAGTTTACACAGTGACGGAAAGACTCCTATGTTAGATGGTGATCAGAAAGTCTTCTCTCATTGTGTGAATCTGAGCAGTGACCTGAGCAATGGGAGAGAATAAGCCATGAAGAAATGGCGGGGGCAAGGGAGAGAGGGTGCATGTTCCAGTGGAGGGAACAGTAAGTACATAAGCCCTGAGGTGAGCCCATCTGAAGGAACATCTACGGGGCAGGGAAGGAGAGGGAGGTGGGGAGGCAGGAAGGTAGAAGACTCCAGGGACCACATCAAAACGCAGGGTGACCTTTCGGAACTCATCAGTCCTCCTAGGGCCAACCATGTAAGGGGAGAAGACTCACAAGGAAGCAGCTTTTGAAAGGATACCTGAAATCTGCCTCCAGGAGCAGCTGAGAATTGTCCTCCCAACTCTCCACAGGAAGCTGAAAATCCGTGTGTCAGATGCTAATGACGGCTCAGCCCTCTTATCTTCCAAGGCACTTGCTCTTCTGTGCCTCACCCTGGAGAGCACCCCTCTCCTGCCTGCCTTAGGCTCCCACACCTCTCTGTCTCTATATTCCTGCCTCGGTCAGTGATCTGTTCGGCCCTGCATCCCCAGTTCCTAGAACAGTGCCTGGTGGAGCTTGCCGAGGGAATGAACGTCACTTGCTTTCTCTTACCCATCCACCCTCTTTTATTCTAAAATCAAAATCTGAAGTAGTCACTTTCAGCTACAACCTTGGGCCAAGAGTCCCAGCCACAGCCACGTTTTGTCTTATGCAAACTTCTCTTCAATGTGCAGGCATCAGCATGTCTACTAAATTTCTTCAGGCAAGTCTGGGTATTCTCAGAGGTTAAACGTGTTCCATATAGCTAAATACAAGCTTGTAATAAGCTGCCAAATGCATCAGAGATGGTCCAGAAACTCAGTACTTCCAAGTTCAGCATTTCTGATTCCACCCCTAGCTGGGAACTCTCTCAGATCTTGGAGACAAGCTTGTGAATGAGCAGACATGATTCTCAGCTCCGTTCAGTTTACAGCGCAGAGAAGGACACAGACAGATTTTCATCATATGATAGAGCCTGACATAGGGGAAGCTGGTGTTAAGAGTCAGAGGAGAGACATCTAAGGCAGATTGAGCCAAGAAGGTTTTCTAAAGGAAGCTATGCGTAAGTCCTAAAAAGCAAAACAAAACAGAAAAAGAAATAAAAAACAAAAAAAAACAGAAGTAATTCAGTAAAGCTTCTGGGGAAAACAGGTTTCAGGCAGAAGGAACCTAAACACAAGGGCTAAGGAAAAGCAAGGCTTTTTTGAGGAATAAAAACTAGTTCAGAAAGGCAAATGCTATGTTTGGAATGATAAGCTCCAAATAGATATGATCTGTTCAGAACGTGGGAGCCTATGGCCCTGAAATGATGACGGAACAAGGTGAAGAGCTGTCATGTAGTGAGGAAATGCAAGGCGGGGAGTCCGTGGTGAGGCCTGGTTCACGAGGAAAGGCTTCTGACCGGATCCAGGAGTCTCTCAGAGCTACCACGCCGCTGCAGCACGGAGACAACGGGTGCTTTGAGTCCCTATGGTCTTGGTCTTAGATTTTACTAAGCAAACAAAAGAAACGGGTTGCCAATTTCTCTTTCCGCACATTTACCCATTATGTATGTCCCCAAATTCTCCCCAACAGTCCTCTCGTCCCTCTCATGGGTAAAAGCTTGAACCGCTTCACCCATCTTCCCACCAGTTCTGAAAGCCGGTAATCAAAACCAACAGGCCACCTCACTAAGAGAAAAAAAGGACAGAATAACAATTAAAATGTTAACCACCTCACAGCAAAGTCAGGTATGGATCACCGTGGAGTGGCTATAATCATAAGGCCATCAGGTAATCCGGAATTTCACGACAAGTCTCAGGCAGGCTCTACTCAGAATGTTTGCTGTTGGGGCGCCTGGGTGGCTCAGTGGGTTAAGCATCTGCCTTCAGCTCAGGTCATGATCTCAGGGTCCTGGGATCGAGTCCCACATCGGGCTCTCTGCTCAGCGGGGAGCCTGCTTCCACCTTCCCCTCTCTCTCCCTGCCTGTCTGCCTCCTTGTGATCTCTCTCTGTCAGATAAATAAACAGTCTTTAAAAAAAAAAAAAAGAAAGTTTGCTGTTAGCCAAAACAAACAAACAAACAACTTGTGTGCTTTAGAACCAGTATAGAGTATGGCAGTGATTTAGAATTAACTAAGTGGATTTCCATAAAATCAGAACCATTCACCCTGCATGTACTACATTGATTAGTGATCTGATATGCTGATTATTCTAATGAGCTATTGTTAATGGTATAACATTTAAAACATTTGTTAGTATTTGGTAATGTCTGTGCGTGCCATTTAAAAGACAACTCACAAATTTCCAAATGACTTCCATAAGAAATCTTACTCAAGACTGATTTCTCCGTGTTAAGCCCCGAATAAGCATCAAAAAGGGAAGAAATCTTCGGAGTCCAAAAATAGAAAAAAGAAAAACAAATATAAGTAAGCAGAAATTTGGTGAGAAAAGCAAAAGATGGACCATGATCATCTTTTTTAGGTGTCCCCTTGACTAGGCTGCTGTCCCCCGTACTCCATCAAACACTGATCTGGGTGTTGCTGTGAAAAGGTATCTCACAGATATAAATTAAAGTCCTTTATCTGTTGACTTTAGTAAAGCCAAAGTAAAGAGAATTATTCTTGATAATCTGTAGGCCTGATTTAATCAACTAAAAGACCTTAAGAATAGAGCTAAGACTTTATAGGAAAACTCTGCCTTGGACAGCTGCTTTAGCCCAGACCTGACACCTGCAGCCTGCCTTTCCTGATGGCCAGCCCTGGATTTGGGGTTTGCTAGCCAGCCCCCACTACTGTGGTAACCAATTTCCTGCAATAAATATCCTCATATAGATCTCCTACTGGTTCTGCTTCTCTAGCTGAACCCTGATTGATACACACAGCTAGTTGCAGACGTGAGATATCTGCTGCTCACTTTTGCTCTGGAGGAAAAAAAGACAAGTTGAAAAGTCAGATCAGAGACTAAGTGAAAAAGCGAACCAGAAAATGAAGAAATGAGTAAGCAAACCTAAAACTGGTTCTCTGGGCTTCCACTCTAGGTAGAACTATTCATGGAGAATCTATCGCCATAAGCCATAGATCTGGGGCTCAACTCCCTAACAAAGAGGTTGAAGTTCAACATTAAGCATAGAGCGGTAGCACTTCATGTCCACTAGAGCGGCCAGATTTAAAAGTGAGGACAGCATGTATTGGACAGAATATGGAACAGTGGGAACTCTCACTCACTGCACTTGAACATCAACTATGGAAAATAAGTGGCATCATCCAGTCAAGCCAGATGTAAATATCCTAGGAGATATGCATTCCACTACTTGGAATATATGTGGGATAACCCTATGGACTTGAATCCTAAGAAACATTTTCAAGAAGAGTCTTTACAACATAATATATAATAGCTCCAAACTGGAAGCACTACAGATCTACTCACAGGAGGTTGGATAAGTGGAAGATTCACATAATGGAATACAGTTACAGCAGGGAAAATGAATGAATTACAGCTACTTGTCCTTGGGCAAACGTAAGGCGGAGTGACAAAAAGCCCAATACATGCATTAAGATTTCATCTCCCTTCATGGTCTTATCATATACTGATAAAATCTGGACCAGATCCCTACTTACCCATGTCCTATATCCAGGCTGTCAGCTCTGAAGACCAAGAATTATATCATATTCACATATGAACCCATAAAACCTAGGAGAGTACCAGCCATAAAGAATATACCCAATAGATAATTGCTAAATGAATAAATTTTGAACTCAAAAATGCATGTCAGGAACCAGAACCCATGTTCCTAGCCTAGAGTCCTAATGTACGAAATCTCAAACTCTGATCTTACCTGCCGAGATCCCTTTCTGCCACAGACAAACTGGTAGCCAGGTAGCATCTGATCTGACTGGTGTTAATTCCCCCTCCCTAGCTTCCTAAAACCATAGTTCCCCTTGATACTTCCATCTAATAGCCACTCAAGTCCCAGTCTATGTTCTTGATAAAAAAAAACCTGAGATAAAGGAAATTGCCAACGTCAATAAAATGAATTTCTTGAGAGTTTAATCAAATGAACTTTCAGACCATAATAATAAGGGACCCACTGTGAAACTCCTGGACACTTTTCTATATGCGAGATCAACATAAGTAAAGGGACACATTTTAGAGGAAAGTAATTGACACATTTTCCTTCCTGAACAACTGGAGCTTTTTTAAAGGACATCTTTTTTCAATACCAAAGGTGTTCCAGCTTTAAACGTAACAAAGACAGAACATTTTACACAAGTAAATAGGATCTTTCTTGATATAATCACAGTAATTCAACTTTGAAACACCAGCTGACCTAAGTATAAAGTGTACCTTAATGCTGGCTAATGACATGGACACTGTCAGTTAATTCCATCATTTCTGCAGGGTAACGTGGTCTAAGAACAATGCAATTACCTTGTTTAGCAAGACCAGGTCCATTTCAATATACCAAGATTTGTAAAATCCAAAGGTCACGTATATTTTAAGACTATTCACAAGCACATTAGATTATTCTTGAATCTCTATCTATCATTTAGGTATTAAATCATGTTTATTGTCCATGGAACAGAGATGGTCACAAATGATGGACACTTGTCAACTTCTAGAAAATGCACACTTCCTTTTTCTTTCTATCAATGTTATATAGAGGAGAGGCTAGTATACTTTAGTCTCATCTATTTGGCTATCAATCACTCTTCGTTTCATTCCGGTGATTTACTAAACTTCTCTTTGTACATTACACTATGATACATACTGTTTGGGAAGGGACCTACCTTAATGGGGCTTTCAAGACAGCTGATAAAATAAGATTTATATATTCAAAGAAGACATAAAGATAACCATGAGGGAGTATAAAGCCCAAGATATAATAGAACCTTGACATCTAAGCTTGACCATATTCTCAACACCTCCCACCTTCATGGTTTTGAAAGTTCACTCCCTTCTCTGAGTCACACTGCTTCTTTGGTGAAAAAAAATGGGCTGCATTATGGTACCTTAAGTGTCCTTCCAACAGAGCTATCTATTTCAATTCTGATATTGTGAAGATTTAAGCAAGTTTAAGACAGGATTTTTTAGAAGATATGTGTAGAGAAATTCACAATGCAAAGACTGTTCCAAATGGGATTAATCAGAGAAGTTTCCAAAGTAATGGTAAGTCTTAGGGTTGGTGGAGAATGAATAAGGAAATGGTATGACAAGCCCTAAGGCTGAGGTATGGTATGTGACCTAATGGGGACATGACATTCGTAAACCCTACTTCTTTCCTACCCATCCCTTTTGCCTTTAAGATGAAATATATGCCATTCTCAGTTCATTATTAATCAAGTCTACCTCAAAGAGAAGGTGTTCACGTTGGGTACATGAGGAATAACCTAACTTATTCCATAGCACAACTGTGGCTAGGGAAGCAATTCTCTGGCCAAGTTCACTCACTGCCCTAGTAACTTGCTCTGCCATACTGATGACCCAGTGATCTCAAAAAGAGTGAATCACACAAAGTGTTATCCCATCATCCACTGTGTAACAGGAATTGGGAAATTCTTCAAGTGATTAGATTGGAGCCCTAAAATTTCACATAGAGACTAAGTTATCTGGATTGGTAACTTAATCAATCAGACCATCCAGAAGAAGAATCTCTTCCCTTCTCTTAGCTTTTGCTATAAGGAGAATTAGACAGTCTGTTATCTAATTCAGGATGAAATTGGAACAGCTTCCTAAAGTTAAGGAATGTAACCAGCTGTCCATTTTTGTGTACAGGAAACATTACAGACTCAAAATTTCTTCTTGTTTACATACTCTGCTAAGATCACAGAAGAAACTCCCAGGAAAGTTACCATCTATCCCAGGGTCTGGGTGAAGTCTATAAAGAAATGACTTGTACCCTTGTTCTCTCCTTCTCCTGCTTGCAAAATTCTGAGTCCTCTCAAATCTTTATTAGAATCCGTCTAGATTAGCAAATCTATTTTCCCACGGAGGTCCACGAAACCCAAATCCTTAAGACATAGAAATAATATTATGGATTCCTTTTGTTAACTGTCCCCCAGCCCATTATTTTTTTTTCTCTGAAGAAAGGAGAAACTGTACCATATTTAAGAAAATGTCTCAATTTCCAGTGGTCCTTTATGCATAGATTATTATGGCATACAAATCAGAGAGAATATGGGAATTGCAAGGAAACAACTTGGGTCAATTCACCTCTGAAAACTACCTGAAACTATTTGGTACAAGGCAGACCTCTCTGCAATCCAATTCGGATCGCTCTTGAGCCGAGGGGCAGGGAACATATGTCAGTGAACTACAAACAAAAGGCAGCCAAAAGAAGCTTTGCTGAATTCATCACCTGATAAAGTGTTGATAATTCTTTCAGTTTCTCTTCGCACATCAGCATCATCACACCTTGAAATCTGCCTTTCATGTGCGGATATGACAAGCAGTTTGGTAATAGTCCACCCTAAAGTATTATAACTTTGCTAATAGTGAAATTCATTGTCTTTAGTTTAGACAATCATCCTCTAAGGAATTCAAAGAGTTTAAAAAACAAACAATTCATCATGATGAATATCATGTGAATATCATCAATTAATGTGGCAAAGATGTGGGTGATGCCTTTTCCCCTTCCCATTAAGAACATGAAGAGACTGGCATATAGATTATTCCTACAAGGGCACATACTCTGTGGCAACAGAAAGGGGGAAGAGATAACAGATGTGAGTAAGAGCAGGTCATGTTGTAGCAGAACAATAATGGAACAAAACAGACTGTACAACGAGGTGAGGAGATTCAAGTCACAATACCCTTTAATCCACAGGTTGGTTCCTCCTTCTCTGGAGGTCTCTGCCTCGGATTCCTGTAAATGATGTGTGGGTGGTATTCTCCTTCAGCCAGTGGATGCTTTTTGACAGGCTCAATGAAGAAGTCTCCATGGGGTAGATGGAAAAACCCAGTCTGTAAATATACATAATACAAAGGTCTACTTGAATCCATTCCATATCTATGCGGAGAAAATTAGTAAAGTGCAAAGTACATAGATCGTGATAATCCCTTAAAACCCGTAATACCAGTGCTTTCAGAATCTGCCATCTTATCTCACAGAAAAGCTACACATAAATAAGTTAATGAGATGTCTTTGTAGTCACAGTTATTCAGTGTTTGGGGGTCATGGATTCCGCTGAGGCTCCAATGAAAAAAGGGTACCTATACACATGTATCCAAAACATGGCATGCAATGTTGCAAGTTCATTGCCCTGCCTTTAAAACCCACTGCTGTGAATCTTAAATTAAGAACCAATGCTTCCCGGTTGCCCTATTATGGAGTTGGTATCTATAAGCCGTATTCCATGGACAGCTTTTGGGAACCTGTATGGGAGGAGTCCAGCTACATGTTCACTCAACTGCTTGAAGTGTTTTTGTCATAATGCTCTCATGGAAACAAAGAAACAAAGAAATCTGGGACTAGACTTCCAGGAGTTCACAGTGCATTGTCCTCTGTCAGTTTCCAGGGGTCATTCTCATTCACAGATATGGGAATCAGTGAAGGGCTAGAAAAAGCCCTTTGATGAATCACTCTTTCTGGAGGTCAGGTCTAGAAGTGCTATTGCTACAACTATCTCTTCTCTTCAAGAAAATTTCTTAGGGCCCATTTGAGATGTTTAGAGAACTCCTTTGCCAATGATCTCCTTGGGGGGACTTAGGGCTCAGGATCTGAATTTTGTATTAACGAAAAAAAAGAATTATCCCTAGAAGACCTACTGATCGGGAGCTCAGACAATGGACTTCAACAAGATTCAATCCCAGCTCCCCCAGTTATGAGCACTGTGACTTTGGGCAGTGAAATATGGGGGTAATCAAGGCTTGTTATGAAAACCAAATGAGTTAATAATACATGTGAAGTTCTTAGAAAAGGCTCATAGTCTTAACTACCATTAGTCTCTTTCCAAATTTTATGTCATTTCGTTGTATTAGAGTCAAGATAGCCATTCAGTGAATAATACATTTGCAAAAACAAATCTGAAAACACGAGGGGCTCAGGGAAACTGTGAAGGCTTCCAAGTTCAAGCCCCCTCACCACACCTCAGCAAGCCAGGGCTGCCCTGCTCTGCAGACTGAGTCCAATGACTACGTGAGCAGCCCCCACACTCAAAAGGCAAGAGGGGCTCCATGAAAGGAGGCTGCTCTCTCTGGACAGTCCCTAACTCGGGACGACTTTCCAAAACGTTTGCTTCATCGGACCAGTAACATAACCAGATCTTAACATAAATCTCACAACTGGCTTCCTGTTTTGATTACTGATGTTGAAATACCTTTAATAACACAGGGAACAGGGGGGGAAAAAGGGGGGCACACTTACTGGCAGTTGTAAGAACGGCTGTGTGACTTGGAGGAGGTCACCCAACCTCCCAGAGGAGTGATGCCTACTACTTCCCAGGGCTGCTCGAGGAATCAAAGGAGCTAAGGCTTATGAAAGTGCCATGCAAAGTACTTGACAAACATAGGGTGGTAATGTTTTCTCTGAGGAATCCCATGGGACACAAAGAGCTGACAAGATCCAGACTGTAATAAAATAGCTGCGAACAGCCTTGCACGGTGCTGGGATTTGGTTCTGTTTCTGCTCTGAGACAAAGAGGAGGGACACGAGGAGAATGTAAGCCTGTTGCTGAAAAAGCTCATTTGTTCCACAGAAACAAGGAGAACTCAAAGACTCCTCAGGGAAGCCTGGTGCGGGGTCCCTTTGTACAACTACTGTCAACCCAACACGGAGGTCCCTGAAGAAAAAACATTCACCGACAAGAATTTATTGGCATTTCTTTCACCTCAAATTTTGGACCCAGGTGGTACTGAAGAAACAGACGGGGCTGTGGCTGGGAACATAATAACTATTTATGGGCAACATGAATGAGAATGCCTCAAAGCCAAGCCGGCATTTTCCTACAGGCTTACTTTCATCTGCATTCCTCCACGAGGCCAGTCTGGCACCTGGAAATCACCTAAATATCCAGTCTAAATATTTCTCAGAGGCTGGACGGTGACACCTTGGGGAGCGGGCTGACTCTCCAGCAAGAGGGGAAGCAGGACACCCGCTCACACGCATGGACCCCATGTGGGTGCCACGCAGAAGAAGAGGGGATGAAGAGACAGCCACTGGTCTGGAGGAGAGTGAGGGGAGATTTCCTGGCAGAGCTCTGCGCCTCTTCTCTGCCTCAATACGGAGACACAGAGCTTTCGACAGCGAGTATCCAGGTGGCCGTGGTTTATTGGAGTTTTCTCACCTAACCAGAGCCAGGTTATGCTGGAAGAACTCGTCTATGGTTTGCTTTCCAAATGAAGGGCCGGCTCTCTGCTTTCCTGATGCGAACTGGCCCCCGAGATTCCCCATCTCCCGTTACCAGGTCGGGAAGAGGCACTCTTCACTCCAGTGTTCTCTCTAACCTGCTTACCTTTCTGACATCTTTGAAGAACAGGGGATGGACTTAAAAAATAAAAAAAAGTATCCAATTCACCAGGGGCTTGTACTCTCTTCCCAGATGTGCCAGGGCAGAATGAACCCAAGGCAGAAGCTCGAGGAGGGCCAATCTGCCCTTTCTCTCCATTGTCATCTACTCCTCTGTGTCAGGCTCCAGTACTCCCAGCACACTGCTGACTCCCCTTCAGAAAGAAACTCCCTTCCTTACTTTAACTAAGTCATAAATATCTGTGAATGCTTCCTGAGGCCATCTTCGAAGAACTGTTTTATTTTTTTAAAGATTTTTTTTTATTTGACAGAGAGAGAGAGAGAGAGAGAGAGCACAAGTAGGCAGAGCAGCAGGCAGAGAGAGAGGGAGAAGCAGGCTCTCTGCTGAGCAGGGAGGTCCAATACGGGACTCGATCCCAGGACCCTGGGATCATGAACTGAGCTGAAGGCAGCTACTTAACTGACTTAGCCACCCAGGCGCCCCAAGAATTGTTTTAAATAAACTTTATTTTGAAGATTCATAAGCATACAAAAGGATATACAAATCATAATTGTAAAGTCCCATAAATCTTCCATAGGTGAACATCTAAATAGAGAAACAGAACATTTGCAGCAGCTGAGAAGTTCTCCATTCGCCTCCCAGCCAATACCATCCCCACCCCCACAAAGGTAACCATTATTCTGATTTTTAACACTAACATATTAACTTGAAGTCCATCTTTAATTTTTATAGGAAGTATTATTTGACACACACACACAAAATGTCTACTAGTTCATTTCAAGTGTTAGGGATGGATGGAAAAGATTTTAAGGCAGGGGGATTTCTTTCCTTTTTTTTTTTTTAAGATTTTATTTATTTATTTGACAGAGTCACAAGTAGGCAAAGAGACAGGCAGAGAGAGAGGAAGGAAAGCAGACTCCCTGCCGAGCAGAGAGCCCAATGCGGGGCTCAATCCCAGGACCCTGAGATCATGACCTGAGCTCAAGGTAGAGGTTTAACGCACTGAGCCACCCAGGGGTCCCGACAGGTGGATTTCTTAAAGTCCATTAAATCAGACTCTTCAGATTGCTTTCTACTCGTCAGATAAGCCCAACTAGGTAAGCATGAGACAAAGAGCTGAGCCACCTTGGTGTGAGGCAGTGACATTGGACCTCTACTGCTCTCTGCTAAGGAGAGTGGGGGAAGGACTTTCACAGACCCCTCAGAACCAACTTATTTTCCCCAGTCTCAGATTAAGAATAGTCACCTACAACCTCTTCTCCACCTCCCATCAAAGTCATCTTGATGTAACTGACATTATACTTGCATCAGTGTGATGATTTGGGGTCCAATGGGAAACTGGCAGTGTCTAATAAGGAACTTGTGAATAGTGTTCTAGAATCATACAACCTAGAGACCCTGAAGAGTCCTCTAACCTATGCTGACATGCCTTCCAGTTTTACCACAAATAACACCTAGCAGACTGAAGGGTACCAACAATAGTACTGGAAAAGGCATAAGAAAGAATTACTAAATCAGTTCCAATACTCAGAGCCCTGGGTTATGCAGCTCAAGGGGCTGCTGTTCACGTAAGAAAAAGCTGTGAATGGCACCCCCTGGAGTTGTACAATGAAACAGTGCTGCCAAAACTCATCAACCTGTCCTGGAAAGAAATTCCTTTTCATTTGAAAATTTCTGAAGTTACCAGATCAACTTTTCCTTCTCATAGTGACAAAGACAACAGGAGCAACATATTGGTTTGGGATAGAGATAGCCAAGGTACTCAATCACAGTGCATGAATCACTGGAAAAGATACCACCTGTTGCCCATTATAAAACACAGGAAAGAGGGTAAAATACACCCCCACAATCATCCTTATTGATTATCCATCTGTATCTATCACTTGGCCAGGCCTATGCTAAGAACTCTAAGAGGGGTATATCAACTTCTAGGTTTATAATGCAGCCAGGAAGACAAGATTTGATATACAGAGCCCCTGAGCAATGTGTGTATCTGGGGTAGGGGGAGGGAGGGAGGGTACCTCCCTAAGTGCTACAGATTCCAGTGCTATGGTTCAGGGAAGTTGAAGACCAGTGAGGGTGAGTGCTTCTGGAGGGCAGACACAGAAGACTATGCTTCTTTGGTCTCCAAAACACTTGGTACAGTCCTAAAGCCAGGCCAGCCTTCCAGAATCAACTTTTTTCTGCTGGTCTGTAGCAGGCAGAGCATTTTACCATTTAATATGTAACCAGGACCCTAAACCAGGACTAGAGATTAAGACATGATAGAAGCCTCAGAATATAGATGGAAGACCACTAGAAAGATTACCCCAGAAATACCACACCCCCTGATGTGATCCCAGGAGCTCCCTGACTGGCCCACATTAAGCCAATGGGGAGAGTGATGGGTAATCTCATAGATTCATGAAGATTTTCCGTATTAGACTTAGTGCTAGTAATTCATGGGGTGTGAGGAGGTAAAGCTCAAGCCAAGAAGACATCCTCTGGTGCCTCCACCCAGTAGTTAACCATATGTAGGGCAGATATTGTAACAGTACACACCTGGTCCCTATCTTCTAGACCAGTGCTGCCCAATAAAACTTCCAGTGTTGTTGGAGACATTTTACATCTGCACCATCCGATTTCATAGCCACAAGCCACATGTTGTTACTGAGCATTTAAGATGTGGCTAATGTAATAGCAGAACTGAAGTTTTAATTTCACTTAATTTTATTTTTAAAAATATTTGAGTATAGTCGAGAGGTATACAACATAGTGAGTCAAGAAGTCTATACGTTATGCTCTGCTTACTATAAGTATGGTCATCATCTAAACCTATTACAATATCCGTGACCATATTCCCTAGGCTGTGTGTCTTTTATTCCCATGAGTTATTCATTTCATAACTGGAAGCATGTATTTCCCACTCCCCTTCATCATTATTCCCATTCCCCCAGCCCCAGCCCCTCTGGCGATCATCAGTTCTGTCCTCTGTATTCAAAGGTCTGATTCTGCTTTTTGTTTGTCTTATTGTTTTACTCATTTGTTTTGTTGTCAGTTTCTACATATGAGTGAAATCACATGGCATTTCTCTTCCTCAGTCCAGCTTATTTCACTTAGCAGCATATCCTCTAGGTCCATCCATGTTGTCACAAATAACAAGATCTCATCCTTTTTTTATAGCTGAGTAATATTTTCTCTGTGTGAGTGTGTGTGAGTGTGTGTGTGTGCACACGTGTGTGCACAAATACACGCACACACATCTTCTTTATCCATTCCTCTATCAATAGACATTTAGATTGCTTGCATATCTTAAATACCATTAATAATACTGTAATAAACAGAGGAGTACCTCTATCATTTTTGAATTTGTGTTTTCATTCTTTTGGGTAAATACCCAATAGTAGAATTATAGAGAATACATGCAGAACCATAGAACAAAGCTGGAGGTAACAGAATTCCAGATTTCAAGACATGTTACAAAGATGGATTAATCAAAACAGTATGGTACCGGCACACAAATGGACACCTAAATCAATGGAATAGAATAGAAAGCCCAGAAACAAACTCTTGCTCATATGATAAATCAATCTATGACAAAGGAGGCAAGAATATACAGTGGGGAAAGACACTCTCTTCAATAAATGGTGTTGGGAAAACTGGGAGGCCACATACAAAAGAATGAAACTGGACAACTTTCTGATACCACACACAAAAATAAACTCAAAATGGATTAAAGACCTAAATGTGATACCTGAAACCATGAAAATCCTAGAAGAGAACACAAGCAGTAATTTCTTTGACATCAGCTGTAGCAACATTTTTCTAGCTATGTCTCCTCAGGCAAGGAAAACAAAAGGAAAAGTAAACTACTGGAACTACATCAGAATAAAAAGCTTCTGTGCATGGAAGGAAACCATCAACAAAACAAAAGGGCCTTAGGCTCAGGTCATGACCTCCAGGTCCTGGGGTCAAGTATCACATTGGGCTCCTTGTTCAGCAGGGAGTCGGGTTCTCTCTCTGCCCCTCCCCCTGCTTGTGCTCTATCTCTCTCTCTCTGACAAATAAATAAATAAAATCGTAAAAAATAAAAAAATAAAAATTGACCTTAAAAAATGATATACCCAATAAGGGTTTAGTATCCAAAATATATAAAAAACTTCTACAACTCAACTCTAAAAAAAACATGATTACAAAATGCGGAGAGGACCTGAATACACATTTTTCCAAAGACATACAGATGGCAACAGACACACAAGAAGATGCTCAACATGACTCATCATCCGGGAAATACAAATCAAAACCACAATGAGGTAATATTATCTTAAACCCATCAGAATGGCTTCTCTCCAAAAGATAAGAAATAGCAAGTGTTGGTGGGGAGGTAGAGAAAAAGGAATCCTCATGCACTGTTGGTGGGAATGAAAACTGGTGCAGCCACACTACAAATCAGTACGGAGGTTCCTCAAAAAAAAAAAAAAAAAAAAAAAAAAATACCCTCTTACCCAATCTCATTTAACTTTAATTATTATCCTGAATTAAAAGAGCCACAGGTGCTCAATGGCTGCACTGGACCGCAAATTTCTAGAGACCTGCTGATGACAGAAAGAGAGCCATAGCACAGGCATCATACAGTGACAGAACTGTAATCAAGGCAAATTTGAAGACCTGCCTTAAAAGAAAAACAAACCGCAAAAGTGACATTTCACTGTACCAGTCTGTTTTTTAAGATCAAGTCAACCGGGAGCCAGCTTGGAAACAACGATTTACTGATACAGTCTTCAGAGAAATTAGAGAGATAAGTAGCTATAAACAATCCAACATTTGCCAGAATTAAAATGAAACAGGACAAGGGCTAAGTGAGGGGGCTGCCATTGCCCTGAGACCAAAATGGAAGGGCCGGAATTGCTCCACTTCTAGAAGGTTCCACTTCTACAAGGCGTGGTCTCCCTGAGAGCCCTGAAATGTCAACCTACATGTCCTCATACCCCTGCCATGCTCTCAGAGAAGCCCACCACAACCCTTACACACATGAGACCACATCCCACTCTCTGGCTGGCAGATCAGAGTTTAAATAGTAGAAAAACAAAAACAACCAAAAAAAAGCAAAACAAAAACAAAAAAACTGATGGAATGAATTCCAAAAAATTTATAAGCTCAAGAAGTTATGAGAGTGTTTACTAGAAATAGCTTGAGCTGTGTGACCTTGGTCAAATGAGTCAACACAGTGAGTCACAGTTTTCTCATCTGTAAAATGGGGCATCACCTATCTTAATTTGCAGGGTAATAACTCTCAGAGCCATTGTAGGTAAAATGCCTAGCAGAAGGTTTTACCGCATTTCTTGGCACTTAATAAATGCACAGTAGCTCACGTGATCAGAGCATCACCTACTGTGAATGCAACACAAAGGGTGGTGACAAAATTTAAGTCTCCCAAGTCCATTTGCTCAGTTCATCTCTTAGCTACATGTCACTTAACTTCTCCGGGCCTCAATTTCTTCACCTGAAAAATACGAATAGTGATAGTAACTTGCTACCTAACTTATTAAAGTTGTCATGTGTATTAAATGAGCCAGCGAAATGCACGTAGACGAACATTAGCGCCTAATAAGTGTCTCATAAGGGTATGCTATTAGCTATTGTGATCATCTGAGGAAACATTTCCCCCTAATGCCTGATGTGATGGTGAACTTCATGGGCCACCTCAATTGGCCATGGAATGCCCTGTTCAATACGACTTCTGTGTGTCTGTGAGGGTGTTTCCATATGACCTTAGCATTTGAAGTCAGTGGGATTCGGTAAAGGAGAACACCGTCCCTAGCGTGGACATCCTCTGGCTGCTGGAGAGTCAGATCTGGGATTTATACACAGACTGGGATCTGTATCCCATCAGCTCCCCTGCTTCTCAGGCCTTCAGACTCAGATTCAAGTATTCCATGCTTCGCTTGGTTCTCCAGCTTGCAGATGGCAGATCGTGGGTGTTCTCAGCTTCAATAAATGTGCTAGCCACTTCCTGACAATAAACCTCCTGTACGTACATACATGCCCCACTAACAAGGGGAGAATCAGTGACGACCAGGTGTACACTGAGTGGTCTGGAAAAACTTGTGCAGAGACAGAATTAACTGGTTTCTCTTTCTTCCTTTAATAGTCTGAGAGCTCCAAGTGAAGGTGGAGGCCTTCTAATCAAACCTCCACACGTCACAGGCATCTCCTCAGCCTGGAGAGCCGATTTTCTCCGCTTCTCTCAGGCAGAATCGAGCTTAACTCCCCAGCTGGGATTTCCTCAGATGAATGAAGGCTGAAATCTTCAATAAACTTAATTTCAAGTCGCTAGGTCAACCATGAATGCCAAGTCCTGGCCTCCTTGTGTCCTGAAAACAGAATCAGCAGTACAGTCTTTCTGCCTCTAATGGGAAAAGCCAGACTTTGGAGACAAGGCTGAGTTGCCAGTCAGTGCCAGCACTTACAAGCACCATAGCTTTGCACTAGTAATTTGGTCTCTCTGGGCCTGTTTCCTCATCCGTAGCATGCTGATGACAGCATGTTCTTTGCTGAGGAGCTCTGGTAAGAACTGAATAGGGCAATACATAAAATTATTCCAGACAGAGCCGAGCCTTCAATAAATGTTTCCATTCCTTATGGATTTTCTCAAGGTGATGGTATTTGGACTCTTCTCTGTAATTAAATCATTTCTTCATCTTACAGCATGGTGAGCATTGTTGTTTATCTCTAAAAGTACTCAGGTTTTGATAAACTATCTAGCTGGTCTCCTGCTACCTGACATCATCTCAGCCTACTCCTCCGCCATCTTGACTCCTCCTCTCTGAAAGGACTCAGGTTTTGGTTCCAAAAGAAAACTTTCTGCTCACGTAAGGATAGAAAAGCTGTCTCTCAATTCATTTTTCTCACCAGATAACACTTGGAACTAAGTATTCCATTCTAATTCCCAAGAGCTATTCACATAGATTCACATAGATTTTTTCACATAGATTCACATAGATTTTTTCACATAGATTCACTGAATCTCAGGTTCCCTTATTAGGGAAGAAAGACTAAGTCCCTGACAGTAGAACAGCCACTCACCGCACTAAAGTGGATCTTTAGAAATAAGAACACAATGACCAAAGAGAACAAGGCATCGTAGGGTCCGCTTATTTCTAATTTTAATGTGCAAAGGAATCATGGAAAGCTTACAAAAAGGCATGTGCCCAGGAGCCTTGCCCAAAAATTCTCATCAGTACATCTACTGTGTACCTAGGAATCTGCATGTTAGCAAGTACTCTGGGGTTTTTGATACAGATAATCCACATGTCCTACTTTGGAAAACATGACACTATTCCTTTAGATGGTGCTTGGTTACTTCTATCCTCTTCTCCCATCAACACTAAAGATATGGAGAGTTACTAGCAATAACCCCAATTAAACACTTAGTTCATCTCCACCAAAAGAAGTTTCAGCATAACAACTACTGACTACAGCTCATGGAGAAAGTTTCCCTGAATCTCAGGTTCACAGAGAATTTCCATAACATCTTAACATATCAGGGCAATACAAGATGCCAAAAAAGTCTAAAACATTCTAGGAAGTAGATTCTCTAATTGAGTAAATGTTCTGGGTTTGAAATGTGGAATCATTTGACATTAAGAAGATGGGACATCTGGGACACTGGGGAGGGTATGTATGGTGAGCGCTGTGAGTTGTGTAAGACTAATGAATCACAGACCTGTACCCCTGAAACAAATAATACATTACATGTTAATTAAAATAAAAGAAGATACGGCATCTAAAAGATCTAGCTTGACACAAATGCTGAGCAACCCCACCAAACCTATTATTCCTGAAAATTGAAAAAGGAATTCCATTACTTCTCAAATCATGCATTCTTTGATAAGCTAACAAAATCAAGAGCGTCAGCTAAGATACACTGCAGCAACCAAAAACTCATCAGAACTTCTCTCTCCCACAGTCTTCCGGGACAGGGAGGGAGCCTCCTGGATGACAGTGTCTTACCAAATGGTCTTTCCAGTCCTGAGCAAAAGGAGGAGTTGTCAGAGACTTAAGGTCATTTCTGACTACTTCTCCTTCTCTCAATAACCTTCTATCAGAAAAATATTGTTCCTCAGAATTTCTCTATGGCTTTGCCGTTGCGGGGGAGCGGCTCTAAGTAGCAAGCCATGTTTGTCATCACCAGAAAACTGGAAGTCCAACTACAAAAAAGGGGGGGAGGTAACTGGCAGCACATTGGAAGCCCAGGAAACATGTTATTAGGGAGAACAATGGGAGAGAAGCAGCTCTGCAGAAGTGAAAGCACTTTCTCCCACGGGGAGAAGAAAACCATTATGGCGGATTGAGCCAAGATACAGCACTATTTTTTCATGATGCCCCAGCAGGTCATCATTCTCAGTCCAGAAACCATCCTTCACTGTGAGGACACAAAGCCTCACTGGGCTGTGGAGAATAGGGCCCTGGCTCTGCTTCTCCCAGCACGATGGGCAACAATTCCTGGTTGGGAGTGCTCCCGCATGGGCAGGAAAGAGCACAGCAGCCAGCCAAGACTGTTGCTGTGGCTGCCAAAGTGATTCTGGCCTGAAACACAACATTCCAGGGATTTTTACCAGTGGTTTCTGGCCAAAGGTGAATGTCTTCTCTAGTGGCCTAATGATGGGAGAAGGCAAACCATAAGGAAATTTGACAGATGTCAGCTTCCCTAAGTGCCACAGCAGAAAAAAGGTAAAAACAAAAACAAAAACTAAAAGGAACAGGAAAAATAGGTCTAGTATGAGATATTAAAGACAGTGTGAACACTGATACTTATAACCTCATCACATCTCTAGAATGAACAAGATTAAAAAAAAAAAAAAAGAAGAAGAAGATGTGCCTTCCCAAGGGCTCTTTCTTTAAAAAATAAGTCTATACTCACTGTCTCTACTTTCCAAACTCCCCTGAAGACACAACTATCGCAGAACAAGTGTTAGTTATTTGTAATTCCCCACTGTCCTGTCAGAACAGGCCTGGGTAACTAGTATTTTTGGCCAAGAACAAACAAAATCTTCCTCAGCAGAACAGACTATCCTTGAAGATAACATTGAAGTGGTAAGGGGAAGGGAAAGAGAAGCTCAGAGAGCCCTAAATGACTGTGTTTAAGAAAGAAGAAAGGAGTTGAGAGCCCCGGAGAGAAGCCAGGTATAGACAAAGCAGCCCCTGGAGGTGCAGAGGCCGGAAGGGAAAGGATCCACAGGGGAACTGAGACACACCAGCCAGCAGCCAAAGCGAAAGCTTCGCAAAAAGAAACTGCAGATTTTTACTTGAAGCATGATAGGAAATTACATTATAAACTCCTTTACCATTTTGCCTGTGAAATTCTCAGTAAAATAAATATTTTCTCTATTACTTTGATGGGACTAGAAGGGCTGTGTTCTCAGATGGTGTTCTCAGATGTTGCCACAGATGGCCTGGGCAGAAAGAGAGGAGAGTCACCGAGTCAATACATAGAGGGAACCTCTTTTTCTCTTTCAGCAGAGGTGAGAGTGCCTGCTTACAGCAAGCAGGGAGGACAGCCGGGAAACTGCTCTCAGTTGGGAGAAGACACCATCACTTTATGGAGCCCGGCTGAACGCTCAGCGGACACCAGGCCACTGAAAACCCAGTCAAAGGAAATGACAAATTAGGCAAACGCAGGAGTGGTTGTGGTCAGAGAAGGGAATATTAACATTGAAGCATTCAAATGTGATGAAGTTAAAGATCTTGAAATGGGGAGATTGTTGACCCAATATAATGACAAGAGTCCTTACAAGAGGGAAGTGAGAGGGTCAGAGTGAGTAGCAGGAGAAGGGGTGACTGAAGCAAAGATTGGAGGGAGGGGCCGCAGGCCAAGGAGTACAGGGGCTTCTAGAAACTGAAAATGGCAAGAACAGATTGTTCCATGAAGTCTCCAGAAGAAAGGTAGCCCTGATGATGCTGAATTTTTGACCTCAGACCTCCAGAATTGTAAGAGAATAAATCTGTGTTGTTTTAAGCTACTATGATGGTGGTGATTTCTTAGAGCAGTCCCAGGAATCTCATATATCTGTGGAGTGGTCACCAAAGTCAGCCCAGTCGCAGAAGTCTAGGGAAGGAAAATCAAGAAGGTTAAGGGTCCATGAGGTTAAGGTGTTGGCCTTGACACAATAGAAAATACATTTCACATCAAGACTCTAGTACATTACCAAACCAACGTTTCAGCAAGTAACGCTTCCCTCCTTTCCTATGTAGGAGGCATTCTGATATATTCCATTCTATTAACCTATTTTGTTTAGTTTAAATTCTGGTTCCAACACACGAAGTCAATTTCATATCCATGTAATGGGTTACAACCTGCAGATTCAACAACATTGATATGGTGCTTGGACTTCATTGCTTGATCTGGATCTGAGTTCTTATCCTCCGTTTGTGCTCTCTTCCTGCATGACCTTGGTCAAATTGGTTCATTGAGGAGTCTCAGGCTCTTTGTATGAACAATGGGGAGTGCCTACTTGATAAAGGCATTATGACGAATAAAGAACTATTATCAAAAAACACCTATCACAAAAAAAAAAAAGAAAGAAAGAAAGAAAGAAACACCTATCACAGTGGCTGGCACACAGTATTAATTCATAAATAATAATGGCTTTCTCTAATATCAGGGAACCTTATCATCATAAGAGGGTTCAATTTTGCAGATGATAGTGGGACTACATTTCTCAAGGTATCCACTGTTGCTAAACTATTTTAATCATTAGAAATTCCTTCCCTTTGTGGAGTTAAAAATCTTTCTCCCTATCACTTCCACTCATTGTTTTAGTTCTGTCTTCTGGAGTTATACCAGAATACGTCTAGTATCTTTGGCACCCAATATTTACTTAGTATATTGGACAGCATTTATGAGGCACCACTAAGACTTCTCTTCAGGATAAATATTTCCATTTCCTTCAACCCTTTTTTATTTCCTATTAGGCTCAACCACCAGCACTCTGGTTAATCTCTTTGGAACCACACTACAGCTTGTTCATATTTCTCTAAAATGACACCAGAATTGAGTGCTGGGAGTCTAGCACTCCAATGCCATCAACCTCAGAGAAATAAAATAGTGGGAAAAGTATAGTTTTTTCCTCCACAAGAATCAAATCCTGCAGGGAGCAAATCAGTAAGGCAAAAATCTGGTCTAATAAGGACTTACTTCTTGTACAAGGGCTTAACAAAAAGATCTGTTTTCTCCATGGTATTTCATGGGGTCCAGGCAATGAGCTCTAGGATTGAGAAAGGTACATTGTGACAACACTGAAGGCAGAATGTCTCAGGGGCCACTGAGGTTTAATGATTATTTTTTTCTTAAACAGGCCCTGAACCGGCCAGACATCTCCTGTGTTAAGAGTTTGAATTCCGCACTATTTGGACCATTCCCTCAGCATCCTAATGGAAATAGCCCCTTAACAGTTTATGGCAGTGCTGTTTGGGGTATGAACTCACACACCAATCTCTGCAAACAGTCCCAATCTCTACAAAATAAGCAGACAGTACCTGCCTCGATATCACATTTCAGGGGAGAAGTTGATTTCCAAGTACATGTAAATGATGTTTCTTTTCCCAATGTTTTATTTCAAAAAACTTCTGAAGTACAGAGAATTTAAAGAATAGTATAATAAACACCCATATATCACCAACCTAGATTTGACAAATACTAGTATATTTCCACCTCTGAAATGAACATGCTGCCCTATTTGAAGATAATCTGCAGACACGGTGGGAGTCCCGCGTTAAATACTTCAGCATGCTTGTCCTAAGAAGCAGACATTCTCATAGATAACCTCAGTTCCATTACCTCACCTAAGAAAATTAGTAATAATTCCACAACACAACCTAATTTTCATTCCATGTTCAAATTTCCTGTATTTTCCCCAAAATTTCTTGTAGAGTTATTGTTTGTTTGTTTGTAAACGGAATCTAATGATGTTTAATACAATGCATTTAGTTGTTAATAATAAATTGATTTTTAAAAATTAATTCATATTACCTCAAGCACATAGTTTAATTAAGTGGAATATTTCTTAAAAGCCCGTTATGAAGAGCAGTAATCTTTTGCTCTACCTCACCCAATTCTCAGAAGTAATGACTTGCAGCGTTTTTAACCCTATTCTTCTGGAAGCTATCTCCATATTTCTAAATAACACGCTGGATTTTTTGTTTGTTTATTTTAATCAGGTTTAGACCTCATCTGAAGTACTGTGCTAAATATTCCTGAAGACTGTAATAAGTGGGATCCTGTTTTCCTATAAGGAGCATTTGAACCAAATAAATTATAGCTAAAACTCACAGTATGCTATAAACCAGTATTTTAAGTATTTTATATATTTATATATTTATATATTTTTATACTACATATATATTTATATATATATTTAAGTATTTTATGGATATTTGACTTGCCAAGATACTAGTTTTTACCGTATTTAAATGATGAAGTCAAAACCATACTGTGCTAGCTTTATCATTTTCAGTACTTGAACAAGCAATATGGAATTACTGGACAGAACACATTTATCTTTGCTTTGCAGGGTTTATGGCTTAATATCATTAATCTAATTTTAAAAGTTTTTAATGCCTGTACCTTTTATTTTATAGCATACTGTGAGTTTTAGTTGTAATTTATTTGGTTCAAATGTTCCTTATAGGAAAACAAGATCCCTCTTATTACAGTGTTCAGGAATACTTACCAGCATAACAAACTATCCAATTTGGAGGTTTGGGTTTTTTTTTTAAAGGTTTATTTATTTATTTGAGAGAGAAAAAATGGGGGGCCAGGGGTGGGAGGGAGAGAGAATCATCAAGCAGACTTCCCAGTGAGCAGGGAGTCCAACTCAAGGCTCGATCTCATGACCCTGAGACATGACTGAGTCAAAGTCAAGTGTCAGACACTCAACCAACTGAGCCACATAGATGCCCCTACCCAAAATGTTGTATACTAATATGTGCACTATTAAAAGGAGACAACTAGAAAACAAACATATATATGTGGTAGGCAAAATAAGGCCCCAAAGATAACCATGTCCTAATTCCCAGAAACTGTGAAAAAGTGAGATAACATAGCAAAGAGAAATAAAGAATGCCACCAGAATTAAGGTTGCTAATGAGAGATGGGAGATTTGCCTGGATCATTGAGGGGAAGGGTGATGTCATCCACAGGATTCTTATAAATGGAAGATGGAACTAGTGAGACCTAGAGAGATGGCAGTATGAAAAAGACTTGGCCCAACGTTGTTGGGTTTCACAATGGAGAAGTAAGAATGTAAGCCTGTAAGCCATGAAAGGGACTTCTAGAGCTAGAAAAAGCAAAGAAAGGGTTTATCCTCAAGTCTGCAGAAGGAAGGCAGCCCTGCTGACACCCTGCTATTGGCTCGCTAAGACCCATGTCCAACCACCCACCTCCAGAACTGTGAGATAATAAATCTGTGTTGCTTGAAACCACACAACTTTTGGTAATCTGTTAAAGCAGCAAAAGAAAAATCACACACTATGCTTATATACATCGAGTGTAGAAGGTGAGATGGTACCAGCTAGAATTGGAGTGCTAGCTCTAAATCAAAGAAGATGACCTAAATTTAGATGAAAGCTAGTATCCAGCCCTGGGGTTGATGGAAAGGGTGAATTTTGTCCCCTGAAAATTGTAGCTACTTGGTTCAGGCTAAAGAGTTTGAAAGAACTTTAAAAAAAGAGGTCACTGTGTTCACCTTAAGTCAGTTACAGTGGTAAGAGCTCATCTCAGCCCCGGGAGTTTCTGCCAGATCAACACAAAGAAAATGTCAAGTTTCTTAGGGTTGAAATACAGTATTCTTCCCATTGAGAAGAAAAATTAGAAACAGAAGGTGCTGAGATATGTGGTTGTCTTTCTGGATGTCTTAACAGAGGATTTGGGACTCTGAGTTACAAGGCACAGAATAAAATGGAATAACTAACGTAAGGCAATTGGGAGAGGCAGAGTCTTACCCCGGGACATGACCTTAAACTTGAATCTCTTGGACCTAAGGCTTTTCAGATGAAAAATGGAAGTTATAATACTTGCCCTGTCTTCTTCCCATAATGAAAGGCAAATAAAACTATACACATGAATCTGCAAGTAATATGTGCACACATCCCCCTATCATTTTCAGCTGAAAAATCCCAATGACTTATTTTTGCTGAAAATCATAATTCTGCTTTATGAATAGTTTTCTTTCAAATTAACTCATGCCTAGGATGGTATATGGCTGTTTTTCTTTTAATAATGTGACAGTCTATCAGAAAACATCTCATCCATGGAAAGCATGAGCTCATGGTTTTAAACACATTTTCATTCCAAAGGTTCCAAAGAGACCTTCCCAGAACAGTCTGTGTGACCTCAACGGCATTAAGGAGGAAATGGCCTTATGCACTGGAACGAAGCTGTTTTCAATAATGAACTGAGTATAAGAAAATCTGAAATCTATAGGGAACAAGAGATCCCATTCGGATCAAGTTTCAACCTTTCCGGAGTCCCCTGGGAAACTGCAGGGACATTGCTGAATCCTTTCTCATTATTTGTAACTTGTACACTGTTGTATGTGGTTGGGGGAAGGGGAGTCTTCAACTGTCTCTGACTCAGCTTCTCCCAGGACATATGAGGAACTCCAAATAATCCAGCTCTCACTGATTTTATTTCCCCAGCTCTATCTGGGATTTTGGAGGAGCAATATAAAAATATTTTCAAAGGTGCTTCTCAAATACGACTGAAATACATTCATAAAAACTCAGGCATTTAAGCAGAGAGTCCACTTTGAATCAATGAAATCATGGGGTTTTTTTTCAGGGTCCCTGCCTCATACTCATCCCCTTCCTCCAGACATACGTATATTTCTCATGTCATCTTCTAGAAAGTACTTCCTGAGCATGCAAACAAAAATATAAATAGTGCCCACCCTAACCCTCCCCATCCACCTTCATCCTTTATTTTTCTTTATAGCACTTATTTCCTACTATATATTGGCACTTATTTACCAGTGTAATCTCGTCTAGTATCACTCTCCACACTACTGTGTTAGTTCCATGAGGGGAGGAGCTTTTGTCTATTTCGTTCAATGCTGTATCACCACCATTACTTAGCATCTGGCCCAACACCTGGTAGGTGCTCAACATGTCTCTGATCAGTGACAAATGTTGACTAACGGATGCTTAAAATCCATAATTCGATCATTATTCCTTTCCTTAAAGTGAATAAAGACTTGTTTCCTGAAATTAATTAAAATAACTTTGGAAGAAGTATCTTAAAAAGTTTTCAGTCTGTCTGAATGAGCTGATCTAGCCCTTGGGAGGAGATCCTGATAAATCACAGGAAACCAAGATCAGAGCCTGAGCGATTAAGTGGAGAAGCATTCTCCAAGACACTAAGTCCCATTCTGCATGATACTTTCCTCTTTTTTATTTCCTTGTATATCCTAAACCTCCTAAAGTAATTAGTTTTTATTACTAAAATTTTAAACTAAAGAATGAATATCCATCTAGCAAAAATAGGTACAGAGGAGGTTTCTAGTTTCCCACTATGCATATAAGGAACTAGTAGTCACCATTCCATCCTAACAAGCAAAAACCTCAACAGACTGAAAAATCAACTCTTCTTAGATGCGTAAAGAGAGGAGGACACAGGGCAAACTGCTACTCCCAGGACTGGAGAGACAGACTGGTGACTACAAGAGCAGCAGCTTACCAGAAGACTCACTAGAGAAAACCACCATGGGAGCCAGGACTGGGAAAACCTGAACTATAATTTCACACAGTCCTGGAGGCTCAGCATAGACACAACTCTGAGAATTAACACTAAGGGAACTCATTTATAAGGGGCCCCTACAAAATAGTGAAACTTGGCCAAATCCACACAATAAATATCAGGAAAAAAAAAAAAATCCCGCCATTCTTCTGGCAGGAGGAGAGCAGAAGGAGCCATTGTGAAATACTCCAGAACACTATGTTCTTCACAAAGCCTGCCTTTAGAAGAAACCAGTTAACCAGAGCCTAACTTGCTCGGGTATTATCAGAGTCTGACTCACCTTAGGGAAAGAAAATACCCAACTTTAAATAGCTCTAGCCTTCTACATGGGAAAAAGGAAATACCCACTCAAGCCCATCTTGTCCCATCTAAGGAGGAGGAAAAACCTGAGAATCACCTCTAAGTTCACAGCCCAGAAACGAGACTCACTAAAACACTGAGACCTAGTCCTAAGACTACAGAACACTTCCCCTTCCCCTAAACCTCACCACCACAATACAAAAAGTCTATTCATAGCAGTTTCTTTTATTTGGTATGTCACCTATCAAGAAAAATTATCCCGCAAAATGGCAACTATGTAAGAGGATGGATGTTAATTAGCTTGACTATAGTAATCATTTCACTATGTATATCAAAACAGCATGTGTAAACATAGAGAAATTTTCTTTAAAAAATGATAAAACAGGGGCGCCTGGGTGGCTCAGTGGGTTAAGCCTTTGCCTTCGGCTCTGGTCATGATCTCAGGGTCCTGGGATCGAGTTCCACATCAGGCTCTCTGCTTAGAAGGGAGCCTGCTTCCCTCTCTTTCTGCCTGCCTCTCTGCCTACTTGTGATCTCTCTCTGTCAGAAAAATAAATAAAATCTTAAAAAAAAAATGACAAAGCATACCAAAAGGCAAAAAATACAATTTGAAGAGACAGAGCAAGCATCAGAACCAGACACGGCAGGGATGTTGAAATTATCAGACCAGGAATTTAGAACAAATATGATTAATGTGCTAAGAGCTCTATTAGATAAAGTAGACAGCATGCAAGAACATATGGGAAATGTAGGCTGAGTTGGAAATCCTAAGAATGAACCAAAAAATGTGCTAGTGATCAAAACCACTATAACAGCAATAAAGAATGCCTTTGATGGGCTTATCAGCAGATAGGTCAGACCTGAGAAAAGAATCTTTGAGCTTGAGAATATACTAATAGAAACCTCTAAAACTGAAAATCAAAGAGAACGAAGGCTGAAAAAAAAAAAAAAGAAGAAGAAGAACAGATAATTCAAGAACTGTCAGGGCAACCATAAAAGGTGTAACTTACCCATAATGGAAATACCAGAAGGAGAAGAAAGAAAGGCAAGAAGAAATACTTTAAATAAAAAATGACTGAGAATTTCCTCCAGATTAATGCCAGAAACCAAACCACAGGTCCAGGGAGCTCAGATAACACCATGTAGGGTAAATGCCAAAAATACTATACCTCAGCATACCAGCGAAAACAAAAAACCTGATAAAAATATCTATAAAAACCATACAACTGGGGTGCCTGGGTGGCTCAGTGGGTTAAAGCCTCCGCCTTTGGCTCAGGTCATGATCTCAGGGTCCTGGGATCGAGGCCTGCATCAGGCTCTGCTTAGCGGGGAGCCTGCTTCCCCCTCCCTCTCTCTCTGCCTGCCTCTCTGCCAACTTGTGATCTCTCTCTCTCTCTCTGTCAAATAAATAAAATCTAAAAAAAAAACAAAAAACTAACATCATACTTCATCATGTGAAACTTGAAACTTTCCCACTAAGACCAAGTACAGGGCATGTATGTATGTCCCATCTTACCACTGCTTTTCAACATTGTACAGGAAGTTCTAACTAATGCAAAAAGGCCAAAAAAAAAAAAAAAAGTAAAGAAAGATCACAAGGGAGGGAGGAAGAAGTAAAAGGTACACAGACTGAGAAGGAAGCCATATTATTGTCTTTGTTTACAGAGAACATTGTTGTGTACATAGAAAATACAAAAGAGGGACTCCTGAGTGGCTCAGTCAGTTAAGCATCTGCCTTCAGCTCAGGTCATGATCCCAGAGTCCTGGGATCAAGTCCGGCATCAGGCTCCTCCTTGCTGAATGTGGAGCCTGCTTCTCCCTCTGTCTGCCACTCCCTCTGCTTGTGTACTCTCTCCCTCTCTCTGAAAGATAAATAAATAAAATCTTGGGAGAAAAAAAAAAAGAAAATACAAAAGAATGAACAAAAAAACCTCTTGGAACTAATAAAGTTTATAGCAAAGTTTTAGGGTACAGGTTAATACACGAAAGTTAATCACTTTCTTATATACCAGCAGTGAACAAATGAAATTTGAAATTGAAAACACAATACCATTTGTATCAGCACCCCCAAAATGAAATATTTAGATATAAACCAAAAGAAAAATATGTAAAAATCTGTATGGGAAAAATTATAAAACTCTGATGAAGGAAATCAAAGAACTAAATAATTGAAGAGATGGTCCATATTCATAGATAGGATGACTCAGTATTGTCAAGATGTCTCTGTTCTTCCAAACTTGACCTATATATTCAATGCAATCCCAATCAAAATCCTAGCAAATTATTTTGTGGATATCAACAAATCAATTCTATACTTTAAAAGGAGAGGCAAAAAACAAACAGACAAGAATAATAATCAATATAATATTGGAGAAGAGCAAAGTTGGAGGACTAACACTACCCAACCTCCTCAAGATTTTATTATAAAACAGGTTGGCTCAGTCAGCAAAACATCTGCCTTTTGCACAGGTCATGATTCCAGGGTCCTGGGATCGAGCCCCATGTCAGGCTCTGTGCTCAGCAGCGAGTGTGCTTCTCCTTCTCCCTTGCTCCTATCCCTACTTGGCACTCTCTTTCTCTTTCTCCCTCACTTGCTTTCTCTCAAATAAACAAATAAAATCTTGTTTAAAAAATAAAATCAAATATTTTTTTAAAGCTACAGTAATCAAGACAGTACAGTATTGGCAAAAGAATGAACAGATTAACAGAACAATACAGAGAGCCCAGAAATAAACCCACATAAGTACAGTCAACTGATTCCTGACAAAAGAGCAAAGGTAATAAAACAGAGCAAAGACAGTCTTTCCAACAAATAGTGATGGAACAATTGGCATCCAAATGCAAAAAAAAAAAAAAAAAAGAGAGAGAGAGAGAATTAATCAAGATGCAGACATTACACACTTCACAAAATTTAACTCAAAATGCATCACTGACCTATATATAAAACACAAAAGTATAAAATTCCTAGAAGAAAACCTGGATCACCTTGGGTATGACCATGACTTTTAAGATATAATACAAAGGCATGATCCAGGAAATAAACAATTGATTATTTGGACATCACTAAAATTAAAAATTTATGTTCTCCAAAAGACATCAAAAAAATGAGAAGACAAGCCACTGACTGAAGAAAATATTTCCAGGAGATACATCTGGTAAAGGACTGTTGCTCAAAATATAACAAGAACTCCTAAATTCAACAATAAGAAAACAAACAATCTGTTTTAAAATGGGCCAAAGACCTTAACACACATCCCATCAAAAAAGATACACAGATGACAAATAAAAATATGAAAAGATACACCACACCACATTTCATTAGGGAAATGCATATTTAAAGAACAAAAAGTTACCACTGTACACCTATCGGAATGGTCCACGTCTAGAACACTGCCAACATCAAATGCTGCTGAGAATGTGGAGCAGCAGGAACTCTCACTCGTTGCTGGTGGGAATGCAAAACGGTACAGCCACTTTGGAAGGCAGTTTGGTGGTTTCTTATAAAACTAGCCATACTCTTACCATACAATCCAGCATTCGAGCTCCTTCGTATTTATCCAAAGGAGTTGAAAACTTACATCCACACAAAACCTGCACTACAGCAGCTTTAATCATAATTGCCAAAACTTGGAAGCAAACAAAGCGTCCCTCAGCAGATGAAGAGATGGATTAGCTGTGGTCCATCCAGACACTGGAATATTACTCAGCACTAAAAAGAAGTCAGCTATCAAGCCATGAAAGACTAAAATGCATATTACTAAGTGAAGGAAGCCAATCTGAAAAGGCTGCGTACTGTATGATTCCAACGATCTGGCTCTCTGGAAAAGCAAAAGTATGCAGACAGCAATAAAATCAATGGATCCCAGGGACTGGTGGTGGGGAAGGGACAAATAAGCAGAGCACAAGGGTTTTTAGAGCAGTGAAAATGCTGTGTATAATAATATCCTAATGGATACACGTCATTATACATTTGTCTGACCCCTCTTGTTCAAGACCAAGAATGAACCTTAATGTCACCATGGACTTTGGGTGAATGTGATGTGTTAATACTAGCTCATCAGTTGTAATAAATGTACCACTCTAGCAGGGACTGTCAGTAATGGGGGAGAGGCTGCGTACACATACGTGCAGGGAACACATGGGAAATCTCTATACTTTCTCTTAATTTTGCTGTGAACCCAAAACTTTCCTTAAAAGGTAAAATCTTAAAAAATAAAGTTTGTTTAATAATATAGAGTTTCAGGGCCACCTGGGTGGCTCAGTGGGTTAAAGCCTCTGCCTTCGGCTCAGGTCATGATCCCAGGGTCCTGGGATCGAGCCCCACATCCGGCTCTCTGCTCGGCAGAGAGCCTGCTTCCTCCTCTCTCTCTCTGCTTGCCTCTCTGCCTACCTGTGATCTCTGTCTGTCAAATAAATAAATAAAATCTTAAAAAAAAAGAGTTTCAATTTTTGCAAGATGAAAGGAGTTCTGCAACTAGATCCATAATGTTAATATATTTAATTCCACAGAACTGTACATGTAGAGATGATTAAAACAGTAAATTTCATATTATGTATATTTTACCACGATATAAACAAAAACTGCAAAAAAAGAGAAAAAAATACCCATGTTCTTAAAATGATAACACTGCCAAGGAAAATTATAGTGCCAACTAGACCCTTTGGGGCTCCTTTCAATAAGTAAATTCTATGTAATTTTATTTTTTTTAAAGATTTTATTTATTTATTTGATAGGCAGAGATCACAAGTAGGCAGAGAGGCAGGCAGAGAGAGAGGAGGAAGCAGGCTCCCTGCTGAGCAGAGAGCCCGATGCGGGGCTCGATCCCAGAACCCTGGGATCATGACCTGAGCCGAAGGCAGAGGCTTTAACCCACTGAGCCACCCAAATGCCCCCTATGTAATTTTAATTTTAGATTCGTAGCAGTCTTTTCCTTGCACAGAGCTGGTATAATCCACCTACACTAGAGACAGCAAAAAAACATGCTCCACAACGCTGTCACCCGCCTCACTTATGTGGCCCTGTGCGGTGCTCAGCAGACACTGCTATTCCTTTCTAGCACACGCTCATCTTCTACCTATCACAGATCCTCTCAACAAGCTCTCCAGGCGTACTTGATCCATTAGTAAAACTTGACATTGCGAAATGAAACTTATTTGCCATTGTGATCTAGATAGAACTTTTCCTAAGATGTTCTATTACTCATTTAGGAAATATATGGGATATCAGGACATTGAACAAAAATCATGGCAGAATATATATGTATTTTATACATATACAGAAAAAATATATGTATTTTAGGGAAAGAGATGGAGACAGGTCCCATTTGTGACTGCACGTGTACATAGTAAAGTAAATATGTGAATGGAAATTGAGAACCTTTTTCTCCGGGGTTCTTGGAAAGAAGCTAGTAGGCTATGCTTCACCCCCTGTGCACAATGAGAGCTCTGTCTTAAAGACAGGTCTGCTTTACTCTTCAGAGCTGAGCTAGTATGCACTGGATAAATTCTATTTATGTTAGCTCCTACTATTTGAAGTCCATTAAGCACCACCACATGTGATATACATATGAATAAGGCTTATATTTTGCCTTCTAGAAAGGCATGAACAAAAAATACCAAAGCAAGAGATACCTCACTGTGGATGTATAAAGAAAAAGAAATTAATTCCATCTGGGAAGGTTTCATAAAGGAGATGTTTATGATCTGAGCCTTCTAGGAGTAATACTTCATGGTTTGGGAGTAGAATCTTTTAGACAGCTGAAAAGACTCTGTGCAAAGGCCAGACAGGAAAGGTATAAGGGATAGCCAGGATCCCAGAAAATGTGAGCTGTCTTGATTGAAGCCTCTGTTCTAATTCTTCTTTGTCCTTTTTCTTGCTCGTCTCTTTGCTCAATCATGTCTCGCTCCAGGGCCTGTCTCTTCTTGAATGGAGGCTCAACACAGTCACCTTTTGGCCAGCTTCTTAATAATCAGTCTACTCGATGCTAAGGAAAGGTCATATTCTTGATTCTTTGCATCTACTCCAGGTATATATGTGTGTCAACTACACAGCTTACATCATGGCTTGTCACAGCTACATCATTGTGGCCATCAGTGTGATAAACTAGAGTCTGTTTTTCTATGCGAATTCTTAGTAACTGGACTCACAATTCCCCCAACTCCTTGTAGTAGCATGAACCTAACTATATGCACAAAACTGTGAAGAATAAAGATCCTATCTATGTCTTCTTGGTCTACCCTACACCTTATATCCCATTTAACCCCAAGCAGGTCCTGATGATGGAGAATGTCTTCTTTCCAGGAGCCTAGCACAGAACCACACACACACAGCTACTAAAAAAAATAGCCTTTGAAGGGTATTGATGATGATTGATTTTTTTTTTTTTTAAGAAGCCTATAACCTTCAATCCTTTATGCTGAAGGGGACAAAAAGGGCTGAGCTGGCCCTGCATCCAGAGAAACACTATGAAGAAGCCACTGACCATCAAGCACTGGCCCAGGAAAGCAGCTGGCTGGGTCTCCTCTGCATCCGCCATACTGGATTTTTCACTTCCCCTCCAACCAGGCTGGACATCACCACTTTCATTCACCCAATCAAGAAGCACGTGTTAGGTGCTTCCTATGCACCAGCCTCTCCTTCAAAGCCCTGAAAATACAACAGTGAACAAACTAGATGCTCCAGCTGTTGGGGAGCTCATTATCCAGGGAGGAAACTCAGAGAACTAAACAAGCAATGAAAACCTTTCGTAATAAAAGTTCTAACAAGGAAAGTGTAGGATTCTGTAAGAACACACAAGAACCTAGGAGTTCCAGGAAAGACTCCCCAGAGGAAATGACACTTAAGCTAATTTGGCACCAAATAACACGTTTTGGGGCTGCTTGTATGGAGATGAACTGGGTTTGTTTTTTCTAAGCATGGTTGTACACATTGTAAGAAATTATTAAAAACTTTGAAATAAGGCAAAAGGATGGCAGCATTTCCCTTTGACTTCATACCAGCACACTATCAGGCCCACTAAAAGGCTGTCTAATTCTCCAGAGGAGTGTGCTCTTATTTGAGTTATCAGTTTAATATTTTTTTCTTTTAAGATTTTGGGTTTTTTTTTTTAATTTTTAAGTAATCCTTACACCCAATATGACTCAAACTCATGACCTTGAGATCAAGACTCACATGCTCCACCAACTGAGGCAGCCTGGCGTCCCGAGGGGTTCTTTACCTTCAATAAGAGTCCAGACTCTCTGACGTTAGGGTTAACTTGCACAAGACTGAAAAGTTGAAAATGATGTTGTCCAGTAGAAATGCAAAGGGTTACCGTCCAGGAGAGAATCTAAGCCCAACAGTTAGTTTGTATGGCCCTGGACCACAGGAACCCATTCTGCATGGGGCCTGGCTTTCTTATCCCAGCACACTTACTTCCTGTGACTTATGTTCTGCTTTTACCAGCATTACTAGGCTCCTGGTTCCTCCTAATGAATTAAACTTTCGTGTGTGTGTGTGTGTGTGTGTGTGTGTGTATGAAAATCATGTTTCTAACTCTTTGAAAGTCATCAAGAAGAGAAAAGAGAGGAATGCTATAAAAATACAGATTCTAAGTCTCCAGCTCAACTGAATCAGAATCTCTGGGGGACAGGGCCTGAGAATCTGCCTCTTTTCCCAGCTCCCCAGGTGACGGATGCTGAGAAGTCAGTGTGATGGTGTTTGGGAACCACTGGAGGAAAAGCACCCAGAATGTACCCAAGCCCAGAGAAGTCATCCTCGGCCCAAGCCTAAATCCCATCAACAGAACCTCTCCTCTCTATCTCAGGGCTTAGAACCCCTGAAGATATAAACCCCTCTTAAAGATGAATAATTTAATCTTTCATTAGCCATTTGTACTATGGGGTTGTGGAGGGACAGGGCTGCAAATGGAGGAATATGAGAGAATAGGATTTCCAAGGTGGATAAAGAGCCCAAGGAGAAAAAGGAATAAAAGCTCCAAGTGGGAGGGGTGCCTGGGTGGCTCAGTGGGTTAAAGCCTCTGCCTTCAGCTCAGGTCACGATACCATGGTCCTGGAATCCAGCCCCACACCGGGCTCTCTGCTCAGCAGGGAGCCTATTTCTGCCTCTCTCTCTCTCTCTGCCTGCCTCTCAGCCCACTTGTGATCTCTGTCTGTCAAATAAATAAAATCTTTTTTTAAAAAAGCTCCTTCTGGGGTGGGGTGGGGAGACTCGTGAGCATCAACAGGGACAACAGCATCATTACCATCACTACTTGGTTTACAGTCCTGGACAGAACATGACCACTTTTAAAAAATAACAAATTTGAGGGGCACCAGCGTGACTCAGTGGGTTGAGCCTCTTGCCTTAGGCTTGGGTCATGGTCTCATTTCTCAAAGAAATAAATAAAATCTTTAAAAAAATAACAATAATGATGATGAACATTTTTTCATGTGTCTGATAGCCATTTCTATGTCTTTATTGGAGAAGTGTCTGTCCATATCTTCTGCCCATTTTTTGATATGATTGTCTGTTTTGTGTGTGTTGAGTTTGAGGAGTTCATTATAGATCCTGGATATCAACCTTTTGTCTGTACTGTCATTTGCAAATATCTTCTCCCATTCCGTGGGTTGCCTCTTTGTTTTCTTGACTGTTTCCTTTGCTGTGCAGAAGCTTTTGATTTTGATGAAGTCCCAAAAGTTCATCTTCGCTATTGTTTCCTTTGCCTTTGGAGACATATCTTGAAAGAAGTTGCTGTGGCTGATATCGAAGAGATTACTGCCTATGTTCTCCTCTAGGATTCTGATGGATTCCTAAGTCACATTGAGGTCTTTTATCCATTTTGAGTTTGTTTTTGTGTACGGTGTAAGATAATGGTCAAGTTTCATTCTTCTACATATAGCTGCCCAGTTTTCCCAGCACCATTTATTGAAGAGACTGTCTTTTTTCCACTGTATATTCTTTCCTGTTTTGTCGAAGATTATTTGACCACAGAGTTGAGGGTCCATATCTGGGCTCTCTACTCTGTTCCACTGGTCTATGTGTCTGTTTTTATGCCAGTACCATGCTGTCTTGGTGATCACAGCTTTGTAGTAAAGCTTGAAATCAGGTAACGTGATGCCCCCCATTTTATTTTTGTTTTTCAACATTTCCTTAGCCATTCGGGGTCTCTTCTGATTCCATACAAATTTTAGGATTATTTGCTCCAGCTCTTTGAAGAATACCGGTGGAATTTTGATCGGAATGGCATTAAAAGTATAGATTGCTCTAGGCAGTATAGACATTTTAACAATGTTTATTCTTCCAATCCAAGAGCATGGAATGGTCTTCCATCTTTTTGTGTCTTCTTCAATTTCTATCATGAGTGTTCTGTAGTTCCTCGAGTACAGATCCTTTACCTCTTTGGTTAGGTTTATTCCCAGGTATCTTATGGTTCTTGGTGCTATAGTAAATGGAATCAATTCTCTAATTTCCCTTTCTGTATTTTCATTGTTAGTGTATAAGAAAGCCACTGATTTCTGTACATTGACTTTGTATCCTGCCACATTGCTGAATTGCTGTATGAGTTCTAGTAGTTTGGGGGTGGAGTCTTTTGGCTTTTCCATATAAAGAGTCATTTCATCTGCAAAGAGAGAGAGTTTGACTTCTTCATTACCAATTTGGATACCTTTTATTTCCCTTTGTTGTCTGATTGCTGTTGCTAGGACTTCTAATACTATGTTGAACAAGAGTGGTGAGAGTGGACATCCTTGTCGTATTCCTGATCTCAACGGGAAGGACGCAAGCTTTTTCCCATTGAGGATGATATTTGCTGTGGGTCTTTCATAGATAGATTTGATGAAGTTCAGGAATGTTCCCTCTATCCCTATACTTTGAAGCGTTTTAATCAGGAACGGGTGCTGGATTTTGTCAAATCCTTTTTCTACATCAATTGAGAGCACCATGTGGTGCTTATTCTTATTCTCTCTTCTCTTATTAATTTGTTCTATCACATTGATTGATTTGCGAATGTTGAACCATCCTTGTAGCCCCGGGATGAATCCCACCTGGTCATGGTGGATAATCTTTTTAATGTGCTGTTGGATCCTGTTTGCTAGGATCTTGTTGAGAATCTTAGCATCCATATTCATCAGTGATATTGGTCTGAAATTCAAATACCCAACTTTTGTAGCAACATGGACAAGACTGGAAGAGATTATGCTGAGTGAAATAAGTCAAGCAGAGAGAGTCAATTATCATATGGTTTCACTTATTTGTGGAGCATTACAAAAAGCATGGAGGACATGGGGAGTTAGAGAGAAGGGGTTTGGGGTAAAGTGGAAGGGGAGGTGAATCATGAGAGACTATGGACTCTGAAAAACAATCTGAGGGGTTTGGAGTGGCGGGGGGGTGGGAGGTCGGGGTACCAGGTGATGGGTATTATAGAGGGCATGGATTGCATGGAGCACTGGGTGTGGCGAAAAAATAATGATACTGTTATGCTGAAAATAAATAAATTTAAAACAATTAAAAACAAAACAAAACAAAACAAACAAAAAATAATAACAATAATAAATTTGAAAGTATATACTCTTGGCTCCCAAACATATGCAAGCTTCTTTCTAGAAAAAGATACACATAAAAGGTTTAAGACAGAGGTCACAAATTAAATCCATGAGAAAGGGTAAAATTCAAGTACCTGCACCATGGAGGCCGAAATGGAGGCTCATTGCAATTAAAAATCAAGTCTGCCCTGAGCTTTACATTCCGCCAGTTATGAAGGAGATCAGATGTCTTATGTGATTCTCGTTCCCCAAAACGACGTTTGAAGTAACAAAAGGTTCCTTCCAACACTAGAAATCGGACCCATTCATGCTGGGTACAGAGAGATGCTTAAGAGGTATGGGTTCAATGATAGGTTACAGACAAAAACTACAAGAAATTGTCGCGTGGCCATTTTCTTTCTTCCAGCTCTCAATAAAAACTCCGGGTGTCTCATTAAGGTGAGGTTTTGACAGGAATTGGAAAAGCTGAGAGAACAGTAAGCTAAGGTAATTCACGTAGATTGACGAGAAAAGAAAAAGACTGGAGAGTTTCCTATGTAAAGATCTTCTATAAAAGCATCTGAATTTTCATTTATACTACCAAATAGGAATTCTTCATCAGTATTCAGGACATCATCAGGCTAATGGTGTACTCAAAATGTTTTCTAGGGGCACCTGGGTGGCTCAATCAGTTAAGTGTCTGCTTTTGGCTCAGGTCATCATCTCAGGGTCCTGGGATCGAGACCCATATCAGGCTCCACGCTCAGCAGGGAGTCTGCTTGTCGCTCTGCTCTCTGCCCCTGCTCATGCTCGTTCACTCTCTCTCTCTCAAATAAATAAATACATAGTCTTTAAAAATTGTTTTCTACGGCGCCTGGGTGGCTCAGTGGGTTAAAGCATCTGCCTTCAGCTCAGGTCATGATATCTAGGGTCCTGGGATCGAGTCCCGCATAGGGCTCTCTGCTCAGCGGGGAGCCTGCTTCCCTCTCTCTTTCTCTCTGCCTGCCTCTCTGCCTACTTGTGATCTCTCTCTGTCAAATATATAAATAAAATCTTTAAAATAAAATAAAAAAATAAAAATTGTTTTCTAAAATCACATTGCTTCAAAAGGTGAAGAGCTAACCTCATCCCACTGGGTCAGACACCCTTTGTGCCCAGCTGACTTCTGGGTTCTTGTAGCTCTCTCCTGAACTGAGTCTAATAAACGTGGACGTGGTCTTTCCCCTCCCATTGCCAGCAGCATTTCCAGAGCTACTGGAAGTCACGCAACAGGAGTAACCTCAGAGAATCTCAGTGGCAGGACAGCAGATGTTTCCAGGTAAAACTCTGAAGTCTCCAGGTAAAAACTGACAAACACCCTCTTCCCTTTTCTTCTTTTTTACTTTCCCCAAGAATACTGCGGTGGCTGGTATGGAATATGTGCTGAGATAATCCATGAGGAACACTAAGTAGTTTTCCTGGGTCATGTCGACAACGCAGCCGTGGACCCAAACGTTTAGCCTCTCAGACTTTACACTCTGAGATTACAAGATGGAAAGTCTTGACTCATACATGCAACAGATAAAATTCTTTTAAAATCTGAATTAGTAGTTAAAAATTTCCGACAAAGGAAAGTTTAGACTCAACGTTGTCACTGGTAAATTCTATCAAGTATTTAAGGAAGAAATAATACCAATCCTATGCAAACTCTTTCAGAAAGCAGAATAGAAGGTAAAACCTCCCAACCTTTTCTGAAGCCAGTATTACTAGGACATTAAAGTTCACAAACACAATCAAGGAGAATAGAATAATTACAAGTCAATTTTTAAATATATGGGCAATATTTATACCTTGAAATCTATAAAACGTTACTGAGATTAATTAAATAATTTCTAAATAGTTGAAGAGACATACCATGTTCAAGGACTGAAAACAGTTTTGAGAAATTCTTCCCAGAATGACCCATGGATTCAACACCATCCCTATCAAAATTCTGGATGCCTTTTTTTGGGGAGTAGAAAATAATCAGATGATCCTAAAATTTATATTGAAATGAAAAGTACCTAGAATAGCCAAAATAACTTTTATAAAGAAGAACAAGTTTGGAAATTCACTACCTAATTCCAAAGCTCACTGTAAAGCTACCATAGTCAAGACAGCATGGTGTTAGAGAAGATAAATGCATCAATGGAAGAGAACAGAGAGTCAGAAATTAACCCTTACTCTTAAGTCAATTAATTTTTCATGAAGTAGCTAAGAGAGTTTAATGGGGACAGGACAGGGAAAATGAGAAAGGAAATGGAGGGGAGACAAGTGGATATCCACTTGGAAAAGAATGAAGATGGTACTTACCTCATGCCATATACAAAAATTAACTCAAAATGGATCACAAGCCTAAATGCAAAGACTAAAACTATATGAGGAGAAAATCACTATAACCTTGGATAAGGCAAAAAAAAATTATATATATGATACCAAAAACACACCACCTGAGAGAAAAAATTAGTAAACTGAACTTCAACAAAACTAAACTTTGGTTTTTCTCCTCAAAAGATCTTTTAGAAAAAGAAATGACACAGAGAGGGAGAAAATATTTGCAGAACATGTATCTGAAAAAGACTTGTATTCAGTACATTCTTATAGCTCAGTAAGAAGACAGACCAATTAGAAATGGGCAAAATATTTAAATGAACACTTAAATATAAAGATATGACTTGGAGCCCCTGCTTGGTGTGGTCACTTAAGCATCTCACCTTTGGTTTCAGCTCAGGTCGTGATCTTTAGATGAGCCCCAAGTCAGGCTCCACGCTCTGCCCAGAGACCACTAAGGTTTCTCTGCTCACTCTCTCTCTCTCTCAAATAAATACAAAAATCTTAAAAAAAAAAAAAAAAAGATATGACTTGCCCCTAAGATTACAAAAAGATGTTCGACACTATTCATTATCAGGGGAATGCACATTAAATTATATACCATTACATACCTATTTGAAGAATGGTTATGATCTAAAAGACTGGCAATGCCAAGTGTTGGCTAAGATTTGGAGAAACCGCAGCTCTCATGTATTGCTGGTGGGAATGTAAAATAGCGTAGTTATTTTGGAAACAAGATGTTTCAAAATGGTGTGGCAGTTTTTCAAAAGACTGCACATATACTATTCATATAACCAAACAATTCCACTTCCAGGTGTCTATCCAAGAGACGTGCAAGCATGCTGTCACACAGGACTCGGAGGCAGCAGCCTCATTTAAAGTAGCTGAAAGCTGGACACAGTCCAAACGTGCCCCAGCTGGTGAATGGATAACCAAAGTCTATCAATAGAACAGACACTGCTCGGCAATAAAAAGAATGAACCACCCATATTGGCAACAACAGGGATGAACCCCAAAGGTGTTATGCTAAGTGAAAGACGCCAGACACAAAAGACTACAACCTGCGTGATTCCATTACATGAAATTTCTTTAAAATGCAAAGCTCTAGAGGCAGAGAATGATGTCTGCCTGGGGCTGGGCTGGGAATGGGAACTGCCTGCAAATAGGCATGAGTGAACGTTTTGGGAGTGACAGAAATATTTTAAAAATGTATTGTGGTGATGAGTCCACAATTGCTGTTCACTCAAAAATCCCTGCACTGTACAATTAACAGTGGGTGAAATATGATAACATGCAGATGTTACCTTGACAAAGCTATTGAAAAACATTTCCTAAAAAAAAAAAAAGGCCATTCTTCTGGGTTCATGGTTCTCCAGTGAGGATGGGTTATGGGGAAGGGGAGCAAGACAGGAGGAGGCATATTACCCCCAATGAAGGTTTTTTTTTAAACACACGCATTTGCTCCTCTGTGCAGTGTAATACCAGACATCAAAGGATATTGTCATCCATTCTGGGGAGACTTACACAGTTTGCAAATGATTCTGATGATTCCAGGCGATTCTGATACACATTAGCCAACACACATATACTCCTGAGAGTTTCCTTTTGATCAGACTAGGTCCCAGGAGTCCATGTTTTCAAAAAGCAAAACGGCTGATTCTTGTGATGAGACGAGTTTAAGACGCACCGCCCATGGTCTCCAATGCCAGAACCCTTCCGCCCGGTGGCAGGGCTCAGTGGGATCAACAGACTCTGGGAAGACCCATTTCCTGACCTTCTTTCAATCATATCTATGCCGTCCACCTCCAGGGCTAGATCTGAGAATAGCAAGCACCTGCCCGATCCTAATGAATTAAACCAACTACAATTCCTGATCCCTCCACCTTTGTGGGGACTCCGGTTCACTGAAGTGACCCCTCTGAGATCAGTACCAAAAAGGCCGACAATTTCATTATGATTATAACTAATCACACCCATTACACATGTTAGCCATGACATAATTCACTAAATTTATGCCTTGGTGTGGTTCTCTATGGATGAAACGTGCTTTAGGCCTTTCCAATTTGGTGATTATAAGATTATACTTCCCCTTTTTAAAGTAATGTCTTTTTCTTTGAAACAGCTTGTCATTCCTTAGTCAGGTGGAGTCTCTCATCCTTGGAAGAACATAGGAAACATTTAAAAATTACCATTTGCAGGGGCACCTGGGTGGCTTAGTGGGTCAAGGCCTCTGCCTTCGGCTCAGGTCGTGATCCCAGGGCTCTAGGATCAAGCCCCATGTCGGGCTCTCTGCTCATCGGAGAGCCTGCTTCTCCTTTCTTTCTCTGCCTACCTCTCTGCCTACTTGTGATCTCTGCCTGTCAAAAAGAAAAAAAATCTTAAAAAAAAATTACCATTTGCAGTCACCTCTTACTGTTTTATTTTGCTGTCAAGTTTACAAAAAACAAAACAAAACAAACAAACAGGTGGCTACAGAAAAAGGCTAAAAGTTCGTATTTTTTAGAAAAAGGAAAGATTTATAGGGAGGGAACACGGGGTGTTCAATAAAATTAAGTTGACCATCTATGGAAGTGTCCCCAGCAGCTCTATGCATTTCAGCAAGGTTCCAATCTAGCCAACTGCCTGAAACTCCTACCATCGCTAGCATTTGTGAACAAAGCATGTCGCATTCCCATGAATGTTCATTCATAGCGAGAATACATTTCTTAAGAGAGAAACTATGGGTACTTGAGTGACCCACATATTTGAGAGGGTACAGCAGTGACATCTGTCATCAGAACCAGCCCAAAGTCTTCAAGAATTGAATGTCATCAAATCCACGGGCTCCCCTGGGCTGTGACCCATCTTTTGGGAGGCCTGTCTCCTGGTTTCCAACCAAGCTGTCCATAATCTCGACCCTTCCACGTCCCTGTCCTTGGGGGACCCTCAGACACGACTGCTCCTAGGAATCATTACTACATCATTGTGTAGGGTTACAGAAGAGTCTCCCCTATTATAAAAGAAAGTGACTTTTCTCTAGGATATTTAAAGGCACGGGAAAGCTGGGCAGGAAAAAGAGCTCTTTTCTTCTGACTCTTCTGCAGGAATTAAATAGACACTGAATGCCTACCACGTGCAAGGGAGTGTTTCCGTAGCAAACAGCTGAAGATGAATATAACACAGGCCCTGCCACCAAGGACCTCCCAGCCTCGCTCAACGAGAGAGGAAAGGTGACGCTGAGTCACCCTGAATCGAGATGATCTCATAAGGATGCCAAGTAATTCCAGCACTGATGGGCACCCCTGTCCCTGCCTTGATCACCAGCTAATGGCCGTGGAGCACACCCAGAACTCTGCACTGCAGTCTTTCTGGAAAAGATGCCTGCTTACTTGGCCACAGTGATTCCTACCACTTAACAGAATTAGCGGACCTCGTAATAATGTGCATCCGGCTGAAACAAACAAGCCCCTCTGGGAAAGGTGTGGAGATCTCTCTCTCTCTCTCTCTCTCTCTCTCTCTCTCAATCTAGCCAATAAGTAAGTACACATCCAAGGTAATAAATGTTATGAGATTTGACAATGACTCACTGAAATGGTATGAAAATGTACCCATAAGGGAGGAAGAGGGTGGGAAAGAGTGGAAGGAAGGGAGGGGGGAGGGGGGAAGGGGGGAAGGGGGGAAGTGGGAAGGGGGGGACTTTAAAATACAGCCAGCAGAGATGCACACGAGACGCAAACGTCCTTCTCTACTTGACAGTTCATGGGGTTTCATTTCCCATGGCCTCCAGGTGATTTGGGGAGAGGGAAGAGTGGGACACGATTCAGAGAAAAACCCGAAGCAGGTGCACCAGGCAGCTATTCTGAATTTCTCCATTTGTGAGAGGATCCTTACATTGTAGCCTTGAAGGAAGGGAAGGGCCATTTAAGAGAAGCATGTGTCTCTCGCCATAAGCAAACCAAAACAAGAAAGCCCCCGTTAACTGCAGAACGCTGCACAATTTCCAAAGCACCTCTGCACACATCCTCCTCCGTTCCCCAGGAACCCCGGGAGAGAGACAGGACAGGTGTCACCCCTGTCCCTCCTACAGATGCACTAACCCAGTTTTCTCCAAATCCTCTGTTTCCACAGTGCTCTGCAGGACATCCTTCACTCCTGAGAGCCTGGAAAGTCCTGTCTCTCAAAGAGTGAAATCCCAGCTCACTAAAAATGTGATTCAGGGCCCAGAAATCAATCTCTCTCTCTCTCTCTCTCTCTCTCTCTCTCTCACACACACACACACACACACACACACACACACTCAGGATCACACAGATCCTGTAAACAGAAGCATGGTTTTGCTCTCTAAGTAAACAATCAGGGTCTATGGGAACGTGGGGAGTATAAAAGGTTGTGGACGTTGTGAGTTCCCTCCAGGACAGAAGGGCCACACATGCTGAGCAAGGGGACAGCCTGACAGTGTCAGTGTCTTGGGCACAGGGCCTCAGATCCCCAGAGAACCAGATGCTGCCCCATTGTGGGCATGGGGAAATGTGGACATAGACCTATCTGTTAACCCAGCAGCAGATGGCATGGCCCACACACTCTGTCCCCCAGGCTGAGACCAGGCCATACCCTGAGGGGAGTGAGGGACGGAACAGCCTCTGTCACTCAGTGTCCCTGTCTGCCAACCAGCCCGCTTTCACCATCTCACCTTTATTCTACCAGAAAAAGCCACAAGAGGTTTCCGTGGCTGCCCCCAATGGCCTCTCATGCAGGAAAGAAGAAACTAATAATGGCGTCCACTGAGGAGGGAGACTGCTGGTGGCCAAGAGCAGCACATCAGCCGTGCTCCCAGTGAGTCTGAAAAGAAATGGTGAGCATGTTAGCAATCAGGCTCCTGACATCCTGTCACTGGCATTTCAGAACTACAGTTTGCTTTTCCTTTATTTTGAAAATCACTTCATGTTTCTCAGCAAAGGGAACAGTTGACAAAACCAAAAGACAACCAGTATAATGGGAGAGGATATTTGCAAATGACATATCAGTAAAGGGATAGTATCCAAAGTCTATGAAGAACTTACCAAACACCCAAAGAATAAATAATCCAATCAAAAAATGGGCAGAAGAGGGCGCCTGGGTGGCTCAGTGGGTTAAGCCGCTGCCTTCGGCTCAGGTCATGATCTCAGGGTGCTGGGATCGAGTCCCGCATCGGGCTCTCTGCTCAGCAGGGAGCCTGCTTCCCTTCCTCTCTCTCTGCCTGCCTCTCTGCCTACTTGTGATCTCTCTCTGTCAAATAAATAAATAAAATCTTAAAAAAAAATGGGCAGAAGATATGAATAGACATTTCTGCAAAAAAGACATCCAGATGGCCAACAGACACATGAAAAAGTGCTCCACATCACTCATCGTCAGGGAAATACAAATCAAGATTACAATGAGATACCACTTCATACCAGTCAGAATGGCTAAAATTAATAAGTCAGGAAACAACAGATGCTTGTGAGGATGCAGAGAAAGGGGAACCCTCCTACACTGTTGGCAGGAAGGCAAATTGGTGCAACCATTGTGGAAAACAGGATGGAGGTTCCTTAAAAAGTTGAAAATAGATCTACCCTATGACCCAGCAATCACATTACTGGGTAATTTACCCCAAAGATACAAATACAGTGATCCAAAGAGGCATCCACACCCCAATGTTTATAGCAGCAATGTCCACAGTAGCCAAACTATGGAAAGAACCTAGATGTCCATCAACAGATGAATGAATAAAGAAGATGTGGTATATATACACAATGGAATACTATGCAGTCATCAAAAGAAATGAAATCTTGACATTTGTAAGGACATGGATGGAACTAGAGGGTATTACACTAAGCCAATAAGTCAATCAGAGAAAGACAATTATCATATGATCTTAAGGATATGTGGAATTTAAGAAGCAAGGCAGAAGATCACAGGAGAAGGGAGGGAAAAATGAAACAAAATGAAACCAGAGAGGGAGAAAAACCCTAATTGACTCTTAACCATAGGAAACAAACTGAGGGTTACTGGAGTGAAGGGGGGAGGGGGATGGGGTAACTAAGTGATGGACACTGGGGAGCGTGTGTGTTGCAATGGGCACCAGGCCTTATATGACACTGATGAATCTCACACCTGTACCCTGAAACAAATGACACATCATATGCTAATTAATTGAGTTTAAAAATTAAATGGAAAAAAAATGAAATTACTTGGTGTTCCTGAGGAAGTGACTAACTCTGGGGCAAGTGCATTGTCCTGCAGCACTCCCGACCCGGCTCTCAGCACAGGAACACTAGGCTGCCTGTGCAGCCTCCTCCCTCTGACTGGCCACCTTAGCCAGCCTCGTGCCTCCTCTCCAGCTCCCAGTAGGTCCGTGCTGGTCGCTGCAGTAATTTCAAGCAAATCTCAGCACTACATCATTTCACACCAAAACTACACTATGAATCTTTTAAAACTGTGGCCATTTTCAAGAGTAAATATTAGGCCTTTATCACACCTAACAAGGGTAAAAAAAATAATCCCTCGATTTTCGACAAAATTGCCATTTTCTCAAAGAAAGTCTCTTTACAGTTCATGTGTACAAATATGGCGTGGAGAAGTTCCACACTCAGCATCTGGGCGTTTTGCCTCTCGCTTCTGTTTTATTCTGGAACAAGCCCACCCACCTTCCCCCCTGCCATTGGCGGGTGCAGAAACCAGGTCTGTTGTCCTGGAAAATGTCCCACATTCCGAATCTGGTTGCTTCCCTGCGTCTTTCTTTATCCCTGCTCTCTGTAAACTGGTAAACTAGAAGCTTGATTTGATTCAAGTGTGTGGCATGCCTGTGTGTGCATATGTATGTGCAAGTGTGTTTGTGTACAAACATATGTATACACATGGATCTGGATAAAATCAAGTTTCTAGCTCCATATACAGAATACATATTGATATATATACATATCTATGGATAAGAGGTAGATATCAGCTACCTCTCTCTATATATGCATACGTTCATATGAAAGAATTATTCCTAGAAACAGGAATACTTCATAGGTTGGGCTATGTTCTTTCTTTAAGGATTTTATTTATTTATCTGAGAGAGAGAGAGAGATTGTGCACAAGTGGAGTGAGGTACAGAGGGAAATGCACACTCCCCGCTGAGCAAGGAGCCCGATATGGGACTCCATCTCAGGATCCTGGGATCATGACCTGAGCAGGAGGCAGAGGCTTCACCGACTAAGCCACTCAGTTGCCCCATAAGCTGTGCTGTGTTCTTCCTGCTGCGTCATACATGAAGGAGGCCTGACATCTGGCGCTGCTTCAAGTAGCAATACTAACATTTATTAGAGGGTTACCTGGTGATTTCGATCCCTCCACTGTAAAGTGTGGGGTCAGTCTCTCAGGATGAAAGCAAGCCATGCCCAGATCAGAAAGCATGTCAGGAGACGGAGGTCAGTGGCTCTGGCTTAAGCTCTGTCCCTGATGTCCTGCCCCACATGCTCATAGCATCTCATGCGCATGGCGGCACAGCAGACACAGGGCCTCTGGCTTCCTGCACAAATTAGCTTTCTACAAGCTACTGGGTTGAAATAACCCACAGGAGTGATCAGGAGTTTTAAAATCTTAAACTACACGAAGAAAGGGGTCTGGTCAGCATAGAGCACCGAAAAGTTTGGGATCCAAAAGCTAATCCTGATGTCCACAACTCAGCTTATTATTATATATATGATACTTTCAAACTGGACCCTTTTCTAAATGAATCTCAAAGCCTGGTACTTTTAGCAAGATAATACCAGCCATAATAACTTATTGCATGATCCTGGGTTCTACTGTAGAGGGAGCAAATACAAGCTTGACCTCTAAGACTGGTGGAGAAAAAAAACACCTACAAAAACTGACCAAGACCAATTATGGGGTGCTACATTATTCAACATCGGTAATGTTCAAATGCAATGAGATCAGCACCGTAGGTCTCTCGGGGCAGGATGGGGAGGGATGAAACCCAGAAGGAGCCCTGAAGGAAGGACAGAATTTTAAAAGTGGGAAAGGAGAATAGGAAACAAAAGAATCAACTGGACTGAAGGCCCAGAGAAAGAAATGGCAGAGAAGAATAAATATTTGGGGTGGGATTGAAGGAGAAGGGACAGTCACAGGAGGGAAAGATTTGTGTGAGGAAAGGTTGCTATGTAATCAGCCTTAGTTGGCTTCAATCAACTCAATACTCATAGTCAGAGGGAAGAGTTGACCAGGTGACCCTTCAGCCAAGCACAGTGGTTCTCTAGCTCAATGTACAATGCACTTGCTTTCCCTCCGAGCATGCCTCTAACTTCAGGAGCCACGACCCATGGTCTGGCAGGCAGTGGAGGAACCCACACACCTGAGCATCGTCCTCAGAGTTGACAAGGGGGTCGGTGGGAGAAATGTCAGACCCCAGGGCTGGAGGGAAGAACAAGGAGACAGGGCACCTTCCAACTCTACAAATGGCATCTTGAGCTGTCACCTGTAGGGAAGTCAGCTCCCCAAATAGCCCCACTTGCAGCTTGAAATATTCTTAAAAGGACAGCCATCCTTTTCCTCCCGGCAACGCCATTATTTACATCTTTTTTAGTAATTACAAAGTTCTAAACGTTCGGAAAAGACACTTGAAAGGTGTGGTACTTTCAAGCAGCTGTCACAAAAACAGACTTTCATGCAGAGCAAAGTCTGGGTCTTATCTGGGAACTCTGAGCACACAGCTCAGGAAAGCTGGGAAGAATGTTCTCCATGTTTCTGGTCCTAAAGCAAGGCACCATATGCCCAGACTCCTAAAGCTCCTCACTGCTACTTCTGGTGGAGAGGTAGGGGAGCTAAGATGGTGGCAGGGGGTTCCCGGGGAATGCACAATGTCCTCCTGCCAGGTCAATAAGAGCCCTTCAGGGGCGCCTGGGTGGCTCAGTCGTTAAGTGTCTGCCTTCGGCTCAGGTCATGATCCCAGGGTCCTGGGATCGAGCCCTGCATCAGGCTCTCTGCTCAGAGAGAGAGAGAGAGAGAGCTTTCTCCTCTCTCTTTCTGCTTCCTCCTCTCTCTGTCTGCCTGCCCCTCTGCCTACTTGTGACCTCTGTCTGTCAAATAAATAAATAAATAAAATCTTAAAAAAAAAAAGGGCCCTTCAGCCCAAATGTGGAGGGCTCTAAAATTTGCCACCCTTTCCCCCACTGATCGAGGTGAAGGCTGAAGAGAATGAAGGAACGCAGAACCTTAGGCCGACTGCCTCAGTAACAATGCAATGTTGGAGTTTGCAGAGGAACAACAACAACCAAGCCCAGGAAAAACACCTAGAAACTTCACTTGGAGAACCTCACTCTAGACTAGAGTCCCACTCATACCTCTGTTAAGACAAACAGAACCTTTTTGGGCACATGGAGAACCTCCAGGATTCACAGCTTATTCTCCGTGGCTGATGAAAAAGAAAAATTTACAAGTGCCCAAAGGCATAGTAACAATGACGTCGCCTACAGCATTATTGGTAACACCTAAGTGACCCATCAGTGAGGACATCAACGGGACAACAGACTACGGTGCATACAGGGCATATGCTACATGCTAGCTGCACAGGACATTCCAGTAAGACAAGGCAGCCACGTCCATTTCACTCACTTTTGCACCCAGCACACAGCCTGGCAGAGAGAAGACACTGGAATCATGAAAAAGTGAATGGAATGCACACACTACTGCACCAACTTTAGAAGAAACAAGACTTTAATAGACATGGAAAGATGTCAAGGTTATGTTGCTGCATGAAAAGCACCAAATTCTTGAGCGGTAGGGCTCCATTTTTATATTAGCAGTGCATATATATTTCTTTATTTTTCATCTTAAAATTATGTGTGTTCATGTAGATAAAGAGTATTTATATGCACCTCTAGGACCTATAATGGTGTTGCTTGCTGCTATCCAGTACTCCTCTCTTTCCAGGCATATAGAAAGCTGAATTTCCTGGCCCTCTTGGTGCTCAGTGGGGTCACAGGTCTAGTTACAGCCAAGGAGCTGTGAGTATAACTGACATATGTCACTTGCAGGCCACAACATTACATACCAGCATGTGCCTCAGAGCAATCTTCCCTCTCCCAAGTTTTCTTGAAAGTATTTGTTGAGATCAAGCTTCTGGCAACTTGGAGCAGCTCCCCTAGTCAATATCATATAATATGGGATCGAGAAATAAACTTCAGTTGTGTTCCCCTGGGTTTGGGGTTGTTAGTTAGCCCAGCATAATTTAACCTATTTCTGACAACTACAAAACACACACACACACACGGACTATACATGCAGGTATACAAATATGTGTATTTATGAATACATACACACAAATATCAGCATGTGTAAGAAATCTGTAAAAAGAAACAATCAGATAAGGTGGGATGAAAGTGGAATTAAGGAGGGGGCTTTCAGTGTGTATTTTATGTAATTCTCTATTTTAAAAATTGTTTTACACTAAACATGACTGCTTTTGTAATTAGTAATTCTGACTGCTACCTGCTCTTGACCTGTCCATGAGTAAGGCTAAATAAGCCAAAAGGAGACCTCAAGCTGTAGATCTCTTGCAGTTCCTGAGGCCTTCGCGCCTCCTGGCATCAGGTGGTGTACGATCCCTGGGAATCATTCAACAGAGTGGGTTAAAAGGAAAGGACACTCTCTCATTGAACCAATCTAGGCAAACATGAGATATGAGAAGCCTGTCTTTCCTTTGGTTAGCTGTCTCTTCTGTACCATTCCTCTTCTCTGTTCTCTCTTTTCTTACCAGTCTATCATCCCTACTTCTAAGGTACCCAAGTATACTAGGCTTCTCCTCCAGCCCCCTCAAAGTCACCAACTGCACCTTGACCTATGCTACCAAATCTCAATCTTGGCTGTACTTGGGAGGCACCTGGGGGGTCTTAAAACCTCCCAGTGTCCAAGCTACATCTCAACCAGATGAACCCAAATTCCTGGTGGTGGGACAGAGAAGCACTGGTAGTTTCCATTGCTTCCCAAGGGCTTGTAACATGCAACCAAGGTTGCAAGGTGACCAAGGCTTAGAGAAGGGAGCTGACAGGGAACCACTACTCCAGACTGGTAACAGCATGAGCAGTTTTGTGACCCCTCCAAGTAGGAAGTAAGCGTGTCTGAACAGAGATCACGTCCTTAAGTCAAAAGACTGAAGCTCAATGGGAGAACACAAAACCAAACCCCCCGCCCCATCCCAGCCCCAAAGCCTCCAGAAATCAAAGTCTGTCTCTCTCATCTCTCCTTAAAAATACAGAAGGGGAAAATGGGAAGAACTGCAAGAGCAACTGTTATTTCATAATACTTATCTGATCATAAAGGCATCCCAGTGAGCCGAACTGTGCCTGCTACAAACTGGAATCCTTTTTATTTTACATCATTAAGCCAGTCAGTTCCAACTTGGTGACTACTAATATCACGAGCCCTACTTGCCATTTCAATTCTGTGACAAAGCTGTGGCACAAAGGGCAAGTTCAAAAGCCAACCCACAGACTGAATCTCATTTATCTCACATCATCATTTCCCTTGAAAGGTCAAAACCAGAGAGTAGGCAGAATGGGCAAAGCAGGTTAAAAGGTACAAACTTCCAGTTATAAAACAAATAAGTCATGGGGCTGTAACATCCAGCATGGTGACTACAGTTAGTAACAACATACTGCATATCTGAAAGTTGCTAAAAGAAACGATCTGAAAAGTCCTCATCACAAGAAAAACAATTTTGTGACTATGCACGGTGACAGATATTAAGTAGACTTATTGTGGTGATCAGCACACAATAACATACAAATCTCCAATCATTATGTTGTACACCTGAAGCTAATATAATGTTAGCTGTCGATCATGATGCAATAAAAATAAATGTGTAAACAAACAAATAAATAAATATCAAAATTATATGATTTCAAATCAGTACTTTTTGACTACTGATGGCCAGAAATTTCTTCAAGGCAGGTTCCTTCTTTCCAACTGTAACAGGATCAGATTGGGTCCAAAATGAAGGACAAAACATTCACAGAAGGCAGGGTTGAAAAAAGCTGAGAAGTCTTCTATAAAGGTACCTCTAATTTCAAGCAAGAGAAGGTAACATCCTGCCAACAAGAGTGTAAACAAGCAATGCTTTAGCTCTTATGATATCAGCAACTTTAAATACTTGACTTTCCACAATCCCAGTACTAGTTGTTAGAGAGGGAGAACCTAGCCTGCACTTCTATACTCTAATGATGGTCAGTGGTCTGTGATCTTCCTGGCCACACCTGTTGAGGAAGACTCCTGCCCTATAAAACTCAAGGCAAAGACAGTCATGTTGTAATCTATTTAAATGCTAGCTCCTAGAAATTCACACACCTGTTAGGTGTAGCCCCTAATACCTCACACCTGTTAGAAAAGACTATTATTAAAAAGACAAGAGATAACAAGTTATGGAGGAAATGGAAACCTTGTGTACTTTTAGTAGGAATGTAAGTTGCTGCAGCCACTATGTGATGCAGCCACAGCATGAAGTGTCCTCAAGACACAAAACACAGAAATACCATATGATCCAGCAATCCCATTTCTGGTTATAATCCAGAAAGTCATTATCTCAAAAACATAACTGCACCTCTATGTTCCTTGAAGAATTATTCACAATTTCTGAAGTACAAGATGATCTATGTGTCCACTGATGGACAAGTGTAACATAAAATGTAGACACATATACATAAATATATATGTGTGTGTACATATACATATATGTACACACACACACATACCCACACATACAATGGAATATCAGTCAGCTTTTAAGAAAGAAGGAAATCTTGACATTTGTAATGACATAGTTGAACCTGAAAGGCATTATGCTACATGAAATAAGCCAGACCCTATCCTATCCCCCCCAAAATACTGCATGGTATCACTTATATGAGGAATCTAAAAATAAAGTTACATAGTAGAAAAGTGGTTGTCAGGGACTGGGAGGTAACCACTTTTCTACTGCTTAACTTTTCTATTGAACACAGAACCAAACCACTATCTCCCAGCAAAGCTCAGCTGGGCTAAGCAGAGAACTGGATTCTAAGCACAGGCAGGTAGCATCTGTCACACAAAAGGAGCCCCCCCCCCATGGGGTCACCACGGGGATGGTGTTCATCATCAAAGATGCCTCCGCTGGCACCAATGCTATGGTAACGGTGCCAAGCAAACCCCAGCTCTGATGGCCACCTGGGTCCCTGGTCTCCGCATCTTTTCCTATTACTCGTCATAAATGTTCTCGCTGAGTGCTCTGCTTCAAGTTCAGAGAAGATCTCAGGCAACCTCCTCTGGTGGCATGTGAATGTATCATCCAGGAGTAGCTTACAGAAAGCCATCTAGTCTTCTTTCTTTTTTAAGATACCGTATCTCTAAATCCTTCTCTGTTCTTCTCTGTCCAAACCAAAAACTATCCCCAAATACCCATTATTTTTGTCCAGAGCCTGTGGTAGATTAGCTTGTTCTACCTCCCCACCTAAGGAATACAGTTGTCCGCTCCCTGACTTTGCCTGTCCACATGACATCTTCTAGTGAAAAGGATGTTAGTACAACTGAATGTGGGAACCAAGTTTGCCCAGTGGCACTCACCGTCCTCATCTCTGTCACAGCTCTGGGAAGAGCTTCCACCAACACCTGCCGGCCTCAGAAGGACTGTTCCTGGAGCAGACCTGACCTCAAATCTGCACAGCGAGCCAAGGCCAGCCTACTCCAAGCTGGCCTGTAGATGTACCGGCAAGACAAAATGACTGTTGAGACTTCGCTTTCCTCCTCAGACTAAGAGATCCTGGGAAAATGACAGTAGTCTAGAAAAGGTTTCAAGAAAATGTAGCTCCTAAGTGAAAAGAAGAATGCAAAAGGCAGTATCAGCCTAAGGCAGCTGAGTGGGGAGACATCAGAACCGCTTGGAACCTGCAGATGACCCCATCAGACCTGCTCATCTCCCTAGCCTAGGTGTGGGGGTGGGAGGGGGCCAGACACTGAACTCCAGGGAGTCATACAAAGTATGGGCTAGGGAATACAGAAGTATTTGGAAGCCAATGGGAACTGGCATAGCCAAGATGGGGTCCCCATTCATTACGTGTATTTTTATCCCCACAAACACACTAACAGTGTCTGACTAGTGCCACTGTAGTCAAACAGCAGCGTGATGAAGGCTGTAATTTCTTTTAAAGATTTTATTTATTTATTTGACAGAACCACACAGTGAGAGAGGGAGCACAAGCATGAGGAATGAGAGGAGAAGCAGGCTTCCCACCAAGCAGGGAGTCCGATGTGGGGCTAGATCCCAGGACCCTGGGATCCTGAATTGAGCCAAAGTCAGATGCTTAATGACTGAGCCACCCAGGCGCCCCTGAAGGCTGTAATTTACTGTAAAATAGTACAGTCTAGTCAGTATGGTATTACACATGCACTAGTTAAAGTTTAAATTCTAAGACTGGCCAGACTAACAGTATGCCTGATGCACAGCCCAAGAGTAGTCATCCAACGTTCAAATAAAAAGAGGCATGCTCCTCAAGTGGTCCCCCAAATCCTACCATTTGTGTCAACATCAACAGTCTACACCTTGCTACTTAGTACAATCTATATAAAAATACACTAATGAAAGCTGTGTTTTGTTAATTACATAGTGAATATCAGAAATGTGTTCTCACTGGAGAAATTGAAGTTGTTCAAGGTATTTAAACTGATAAGACAGCTGAGAACACTCTCCGTTCCTATATGAACAAAGTATAAGAATCCAGCAAGGCTAGAAACCTGTACAGGGCATTCCAGCCTGCACCCTCTGTCAGAGCCACATCTAACCACTGACTACACAGCACAGGAGAGTAGCTACGCCTGCCTCAAATGAGCTGTTCCATACCGGGAGCCAGAGCACCAAGAGGAGAGACAGGAGGGTTTCACCCAGCTTACAGAATGGATCTGCGCAATGTTCTGCACCTGCCTTCTTAAAGAATGCTTGTCCCACAAACGTCTTTATGTGCGATGGAAGAAACAGGTTAGGAGGTCTATGCCACGAAAGAAAAAAAAAAAGCCTTTTCTAATTTGGCAAAATAACTTTGTAAAAAATAGAAATTGTAGAACACTTAAAAATAAATTATATATCATCATGTTCAGTTGGAAGCCACTGCAGCCTAAGGGATAAGTATTAGATGCTAAATGTCTAGTATTAGCTGCTAAGGATTTCCTACAAACCTTCGCTTTCTCACCTGTAATACAAAGGTCGTACACACCTTAAAGGAGTGTTGGATCAAATGGGATAATGCATTATAATTATTAGAGTACTGAGTACTTACAGCAGATTTGGAACATAGGAAGAAACCCTGTGCCGTTTTCAGAAGGTGTTGGCTCCCGCTGTCCCCTCCCCTCCAATATCCAGAAGTCACTGAAGCACCTAGAAATGTATTCCGTCTACACAACAGGACGTACGGACGCCGGGGATGGTGAAGAGCGATTTTAAGGTGGAATCAGCAGGACGTGCAGACTCACTGGCTGCGGGGGTCACAGCAGAGAAGGTCAGGAAGGTAACGGGATTCTGGCTCGGTGCCCCCGGTGATCCTGGTGCGCTTAGTGAGGCAGGGATGCCGACACAGAAAGGACTAAGAAGGACTAGAAAGGAAAATAAGTACAGTGTTGGACAAGCCGAGCTTCGTGACACCCACATAGAGATGGTCTGGAAGCACTCGGAGCTCAAGACAAAGACGCAAGGCAAAAAGCCGAAGTGCACCAGTTGTCTCGCACAGGCGAAAACGGGGGAAGACCAGATCCACAGCGGGGCATAGAGATGAAGGTTAGGAATGAAGCTCTGAGAAGAGCAAACCCAGTAAGGAGAGAGAGGAGGTGATCTGAGTGATGATGAAGCCAGTTGAGGAAGTGAGAAGCTGGGAGAAAGGCAGGGGGAGAGCCAGGCGACAAGAGCACGGCAGTGGGGAGTTCTGGCTGGAGTTAAGCTCCGAACTGTGTCCACCGAATCCAACAGTCTCGCAGGCGCTGGGGACCTTGATAAGAGCCGCTCTGATAACACACACAGGTGTGGAAGGCAGAGGGCAGCTGGCTGAAGGGGGCTGGTGTTGCAAAGGGGGTAGCAGACATCTCTGTTCACTCAGAAAGTGTCACTAGGAAAGAGGGAGGAGTGGGTTGTTTCCTCCAGTGATTAAGGCTCAGTGAAACTGAGTGAAGGACCAGCGGGGCTAGGCAGGAAGAGATAGCTAGGGGGCTCCGGGATCAGGCTCACAGAAATCCCCAAAATGCGGAGGTATAAGGAAACTAGAGATAAGGGACCAAACCAGACCACCCTGCCCCAGCAGTCAGAGCTGGGGTCTTGTTCTAACAGTCACTTGTGACCAAAGAAGAATTACCAGACCCTCAAAAGGAAGTAAGCTTTTTTTTTTTTTTTTAATATTTATTATTTATTTATTTGAGAGACAGCACACAGGGAGAGGGGCAGAGGGAGAGAGAGTCTTTTTTTTTTTTTTTTAAAAGATTATTTATTTATTTATTTGACAGAGATTGATCACAAGTAGACAGGCAGGCAGAGAGAGAGAGGAAGGGAAGCAGGCTCCCCGCCGAGCAGAGAGCCCGATGTGGGACTTGATCCCAGGACCCTGAGATCATGACCTGAGCCGAAGGCAGCGGCTTAACCCACTGGGACCCTGAGATCATGACCTGAGCCGAAGGCAGCGGCTTAACCCACTGAGCCACCCAGGCGCCCAAAAGGAAGTAAGCTTTTAAAGGTGTTATCACTAGTCCTTACTCAGTGGTGCTATCTGTAGACATGATAAAAAGATTCAACAAAAGACCAACCCTAAAAGCCCTCTTGGGCAACCCTGTCCAGACCTCTCTCACTCCTGAAAGCTGTTTTATTTTCTGTGCCCTTGCTTAACAGAAACTCTTTCACTTTACTCACTCTCCTTTGTCTGTAGGATTCATTCTTGGACTTGGTGAGACAAAAACCTGGGGCTCCCCACTTCCCAATGCCCATGGTTGTGGAGACAAAGGCAGCTACAGAGAGAGCAAGGTGAGGTGCAGGGCACACAGGTGACGGCTGGTTCTACAGTGTTTCCAAGGAAGTCAGGATGACAGGATCCAGAGCTTAAGAGGAGAAGCATGAACTTTAGGCAGGAGGAGGGACACCTTTTCTTGTAGAACCCAAAGGAATTAGAAAAATGTATATGTCGGGGCACCTGGGTGGCTCAGTGGGTTAAGCCTCTGCCTTCAGCTCATGTCATGATCTCAGGGTCATGGGATCAAGCCCTGCATTGGGCTCTCTGCTCAGTGGGGAGCCTGCTTCCTCCTCTCTCTCTGCCTGCCTCTCTGCCTACTTGTGATTTCTGTCTGTCAAATAAATAAAATCCTAAAAAAAAAGAAAAAGAAAAAGAAACATGTATGTCTTCACGGACCCAAGTGTTGTTCTCTGCGATGGACCACCAAAAAGCCAGGCCTGGGAAAAGCGATTTCCATGAACAGAGATGTTTTCGGCATGGGCGAAGTCTCTGTCAGCAGGGATTCTCCCACTGGACCAAGCTATAGACTCCCTGAGAAGCTTTTAAAAATCCTGACCTCACGTGATACCCCTTACCATTAAATCAGTATTTCTGAGGTGGAGTTCAAGGTTCAGTGATTAGGAAACAACCACCCAAGAGATCCTAACTGCAGTCAGGTTTCAGAACCAGGTATCTAGAAAGAGGATATAATTTAATATTTACCTTTAAGAATTAGCTACATATGGGGGCACCTGGGTGGCTCAGTGGATTAAGTGTCTGCCTTCGGCTCGGGTCATGGTCTCAGGGTCCTGGGATCAAGCCCCGCATGAGGCTCTCTGCTCAGCGGGGAGCCTGCTTCGCCCATCTCTTTGCCTGCTGTTCTGCCTACTTGTCATCTCTCCCTCTCTCTGTCAAATAAATAAATAAAATACTTAAAAGAAGATTTTTTCAAAAATAATGCTGTTTAAAAAAAAAAAGGAATTAGCTACATATGATTAGAACCAAAAAGAACTTTAGAGAGCCTTTAGTTTGAAGGCACAACAGCTAGGACTTCTAGTACTATGTTGAACGGCAATGGTGACAGTGGACAGCCCTGCCATGTTCCTGATCTTAGGGGAGAAGCTCTCTGTTTTTCCCCATTGAGAATGATATCTGCTGTGGGTTCTTCATAGGTGGCTTTTATGACATTGAGGTATGTTCCCTCGATCCCTACATAAAGAGTTTTGATCAACAAAGGATGCTGTATTTTGTCAAATGCTTTTTCAGCATCTATTGAGAATATCATATGGTTCTTGTTCTTTCTTTTATTAATGTATTGTATCACATTGATAGATTCGCAGATATTGAACCAACCTTGCAGCCTAGGGTTAAATCCTATCTGGTCGAGGTGAATAATCCTTTTAATGTACTGTTGGATTCTATTGGCTAGTATTTTGGTAAGAATTTTTACAGCCATGTTCATCAGGGATATTGGTCTGGAATTCTCCTTTTTCGTGGGGTCTTTGTCTGGTTTTGGGATCAAGGCAATGCTGGCCTCATAAAATGTGTTTGGAAGTTTTCCTTCCATTTCTGTTTTTTGGAACAGTTTCAAGAGAATAGGTATTAATTCTTCTTTGAATGTTTGGTAGAATTCCTCTGTGAAGCTGTCTGGCCCTGGGCTCTTGTTTGTTGGGAGATTTTTGATGACTGCTTCAATCTCCTCACTAGTTATGGGTCTGTTCAGGTTTTCTATTTCTTTGTGGTTCAGTTTTGGTAGTTTATATGTCTCTAGGATGCATCCATTTCTTCCAGATTGTAAAATTTGCTGGTGTATAACTGCTCATAATATGTTCTTATAATTGTTTGTATTTCTTTGGTGTTGGTTGTGATCTCTCCTCTTTCATTCATGAGTTTATTAATTTTGGTCTTTTCTCTTTTCTCTTCAATAAGTCTGGCCAGGGAGTTAATCAATCTTATTAATTCTTTCAAAGAACCAGCTCCTAGTTTTGTCGATCTGTTCTATTGTTCTTTAGGTTTCTAATCCATTGATTTCCACCATTTGCAAAGTGGATGGAACTAGAGGGTATTATGCTAAGTGAAATAAGTCAATCAGAGAAAGACAATTATTGTATGATCTCACTGATACGAGGAGTTTGAGAAACAAGACAGAGAGAGGATCATGGGGAAGGGAGGGAGAAATGAAACAAGATGAAACCAGAGAGGGAGACAAACCATAAGAGACTCTTAATCTCAGGAAACAACCTGAGGGTCACTGGAGGGGAGAGAGTAGGAAGGATGGGGTGGCTGGGTGATGGACATTGGGGAGGGTATGTGTTACGGTGCGTGCTATGAATTGTGTGAGGCTGATGAATCACAGACTTATACCCCTGAAATAAATAATACATTATATGTTAATTAAAAATAATAAAATTTAAAAAAATAAAGCACAGTAGCAAATTTATCAAGGAAGAAGGATAGAAAATATCCAGGTGCACTGCACATACAAAGAGCAAGCATCATTCCGATAAACATTCGTTTCCTTTCATAGGTGCCTATGAATGAATGGGGTCGAGAGAAATGTGCCTCTTATTGTGGGCCAGCTTCAAAACAGTCTGAAAACCAGTGACCTAAATAAACTCCTTTCACAGATGACAAAATTGAGGATCAGAGACATTCAAAGTCTCTTTAAAAGTCAGACACAGACACACACACACTAGCGAATTCCAGACTAGAACCTAGAGCTCCTGATGACTTGCAGAGCACAGGTGACCTTCTGTCTCCTGTGCGTGCTGGTTCCCCCACTCAGCACGCTGTTGTAAACTCCCCAAGGGCAAGGATTCTGGCTTCCACTTTTTAGGTTTACCGACATTTGCAGCTTTGAAAATATTGTAGGCCTAGCCCTGAGGGAGTACGTAAGAAGTAGAAGATGTTTCAGTCCTTAAGAACATGAAATTTAACTGGGAAGCTCAGGCTGGAGGCCCCAAAGAACAGGATATACCAGAAAATGCTAAAGTGTGGGTCGCTGTGAGGGCTTGGAGAAGCACAAGATCCTCACCACGCAAATCTCTCCTCCTGAAAGCCCTCCGCAAGCATCCTTCATTTTCATCTCTAGAGAAGACTACCAGAGAAATAGAACACTCATCTTGTAGCAGAAAAAATGTTTTAAAATAGTTTTGTAAAAATAAAAACCCACTCATGAATTCCATGTCCCTTAAATAGGATTGGTGTGGTGGGTTCCTCTTAAGACAATCATCGCCCTAAAAATTCCAAGTGCCTATAACCAATTATTGAGCATGTTTTAATCAGGCAGTAACTGTTACTTCTCATTTTCCCTTCAGCTTGCAGGATGATGAAAAACAAATGTTCCAATCACAGTACATTCACTAGCGAACTTTTTTTGGCTCATTACATCCTCTGGTCCCCACATAGGCTATTTATCTTTTATGTTTATGCTGTGGGTCTTACTAAGTTGTGACCTATCTCAAATCTATTTAGAAGGAAAGCTGAAGAATGAGAGCGGGTTCTCATGTGAATCCCACAGCGTATCTGAGAGCCCAGAAAGGTCTGCAGGCACCAGCAACACAAGGAACATAACCTCATCATCCAGAAACTTTGCCCTGAAATAGGGCTCTGGTCACTAAAGAATCTGTCTTCTCCAGCTCCACTTTTGGCCTCTGGACACAGAGTAAAGCCAGGACTGTCCTTACTTGACTCCACAACAGCCCCTGGGGACAGCGGGGGCGAGTTATCTCTTAGCCAGGCTCTGTCATTTTGATGTCCATACACCCAACACCCATGTCTTGCTTCATAAGTAAATTAAGTCCCGGTCACTCCCTCTGCTCTCTGGCCCACCTCTTCCCTGGGCTCTCTCCAGGGCCCCTTCTGCCATTTCGTTACAGCTGTTTGCCCCTAGGGGTGACCAGGGATGGCAGAAAGAACAGTGGCCTTGAAGTCAGCTCTGGATCTCTGCCCTGCCTCTTCCTAGCCCCTGACCTTGTTCTCCCAGACTTCATTGCCTCATCTGTGAAAACAACAAAAGGCTAGGGGCTAACTGTACTCGTTCTGTCAACTCCCAGGGTAAAACCCAACTCAAACATGGGATATAAATACACTCTGCAATCAGGACCACCAAAACTAGAACTTCCCAAACTTTAAGTTACTTCAAAATTCCCCGGGGAGTTTGTGGAGAGGGGGGGGAAGACAAATGATATGCATAATAAATAAGGAAAATATATAGTTTGTTAAAAGTAGTAAGTACAATGGTGAAATTCAAAGCAGGGCAGGAGAGTGCAAGTGAAGAGTTATTTTAGTTTTAGTTTTGGGAGAGGGTTTAAATTTTTTACTTAAATTCAATTTAATTAACATATAATGATGTATTATTAGTTTCAGAGGTGGAGTTCAGTGATTCATCGGTTGCATATAATACCCAGGGCTCATCACATCACCCAGCTACCCCACCTCCTCTCCAGCAACCCTCAGTTTTTTCCTACAGCTAAGAGTCTCTTACGGTTTGCCTCCCTCTCTGTTTTCCTCTTATTTATTTTTTTTAAAGATTTATTTATTTATTTGACAGAGAGATCACAAGTAGGCAGAGAGGCAGGCAGAAAGAGAGGAGGAAGCAGGCTCCCTGCCGAGCAGAGAGCCCCACGCAGGGCTCAATCCCAAGACCCTGACACCATGACCTGAGCCGAAGGCAGAGGCTTAACCCACTGAGCCACCAGGCGCCCCTCTTATTTTTTTTTTTTTTCCCGAAAGGGTGATTTTAAATAGGGAGGTCAGAGTAAGTCTTGTTGAGAAGGTGACATCTGAGAAAAAACTTAAAAGAGGTAATGACCATGGAGCTGGGAGAAGTGGGGAAGGAGTGATCAAGGAGGGCAAAGACCCTATGGGGAGGGCGGTATGTGCAGGCTGTGTCTGTCCAAGGAACAGCAGGGAGACTGGAATGGCTGGAGGTGAAAGGAAGCAAGAAAATCAGAGAAGAGTTGAGGTCCTATTGCTCCTATTGCTCCAGACCCTGTAAGCTGCATTAAGGCCTTTGGTTTTGACTCTGAGTGAGAAGTGCTAAGAACAGCCTGTACAAGGGTGATGGTGGAAGCAGACTAGGTAGGAGGCTTTGGCAATAACCTGGGGAGCACACAATGTGTCCTGGATTAGGACGATTCCAGAGGAGGAAGTGGAGGGTGGGTGGAAGCCAGCTGTATGCTAAAGGCTCTCCCACGAGACAGGCAGAAAGATGAATCTGGCGGGTGAAAGGAAGAGTGAAGTCAGAGACAACTCAAAGGGCAGGGAGGCCACCAGGTCAGATGGGAAGACTGTGAGTCATGCAGGTTTGGGGAGCAGGTGAGAAGTTCCAGTTCCGACAAGTTAGTTCCTCTGGCTCACAGAAACCTGCAGAAAGATGCACGCATCTTAACTTCGGACACAAGGAATACACCTAGGTAATGACGACCAGGATCAAGAGAGGGACTATTTTTGCCCACAGGGAAGGCCTTCTTCATGTCCCCCCTAGTCACCACTCACCTCAAAGATAACTTATGCTGACATCCATCACCACAGATTGGTTTTCCCTGCCTTCAAACTCCATATAAATGGCATCACACAGTATGAACTCTTATGCCTATTTTTTTCCTTTGATATTAACTGGTGAGAAGCATCTACACGTAAAGCATAACAAGGGCTCATATTGTTTTGACTGCTGTATGTTATTCCATCATTTGAATATACTACGATTCATACAACCACTCACTGTTGATGGATATTAGCTTTGTTTCACCAGTGATATAATTTGCCATTACATAGCAGGATCAATTATTTTTGGAGGCTTGCATCTCTACTTGTGGCCTCAGGGTCCTGGGGAGATTAACACAGAGGTAAGGGAAGTTCTGGGGGGCTCATGGCAACAAGCTTAGCTGGGGCATCAATGTTGAAGATCTTGCACAATGAGGGAGTCAGACCAAATGGAGGAGACAAGAAGGGCTAATCCTGAAAGGTAGGAAAGATAAGATTTACCGAGATCCATAAATGTTTCTAGGACAAGTTCCAGTTCCAATTTCCTCTGAGTATCCAGAAAGGATTCATCTAAATTGTTATGATATTACCAAAGACCACTCTTTCTTCTCTTTCCTTTTATAGTTGCTATGGACCAGTCAGTACTCACCACTTTATAGACCAACAGGACATCAAGAGACAAGCAGTCAGGACCCTCTTAAAGATACTCCTGAACTCAGTCTGCAGGCTCCTCAGCACACTGTCATCCCATAAGTAATAAGTAGTGTGATACTCTAGAAAGACCATGAGCGCCCCAGACAGAGTTCCGGTCTGGTTCTACCACTTGTCACTTTGAGCAAGTCAATGGACCTCCCTAGTTTCAATATTCTTGAGTGAAAAGCAGACTGGGAACTGCCTCTAGGGTCCACTCCTGTCTTCTGACTCTGTTTCCCTCATCTTCAGGATTGCATCATTCCACATTCCTCCAGGGACTTGTTATCCAACATACCCAATCGGAAAAAAAAAAAAAAAAAGACTATGAAACGCTTACGTGCTCAGTGCGGTGCTAAGACACAATAAAGCAATGTGGATGACAAGCGAGAAGGAAGATTCCAACAAGAACACAAACCCAGCAGAAATGAGAGGCTGGGGGGAAATCCAGGGCTTCCTGGGAGCACTTTGGGTGAAGCTGAGGAAATGGAGAGCAGATGAGGAATGAGTGAGTAGGATTCTTCTGGATCTGATTTACCTTAGCTGCCTCCTTGTACATCTCTGCCTCAGCTACCTATACCTCTAGGGGGTTTCTGTCAATACCGAAACCTTCCCACATGGAATATTCTCTAATGCCTAAGTCTTCCAGACATGAGATAGGGTTTCTGAGCAACATAAGCCTACTTTTCCCAAGTGTCTGTGTGGTTTTCAGGGCTCCCTTCTCAAGCATCTGCCTTGGGTTCAGGTCATGATCTCCGGGTTCTGAATCAAAAATGAGAAACAAACAGCCACTAAGTCGACAAGCTGATCACAGTATGTGCCGTGTTAGCCAACTCAAGCTGTGCTCTTTAAAAATGCTTGATTTCTACAGAAAACAGCTGCTTGGAGGACAAAAGGAAGGATACAATTCTGCCATTTCAAAAAGGCGATGGGATCATAAATTCATGCAGCCACAATGAAAAACAGCACAGATTTTAATTTTGCAAAAATTAAAAATAGAACTACCATATGATCCAGCAACTCTGTATCTGGGTATTTATTCAAAGGAAACAAACCCACTATCTCAAAAAGATATTCATTGCAGCATTATTTATAACAGTCAAGATATGGGAACAACCTAAGTGTCCACTGATGGATGAATGGATTAAGAAGTTGTGGCATATGCAGAACAAAATATTATCCAGCCATAAAAAGGAGGGAAATCTGTCATTTGTGATAACATGGATGGACTTCGAGCGAATTATGCTAAATACAATAAATTAACAGAAGAAGACAAATACTGTATAATCTCACTTAGAGATGGAATATTTTTTTAAAAAACAAATCACAGATCCAGAGACCAGACTGGTGGTTACCAGAGTGGAGGTGTAGAGAATGGGCAAAAAGAGTGAAGATAGTCAGAAGGTACAAACATTAAAGAGAAAAAAAAAAAAAAAAGGAAGGAAGAAAAGGTAAGAAAGAAAGAAGGAAGGGAGGAAGGAAGGAAAAGAAAGAAAGAAAGGAGGGAGGAAGCTTGTCACAATGCCAGTTTGAAACATGTGGAACTCAGGAGGGAACCCGGACTACAAAACACAATGTCAAATAAATAAGTAAAAAACAAAACAAAACAAAAAAACCTAATCTGAAACCTGTAAGTGACAACTAGTTCACGTCTTACGGGAGGCACTAACTTGAACTTCTCTGGAAACTGCCCTGCACCAGAACCAGAAGAATCAGGTTTGGTTATTCATTCATTCACACCTGCGAGCTATCATTTTGTCAGGAAAGGTTGAGGACCCCACAGGGTGGGATGTCCCTCACCCAGCCCAGGCCCCCTCTCTAAGCCCTGAGTACTCAAGCTAGAGGTCCTTGCTTTTCCCACTGCAGATCCTAATAGGAGTTCCTCCACTTTTTCTCACGGAATACAGCCAACTTTACAAAAACAGAAAAATTTAGGGGGTGCCTGGGTGGCTCAGTCAGTTAAGCATCTGCCTTGGGCTCAGGTCATGATCTCCAGGTCCTAGGATGGAGCCCCGCATCAGGTTCTCTGCTCAGCGGGGAGTTGCTTCTCCCTCTCTCTCTCCCTCTGTGTTCTCCCTCTCTCACTAATAACTAAATAAAAAATGTTAAAAATTTAACAAACCTCCACACACTCATCACCCACTTCCAACACTTACCGATTTGTGGGCAACCATGTCCCAAATTACTCCGTGGGAAACCAGACATCAGCCAAGTTCATCAATAAATATTTTAGTATACATCTCCAAATACACAAATTCTTTTAAAAAAATATATATGCTACTACCACACCTAAACAAATGAGCCATAATTCTTTAATTTATCAAAATATCCCATATTTGGATAGCCCTCATTGTCTCATTAACTTTTTAAATGTGACTTTTTTCTCCTCCCTTTTTTTAAAATTTAACATGACATTATGAAAATCATTCCATGGTATGATACACATTTTTAAAAAGCTATTTAATATAATAAAGCATGAGGCTTTCCCATATGAAAAGAAAGCTGCATTAACCAGATAAGGATTTACTTACTTGTCCATAAATGCTTCTCTAAGAGACCTAAAGGGGTCCTCCACTAGGCAGCAAGGGCTTATCCCACAATGGGGTCATCAGTGATGTCATTCCTACCCTTGACCTTGATAGGAAGGGCAGAAGTGCAGAAAAGAGAAAGGAAGACCAGAGAGAGACGCTCTCAAGACTCATATAAAGCTAAAAGTTGACCCTTGGAAAGGGAAAAAGGAGCATTCACCATTCTCTGACTGCCATCTTGTATTTGTGATTATCTAACAGGAATTTCACAAATCCTTTCTGTTGGTAGGCTACACATGCAGGCCCTTCAAGATGCTGTTTGCATAGTCAGATGACATTTATTTAGGCATCTCTGGCACTGACTGTGTCCTTGGAGAGATCACTGAATTTTTCCAGGTCTCAGTTGTATCACTGGTAAATTTTGACACTAAGTTTTATACTCAAATATTCCTTTAAACTCTAACATATATTCCTTTTAAAAAAATGAAATAAAGTAACTGAAATCACCAGAATTGTGATATTTAGAGCAAAAAAAAGTATCAGGGCTTCATTCTGTACAGAGGGCAGTTCAGTCTTTGAACTCAAGAGCAGATTTTTTTTTTAAGATTTTATTTATTTATTTGATAGAGAGAGAGAGCAAGAGAGGGAACACAAGCAGGGGGAGCGGGAGATGGAGAAGCAAGCAGGCTCCCTGCTGAGCAGGGAGCCCAATGCAGGATTCCATCCCAAGACCCTGGGATCATGACCTGAGCAAAGGCAGGCACTAAATGACTGAGCCACCCAGGTGCCCGGATCAAGAGCAAATTTAAATTAAGCACAGAGCAGCCTGCTAACAATAGTCCAGTTGTCATCACGTTGGAATACTGAAGGAACTCCATGAATTTTTCACTTCTAAGAAAGACGTGTGGCATGTCCGGGATCTCTTTGAGAAGAATTTACACAAAGCTGTAAAAATAGGGTTGCTTGGGTAGCTCAGTCAGTCAAGCCTCTGACTTTGGCTCAGGTCATGATCTCAGGGTCCTGGGATGAGCCCCATGTCAAGCCCCACATCAGGCTCCACGCTCAGCAGGAAGTCTGCTTCTCCCTCGCCCTTTTCCCCTCCCCCAAATAGTGCTCATTCTCTCTCGCTCTCTTGCTCTCAAATAAATTAATAAAATATTTTTTAAAGTATGTTTGGTAGATCACACATGGCATCTGCACAAGATATTAAGATAAATGCAAAACAGTTCATGGGCTAAAGACATGGCTCTGCAGTCAGTAGAACTGAGGCCAGTTTCAGCTGAGACAGGAAATCTGTTTGATTATGGGGCTGGGCTTTTTATTACTAAATGATAACTTGTTATTGCTAAAGTATAAAAAGAGTTTGGAAAATAGAGATTAGGAAAATATTACCAGGTGATTAGTAACGCCAGTAATAGCCACTGATGACATTCTCATAGCTTTACTAATATCTGGAATCTTTATTTTTTATAGTAGTTTTGTTAAAGATTTTATTTATTTGACAGAGAGAGAGACAGAAAGAGAACACAAATAGGCAGAGTGGCAGAGAGAGGGAGAAGCAGGCTCCCTGATGAGCAAGGAGCCTGATGTGGGCTTGATCCCAGGACCCCAGGATCATGACCTGAGCTGAAGGCAGATGCCCAGCTGACTGAGCCACCCCGGTGCCCCAGTAATATCTATAATCTTTATAATTTAAAATTGTGACTCATGTTCTTTTCACATTTAACAACACTATGAATTCTCTTCTTTATCATCAAATAACCTTCCAAACTATTGAGAATGGCTACACAAATTTTCATTATATGAAGATATTCCGATTGAACATTTCCAGTTGTTGGGTGGGCATTCGGTTTGTTTCCAAGTTATGTTTTTCATTATTATCGCCAATGCTTCTATAAACATCCTGGTAGCTGAATGCCAGAGAGCATACTGGAAATAAAACCCTATAAATGGAATCCTTAGGTCATACATCATGCAAATTTTTGTTTTGATCTGTATCAACACACTGTCCTCTGAACATACTTGTGCCCCAATCCATTCCAACCAGCAGAACGTGAGTGTGCCCCTGCTCTTACCACAGTCAGTACTTGCTAACTCTTATGTAATTAAAAGCTGATAGGCAACAAATGTATTTTTTCTGAGCATTAAAAAAAAAAAGAAAGAAAGAAAGACTCATTCCTGTGGCTCAGCTACTCTAAGCCATATTTTTTTCAAATCCATTGAAGTTCTCCCTTCCTTTCTCTAGCTCTGAACTTGTTCTGCGGATCCTTATTACCCACCTTCACTCCTTTAATCCCTTCACTGAAGAGTTTTCAATAAAATAATGGATCTCTGCCAGGCAAATCATCGATGACTAAATCCTGGCTCTTCGGTCGAAATTGCTGAATTTCAGATTTGCTACAACTGTTTACTTTCTGTCTAGACCGAAATAGTAAAATTTATTATTCCAAGTGTATCTGATCAAGATTTAGGAGCCCTCAAGTCATGTCCCATTTTGTTTCTACAAATGTTTCTTTATGACACTGCTTACAAAGAATAACTATTATACTTTTTCATCTCTTATCCCCTCTCTATTCTTGGAATCTCTACTATTTATCATCATGGACTATTCCACTTCCACAATCATAGACCTACCATTTCCGTCCTTCACAGCATGTCTTAAACCTTGATTACTTTGATTTTAATGCCTGGAAAGTAAAAAGCCACATGAAGCTCAGTATGGCCTCTGAGCCCGCCCTCCAAGTGGCAAAGCTCTTCATGGGGGCATCCGACTGCCTGTGTGAACAGCCAGAACACAGACGCACTGGGAGGCAGATGTGAGTGCTAGCTTTGGTTGTGTGATCACACTTACTCTTTCTCTGGCCTCAGTTTCCCTCATCTGAAAATGAGGGAATTGGGTTACATTCTCTAGGAGAATAATACAAAGCCCTCCTTCAGAATGCCCATAACATTTGTTGTCCTATCTATTCTACCACTTCCTTATACTTGATCTCTCCAGGGAGCAAGCACAGCTGCCTTCAGGGGCCACACTGGTAACAGAAGTGGGTGAAGCAAGCGAGTTTTTATTCTTTTGAAATTGGCACGTGCTTTATTCTCTGACATGCAGAGAGCCTTCACTTTAAAGGGTTATGCTTTCTCCCGTTTTCCCGAAACATTTAACACCATGGATTTATCTTCTGTTTCTCTCTTTTATATAGTTATTCATGGGGAAAACTGTATTACTCAACAATGAGAAAACAAAGGCACAAAAACAATGATAACGAATGACGGCTCCCTGGCAGCCTTGTGTCAATGAGACACTGGGGGTGGTGGGGGTTGCCATGAACTTGATAGGACCCACCAATCCCGGTGGGAGGAAGATTCGGCCCAGAGTGACTCTGGCCCCACCAGCATGCAGGTCTATGGTTGTAAGATCTGCTTTTTGAGGAACAGGAGCTTCACATTTTTAGGTAAAAGCTCCTGATATTTTAGCTGCCAGCTCCAGTTTATGTATATATTTTGGAAGCTGAATAAACTATGTCTGTGTACAGTCAGTGTGGGATCTACCCTTTTGAAAAAAAATGAGACACAACCATCTGATGAGACAAAGGTCTCATTTTGGAATCAAAAAGTAAAGGTGAATGGGGGAAGAAAGGGAGAAGCATGAAGGAAAGCAACCTCCAAGGTTTCAAATCATTAAAGATTCCAGAGCATATCCTGGTCATGAGCCACTTCACCCACCGAGGAGGCTCCTTCCTTCTCAATACTGACAGATAATAATACCAAGAACTAAGATATACTGAGAACATTCCAGATTCTGTGCGAGGGCTTCACAGAGTTCATGGCATCGAAATCTAAAGATCCCACAACTCCAAGTGTCTCTCCCAGGATTCAAACCCAAGACCATGCTCTTAACCTCTATGCTCTACCCTACAAAGCCACTGGCTTGAGGAACTGCGAAGAAAATGAAAAGAGAAAGAAAAGAAAGAGAGAGAAAGAGAGAGAAAGGAAGGAAGGAAGGAAGGAAGAAAGAAAGGAAGGAAGAAAATGAACTGCGCACTTGTAGCAGTCCCCCCGAAAAGGGCTATGAGCCTCACATGCCCTTGAAATAGTCTCCCTTCTACTACACAAGACCATCTGTCAGTTCATCTTAGCAGAGAAAGCTGCCCCCAAGTTTACATTTGGCAAGCTTCAATGGGGCAATTTAGTCAATACAAAAATCTAAAAATGAACAATAATAATATAAACATGCCTGAAAACGTCAATTCTCCCACTCTAAGTCACTCAGTCTTTATCCAGAGCAGAGGGAGAGCAGGGAAGGGCCCTGCTTTTTGCCCAAAAGAGGAGCTAGTTGGCTAAGGTCTGTAAAATTCAACAAAGAAGCCACTAGACCAAGGTGGGCCAAATGCCCTAGTGGCCTCCATGACTAAATCAAAGTCTAAGCCTCTACATGCCTCACGGTTACAAAATCGAAACCTCAGGACAACCAAACAAACAGCCAGCTAGGCTGTAAGCTGTAGCCTATCAAATATTTTATTTGCTTCCATACCTTTCCCTGGTTCCTGTTGGCCAGACACTCCTAAACCCTTCTGGTTTGGCACTGCTTGATTCCAATCAACTTTTGCTCAAATAAACTCTTCCAAATTTTAATATGCCTCAGGGTACCTTTTCACACCCTGAAGAATGGCTGTCCAGGGGCAGGCCATCAGTTCGGGAGTACGAGTGAGGAAAAAGGGCCCCAGAATGGGATTTGTGGCTGAACCTGTCTAGCTATTCACCAATCCCATTTCTTCTTTCCGGGCACACAAGACCACCTCGCTTCCCAACATCCCTTGCTCCATAAAGTTATGCAGTCATGGTTTGGATGGCACCTCATGGCCCCGAAAAACTCCTAGGAGAACCACAGCTCACACCTTGATGGCTTTCAGCAGCAGTCGTGGAGTGAGGGGCTCCAACACTAGAACCACAGGATGAAGGAGTCTGGATTTCTGAGTCACCCCTGGAAGGGGAGCCATTTCTTGGAGCAGAGCCATCCAGAAGAACCATCCAGAAGAGATGCCGACCCAGACTGGACTACGATGCGAATGAGAAACAAAATTTCTCGTGGCTGGCCATTAAGATTTGGGAGTTATGTGTTAAAACAGCTAGCAAGCATATCCTAATAAGAGTTCCCAGAAAAACTAGAGTCCTTTCCTCTATGCTTAACCAAGTGTCCAGTCTGCACAACCAATTCTGCCCTTCAAATAGTCGAAGAGCTTACTATTAAGGAAATTCCCAGAAATCACCCCACAAAACCTACTGAAAATCTCCTTAGCTCTGTGAAAAGTCAAAGTCATCTAACTGCAACTCTAGAGAAGACCTCTTGGCTCAATGTGAGACAGAGATCCTAAAAAACAAACAAACAAACAAACAAAAAAGCCGATAGTCAGGAGTCTAGTGATACCCATGGATGAGTTCAGAGAAACTGAACTGGACAAACCATTTCACTGGACAGGAGTCTTAACCAGTGGTCAAACTTTCAGCTGATAGACAAACACAGCAATGAATGTGGCAGAAGCTCCTGCCAAGAGAAAAATCTGTACACCCAAGATTTGTGTTTCAAATACCACACAAAACCAAAGGGAGTACTCTGCTTTTTTTTTTTTTAAGCATCCAAATCTCTTCACTCCAAAGTAGTATGAAATTATCTGACCAATATGTAGGGCTTGAAGATTTTCATGTAATCAGAGTGGCTTTTGTTTTTATAAAGAAAGATCAGATGATTTCAAATGGATAATTCTAAAATGTACAGGTTCTGTCCAGCAAATTGTGACTGAGGTAGAAGCAATAATTGATTACATGAAAGTTCTCTGGAAATGGGAAAGAAAGCTAGACCTAAATGCAAGCAGTTCTTCCCTGGGAGTCCTCCTTTGACTCCTCCCAGGAGAAACCACAGGCAGCATTCTGTCCCACAGGTCCTGTATCATGTAACCCAAAGAGTGAGTCCAAACTATCATCAGGCCTAGAGGGTGTGGCGGAGCCGGATCATCTCTGTAAATTGGATTTAGAAACGAAACAGGAACATATCCTTCCCTTGCCACAGCTGAAAGAGTTGGACAAATCATTCAACTCACTTTTTGAACTGCAGGTTCTCTTAAAAACAAGATGAAATACATGGTATTTTCACCTGTATATTCCTAGATAATTTGTTGGTGATAAGAGTTAGAGACATTTCTACAGGAAGTCAAGAGAAAAATTGGTTTTTCAACCTCCTCTCTTCTAAAAGTTTATACCTCTTGATAAGATCCATGATAGTGCATTTAGGGGGAAAAAAGTTTTTCTCCCAGAGGCATGGATCTGAAACTTTTTTTTTTTTAAAGGCCATCTGCTCAGTGGGAACAGAAGATTCACAGTTCACCTAAGTCATCTATTTTCATCAAATTCTAATGGAAAAAAATAGCGGTTACAGTACTAGCAAATCTCTGGAAGATTACCAGCCAATGTTAGAGCAACCTTTGGTTGTGGGTAATTCAGTTTGCATCTCAATATATACATCCCTAGACATGTGCATATATGCATGTATATGATTTATAGTCTGTTTGAAAAGCTATGTCAACTACAGAGAACCGATGGTCACCAGAAGGCAGGGGGTGGTGGATGGGTGAAACAGGTGATGGGGTAAAGGAGGACACTTGTTAATGTGACCAGAGATGTTGTACAGAAGTGCTGAATGACTACACTGCACACCTGAAACTAATACTACGCTAACTCATATTAACTAATATTACCTAAACTAATATTAACTAACTGGAATTTAAATAAAAACTTTAAAAAATATTTTTTTTGACCAAAATGGGTACCACTACACAGTATTTGGTAAACCTAAGTGACAAATTAAATTAAGAATAGTAAGTATAATTTGTAACTAAGAGCCAAGAATAATAACAAATAAAAACACAGCTAAATACCACCCTGATGGTAGACCATTAAGAAGCTTCTGGCCAAAACCCACACAGCGGCAGACACCCACATGTTTGGATGGCAGTGGGCCCTCTGCTAGGCATTACCAGGCAACGGGACTTGCTCGTAAAATACCAAATTAGAGTCCATAATAAGCTCCAGTAATGCACTAATTTTAGTTTATGAATAATAAAATGTGAAAACCCTTAACAACTTACATAACTGATTGCCGTTAAATAGCTCTTAGTCATGCACGGAAATTAAGGTCTTTGGAACGAGGCACCCATCATTCCCCTGGTAAAGACCTGGCCCTTTTCTCAACCCTTCGGGAGGCCCTAAAATCCACACATGTCCTTCTGCGTGACTGCTGGCAATATCAACACTGAGCCACTGTTCTGTGTCCAGGGCTTTGCATTCTGTTACTTACAAATATTAACTTGTGAATTTTTAGGAGCTATGAAACAACAGAGAACAGTTAAAAATGAAAACTGGATTCTGGCACCAGGTCCTCAGAACACTTGGTTTCAAAGAAAAGTCACCCAGACATATAAACATAACACATTTTGTAAAAAGAGCTGCATTGATTCAAGCCATGGTGCGAGGCCTGGAAAAATACAACATCACATATACATAGCTATGTAGATGTTCCTCAAAACCTGGGGGGATTAAGTGGAAACAGGAAGTCCAAAGTCTGAATGCTAGAAGGCTTTTTCTTTGATTCTCGCATGCATTTTTTATTCCCCTCTACTATTCTAGAAAGGCACGAAAGTAATAACAGCTATTGCTGTTAAGGTATCCAAACCCCCGATACCCCTTCTAGAATAAATGAAGATAAACAGATAGGTTTCTCAAGCCACTCTGGCTGAATAAAGTCTTATCCCCACCTCATATTTTTTTTCTCTATGCATTTCCAAAGGGGCAACTCTGCAGAAAAAGGATGGACAGTTACTAAGCTTGCTTGGGAACTATTGAGAGCAGACTCCAAGGGAAACCTTGACATCTCCGGCACCATCTTTCTTCTGCATTGTCAGAAGGCTGCATGCTGATACCAAAGCAATCAAGCAGAGAATAATGCAGACCGAGGCTAGGCACCAGAATGCCAGAAAAAAGATCCCCAAGCTAGAAGGACCTAGAGAATGTAACCGAAAATCTATTCTTCAAAGCCATTAATGAACAACATCAACCCGATCTTGGGGGAATGCGCCCACTATCTTTGGCAGGCTGTTGGAAACAGAAAAGGCAGCCTGACCAAGTTCCTCACAGGAATATGGTGGTGTTGTGGGGTCTGGAACAGTGAATTCAGCTCAACAAGCCTAAGGTGACCTCCTGCAGAACAAGAATGCATGCGACTCATTACATTCATGACAAGATTGTGTTCTTCATGGCATCTTCTAGGATATGTTTACTCCCAGGTCAAGTCAAGATTGAAGACGAGGAGGATGTCTTTGCAGGCTAGGAACACTAACTGAAGAAACTATGAACAAATAAACACGAAACCCTTTCCTAGAGATCAGGGCCTGTGACAGGGAAAATATCTGATTCTATCAGTGTGGTGGGCACACTTCCAAGAAGGTCCCAGTCCCTGCTGTCAACACAGCTTCTCCAAGTTATTCAATGGAACACTGCTCTAGGTGCTGCTGTGAACGGATTTCACTGACATAGTTAAGATCCCAAGTCAACTGGTTTTAAAATACAGAGATTTCACTCAGCATAATCTCTTCCAGTCCCATCCATGTTGCTACAAAATTGGGTATTAAGCCAAGCAGAGAGAGTCAATTATATGGTTTCACTTATTTGTGGAGCATAACAAATAACATAGAGGACATGGGGAGATGGAGAGGAGAAGGGAGTTGAGAGAAGTTGGAAGGGGAGGTGAACCATGAGAGACTATGGACGCTGAAAAACAACCTGAGGGTCTTGAAGGGGTGGGGGGTGGGAGGTTGGGGGAACAAGGTGGTGGGTCTTAGGGAGGGCACGTATTGCATGGAGCACTGGGTGTGGTGCAAAAACAATGAATACTGTTACGCTGAAAAGAAATTTTAAAAACAAATAAATAATAAAATACAGAGATTAATAAATAAAATACAGAGATTATCATAATAATCACACGAGTCCTTGAAAAGCAGGGTTTTCTCTGTCTCCTCACTGGGAAAGAAATTAAAGGTTGGAAACATGAGAGAATTTGTTGTGTCATTGCTAACTTGAAGATGGGGCATGGGGCATGTAGCAAGGAATGCAGGTAGCTTCTAGAAGCTGGCAGTCTCCCTGGAAGCTTTCTTAGAACGAGCAAGAAAACAGACTTCAGTCCTACAACCACAAGGAACTCAGCTTAGAGACAGACTTTTCCCTAGAGCCTCCAGACAAAAACTCGGGCAACCTACCACTTTGATTTCAGTCACACACTTGGACTGAGAACCCAGCCATGCTGTGGCAGATTTCTCACCTGCAGAACTGTGAGCTAATAAACGGGTGTTGTTGAAAGGCGCTAAATTTGTGGTAATCTGATTTAGCGATAGAAAACTAGTATCTCAGCACATTTCTCATTCCCCTTTACCCATAAAAAATACTTGCTGTTTGTGTCCTTGAGTTTGTACAGGTACTGGAAAATATATATTCTTGTTTTGTGTATGTAGTTTGGTTTATATCAATGGCATTGTGCCATACCTGCCATGCTGTTTTGGGTGGGTTTTTTGTTTTGTTTTGTTTTTGGGTTTTTCTACTTTTTCGGGTTTTTTATTCAGGTCTACCTTGTCAAGATCTATCCATTTGCCATGGGTATATCTAGGATTCCCTTCTAATTGCTACAACATATGCTGTAGTATGTATCCACTATGTTTTTATTAATGCATTTTTCTTAAGTTGTTCTTCAATTCCCTGCTACCAAAACCTGTGCATAAGCATCTCTCACAGAAGTTTCCTCAGGATCCTAAGAATCCCTCCAGAGTGTACACCCACCAATAGGATGGATAGGTCACAGAATATATTAATACTTATTTTAACCATATGCTATCAGATCATTCTCTCAAACTGGTCAGAACCAGCTCCTCCCCTAGCAGTGCACAGGATCCTGTTTTCTAGCTCTTCCAAGATGCATTACTGACTTCCTAATCTTTGTCAGTATCCTGAGAATAAAGTATTATCTAGTCATTTCAATTTGTATTTGACTCAATGACTCTGAGTGTTGCTTCATGTCATTATTAACCAGTTGGATTTTCCCATCTGTGGACTGCCTGCTCCTATACTTTGCCAATTTTTCTACTGTGTTTCCCACCTTCTCCTAGATTTGATTTGATTTTAGATATTGACCTCTAGACAGTCCTCACATCTTTTGGATACCAAACTCTTCCAGTATCTTCCAATGTGATATTTTTTCAGTGAGTGCAGAAGTCCTTAATTTTTTATAACCACATTCATCAGTGCTTGCTTTGCAATTTATACTTTATTGGCATCTTTATTTTTTTTTAAACATATACTTTTTTTTAAAGATTTTATTTATTTATTTGTCAGAGAGAGTGAGTGCAGGCTGGCAGAGTGGCAGGCAGAGGCAGAGGGAGAAGCAGATTCCCCACTGAGCAAGGAGCCTGATGAGGGACCTGACTCCAGGACGCTGGGATCATGACCTGAGCCAAAGGCAGGCACTTAACCAACTGAGCCACCCAGGCGTCCCTACTGGAATCTTTATTAAGAAGTATGTCTCACCACTAACTCACTAACATATTATCCAGTACTGTCTTCACTTGGTTTCATATTTTTACCTTTCCCATCCTAGTCCTTAATCCACCGAGGGTCCAGATTTGTATGACGATGTAGTTTTACTTGTCTCCAATATTGTAAGCCAGTTTTCCTAACACCATCTGCTCAACAATCCACCCTGTATAGAAGCAACTTGAGAAATATGGATGTATGTTGGGCTGGGAAGCCAAAGTGATCCCACTAGTCTCTGCAGGAGGGCGAGATGTAGTCACTGAAGATGTTGGTGGCAAGAAGAGGTAAGGAGAAAGATCTGTCTCAGTAGATACTGCTCTGAATAGCCTCTTTGGCCCAGGTGTTTTAATTTCCAATCTTTGATTTATCTGCTTTCTTTGAAAACCAGAGTTCCTTTCCACTTGGGAGGGTGGCAGAGAAAAGGTCATGCTGGCATACACGTGAGCCCTGGGGACATCAGCAGTTGGCATTAACCACACTGAGCTGGATGTATTCTAGTCCAACACATGCTCATCCTACCTTAAAATCTTTTTCATCGCAAAACTGATAGGGCCCAATGAGATAAACAAATGCTACAGTTTGTTAGGCCAACAATGGGAGAAGAACCCATGACAAGGACCATGATCATGAGCTGTGCCTCCCCAAGCTGGCACCCCCTGAGCACAGCATGAGGGAGGACTCTTGGGTCCTGCTGCAGGACTTGGTCTCGGACATGGGGAACCTTGACATACCGTTAGCAAGACCTTCCCTAGGTAGCAACTTCTGTTATATACTTTAAATTCACTGCTTATTTTAATGCTTTGAGGGCAAGTTTTCCATTCCTCTTCTCTTCTTATTCAACCAGGACCCTCCCTCCCCACCTTTCCAAAGCAGTACAAAACTAACTTTCTGCTATACTCACTCCCCTCTGCTTCTCCTTCAGTCTCGAACTCAAAAGTGATTTCCCAGGAACTGCATGGAAGGAGCATCTGACCTCTGCCCTCCAGAATGCCCCTGCCTTCTTTAACCCCCATGGGTCTTAATAATCAATTCCTCCCGGGGCCTCTCTGTTTCCTTGAACTCACCCCCTGGAATAAAATTCCACTACGCAACTAGGATAAGGACAAAGCCTCCCTTAAGAAGGGCCCTTTCCAGTACCGCTCTGATGTCAACCAGCTTTCCTCAGTTCTCAAAGAATTCAGCCTCCCTTTACTGAGGAATCCATTTGGCACCAGAGATGGAAAGTCCCTACACTCACAGGAAGGGTATTAGAATGTGGAGCCCCAGGCTCCTCAGCAACAGGCAGAAATCCTTCCCCAGGACCTTCTCGGTCATCCTGTACCTCTGACTCAAAATGTTAATGTCCTGAATCCTGATGTACGAAGGAAGGTAGGGAAGATCCCAGAATGGAAAGAGGCTTGGGTCATTGAGTATGAATCAAAATCAGGAAGAAGATAAGGCAGCCATTCCTGGCCAGCCCATGGGAATGGGGTTCTGATGGATCAGAGTAGAAGAAGGAGTGGAAACGAGTCTGGGGTGAAGATCAAGGATCTATGAGCAAGGCAGACTGGAGTGAAATGGCCCAACCAAGGCTCCTGAGAGCCACAGTTGTGGCTCTGACTCCCTTGGAGGGCCAAAGGAGGGAGTGACTCAAAGGGATGGGTGGCAAGGGGGCCGGGCAACTGGAGCGACATGATAAATGTGATCTGTGGCACGATCTGGCCTGAGGCCAACACAACTACATGATTACATTCATTTAAAAAAGAGACGATAATCAGGAAACAGTCCGCCCACTCAGAAAGCAGCTGGATAACAAAGAACAAAATAAAAGTCTGGGCGTATGGAGGGGCCTAACAACTGTAAAGCCACCTTTTAAAGAATTCTACCTTGGGCGCTTGGGTGGCTCAGTGGGTTAAGCCTTTGCCTTCGGCTCAGGTCATGATCTCAGGGTCCTGGGATCGAGTCCCGCATCGGGCTCTCTGCCTACTTGTGATCTCTCTCTCTCTCTGTCAAATTAATTAATTAAAAAAAAAAAAGAATTCTACCTTTTTGTCACCTTCTTCAAAAAAAAGCTCACACTATAACTGTTGGCAGTTGCTGATTTGATGCCTCTGATTCCTGGTTTTTTCCATTTTTGAAATGATTTCCATTGTGTCCATGCTACAGACTCTTACCTTATGAAGTACATACATACGCATACATACCACTCAGGACACGCCTATTAGCACAGTGCAAAAAACCTAACTGCAGTAATAGGAAAAAATAAATAATACTATGTTAGAGTCACTCTTTTAGCACACAACATACACGAACTCATTGAGTCCCATAAAGTAGCAACTATTTCTATCCCCATAGATTGAGTTCTGTAGTAAGTGAATATCTTCTCCAAGATCATACAATGAGACAGGGACAGGGCTGGAATCCCAATTTGTGCACCGAGGATCCAGAACCCATCACTAAAACCCCTCTGCCGCCCCTACCTCCTAAATGATCGAGACGTATCTGCCCAACAAAAATAAACAGTGACCTTAAGTTTAGCTTTCCTGTGAATGAGTTGAGCTAATTCCTGTGAATTAGCCCAGAAAGCAGTACAGCAGCTAAAGACAAATATTTTGCTTTGACACTGCCCTTTAAGTAACTAATTGCAAGAGGCACATGGTTGGGTCCAACCAAAGGGCCCCAGTTCCATCGTCTGGTTGGTCCCCAGCCTGGGTGACTTCTCACTCCTCGAATCACGCAGGAGATAGCACTCCAAAGCCAAGAGCTTGCCTCCATGCCATTTACTGTGCTGCTTAATCAGTAACAGAATGGCAGTTGCAAATGAAGCTGACCCCATCATTATCTCCTTTTTATTCTGGACACTCATCACAATTACTACCCAATCTGCTTCCCCAGGAAACAAACTATATTGCCATGGCAAATGATTAGCTCCCCAAGAGTAAAAGTCCAGGTGGCACAGAGTGACAAAAGCCCTGTCCCACAGCCAAGGCCACTGTAGGAGCCAGAAGCAGCAGGTCCTCTCAAGCACCTCCCAACACCCAGTGTGAGTCCTGCCAGAAATGAAAGAACAAGGGGTGTTCCCCATTAATAGACGGGGGGGGTTCATAGGATCCCTGGGGTTAGCTGGTACCAAGCACTATTCCTTTCCTCCAGATGAATATAACACTTTCCAAGGGCTTCAGATTCATAGTTCAGGTGATCCCCAAGACCTTCATTTGGGACTTTTGCTGAAATTATCTAGAAAGGTCCAAATAGAAGATGGGAGAACAGTATCTGCAATTTGCTTTCTAAAGGAAAAATCCTGGATTCTGTGGGTTGAAGACCTTAAATAGTAAATGAGATCTTTTATTCGTTTCTGAGATGTAGTTGTAATTTTCAGTGTAGTTGTAATTTTCTCAAACACAAACTATAACCTTTCCAGTTTAAACAGAATTCCACTCAACTTCTGTCCAGACAACTGTGTTATACACTAAAACCCCTGCAACACACCTAACGTGTCCAGTTTCCACCACTCTTCGAACACAGGCTCAGAATGAAAGTTTCCACTCAGCACTGGGGCGTGGTAGTGTTCTCCCTTGGTATGTTTTGATTCAGAGACAATGATACATTTGAAACGATGGTTTACAAAAGGGCTGGATTTCCCCTTCTTTAAACATAACCTATACTTTGCCTCCATTTATATCAACACAAAGAGAAGGCTCACTCCTTCTAACTCTCACACATGCACCAGAGACAACCATGGGAGGCAGAGACCAGACAGAAAAACTGTCCTGACATCAAAAATTTAAGGGAATGGGGCGCCTGGGTGCTCAGTGGGTTAAGCCTCTGCCTTCAGTTCAGGTCATGATCTCAGGGTCCTGGGATTGAGCCCCTCATCAGGCTCTCTGCTCAGCAGGGAGCCTGCTCCCCCCCCCCCCCACCGTCTGTCTGCCTCTCTGCCTATTTGTGATCTCTGTCAAATAAATAAATAAATAACGTCTTAAAAAACATTTAACGGAAGTACAAACTTCCAGTTATAAAATAAAATACAGAACTCTTAGGTACAGCTTTGGATAACTACAGTTAATCATACTGCATTGGATATTTGAAAGTTGTTAAGAGACTAGATCTTAAAAGTTCTCATCACATAAAGAAAAAAGAAATATTTGTATCTACGTGTGGTGATGGATGTTTATTAGATTTATTGTAGTGATCATTTTGCAATATATACAAATATCAAATCATTATGCTGTACACCTGAAACTAATGGATTGTTTTATGTAAATTGTATCTCCACAAGGAAAAAGTCACTTGATATTTCTCCATCTTTTGGTCAACCTTTTATTCTTCCTTTTTTAAAAATTCAGTCACTAGTGTACTCTTATTGTTTTTTCCTAATAATTTTTTTCATTTTGTTTTTTCTCATCATGATAAGTGTACTCTTTAATCCCCTTCCCACCTCCCCTCTGTAACCATCAGTTTGTTCTCTACAGCTAAGAATCTGTTCCTTGGTGTCTCTCTCTCTCTCTTTCTCTTTTTCCTTTGCTCATTTGTTTTGTTTTCTAAATTCCACACATGAGTGAAATCACATGTTTTTTGTCTATCTCTGACTTATTTCACTTAGCATAATACTCTCTAGCTCCATCCATATATTGTAAATGGCACGATTTCATTCTTTTTGATGGCTGAGTAATATTCCATTGTAGATCTATACCACATCTTCTATACCCATTCATCAGGTGACAGACACCAGGGCCGCTTCCACAGTCTGGCTGTTGTACATAGAGCCCTCTTATCAGCTTATTCCAGGAACACACTGACTTCTCTCTATTCCTATATCTTTCAGAAGCCTGATAGCTATGAATAAAAATAAAAGATGTAAGTCACTGCCCCCATAATTTTATAAAAGCACACAGCAGTTAGCACGAGATGATGAAGGTGAACAACTAGATGGGGAGAAGAGAAAATAAAATTTCTGTTCACAGAAACTTTGTTCCATTAAGTTCCAAGTGCGCCTCAGGCCGCACAGCACCACTTACATTTTTACTCTGAAGGCGGCTACACAAATTGGCTTCACTGAGCTTCAGCTCAACATAAGTGGTGGGATGAGGACTGAATTTCATTTTTCTCTTGGTAATTTTTATGGGTGTTTCAAATGTTCTACAATAAATGTGTTGCTTTTATATTTAGAAAAAATAATAAAGGTTATTTTTAAAACAAGTTCTTAGCATTCTTAAGAAATACAGAAAGGCCTTCCTGTAATGCTACATAGTTTACAATGAGCTAAGTGCCAGGTATGTGTCAGCGAATGACTTACTCCTCACTCAGGAACCCCTGACTGTCTGTAAACTTTTGGCTTACATTATAGGGACCAGGGCCCTGCCCTTGTCCATAAAACTGCACTGGAGGAGTCAGAAGGACCAAGCCCATCTTCCAAAGTCAGATTAACCCCTGTTAGTTCGCCCCTCACACACACAGATTTCACCCAAGTTCCCTGGGCAGACAGGAATTTAGGACAGATGTCACCAGTGCTCTAGAGGATTAGGACACTGTGTTCTGACCTTGCATACACACAGGCTGCTTTGGCCAAGAATGCTTCTTTCAAATGCTTGCTTGAAAATACATATTTAGGTCACAAGTCACAAGTCAAAGGCTTGCGATACTCACTGATCACAGGAAGACTGGTGATTCCAACTCCCCTGACATCCTTGGGAGCAGTTCAGACCCAAGTGGCACCCAGGAGGAAGTGGGGGGGGGCAAGAAAAAAGTAGAGAAAATCACCTACCCTGTGACCACACCTGGCAGAGAACTAGCAATGGAAGCAAGGATCAGGCACTGTCTCCTCAGAACTCCCGTAACCCGTGAGAGGGGCTGCGCACTTTTCGTTTACTATCCCTCTAATTCTCAGCACAACCTCTGAAGTCCATCCTGTTTCTCACAAATGAAGAAGCTAAGACTCAGAGAAGTTACTCGGCCGAGGCTGCCCAGTGAGTACGTGGCAAAGCCAGGACTGAGCCGAGGCCCATCTCCGGAGCCCCCGTTCCCAAGCACTCAGCTCCATTACCTCTACAAAGGCAGGACAATGGCTTACTATATCCCCATCAGGGTCCCCTGGCAGGATTCACTGAATAAGGAAAGAAGACCATACAGCCTGCCCCCCCAAATTATCTTCATTATAAGAGAATCGCCATTGACTAATAAGGCCTGGTCAAGCATTATCCTCAGTCCTTACGCTAACTTTGCAAAATCAGAACTACAATCACCATTTTAGAGTTGTGGTAACAGGGCCTTAAAGCCACGAGGACTGGAAAATACAGAGCAGGAGAAGAACCCCCCCACCCTGCACCTGCAAAGCATTTATAACCAAATTGAGGGTGTCATCTATGCATGATGTATCTAGCTCAGCGGTTTATGCAGAGACCAAATGAGACACGCATGCCGCAGCTCAGTACAATGATAAACGTTCCTGGTTTTATGTTTCCTGGAGGTCTACACCCTCAGTGCAGTACGTTTTCCCAAAGCATTCACCCAGATGGGAAAGTTGAAGGAATGTGAGCGCTGAATCCTGAAACCGTGCATCCGTGCCTGCTGTGATCTGGTCGGGCCAGGGGAGAAGGGTGTACACGAGCCGCAAGGGAACTCCTCCAGCTAGAGGAGCAGGTGGAGACAATTTGGAATGGCTTCAAAGCAGCCCTACAAATCGTCCCTCCCCTAAACCCCGGCGTTCTCAATGGGGGACGCGCTCCCTCTGCTCATGCCAGCCTTCTCCAAAAATCTTCCTTCAACAGGCAAACACCCAGACAGAGGGGCATGTTACATTTCTGGGAGGAGAGGAGAGTCAGCTGGACAACCTCGGAAGCGAGAAACAACTCCATTCGACAATCTTTATTTCAGAGTCACCAGATATTAAGGACGTAACATACAGTAAGACTGAACGAGACAAAGGATCTTCTGCCGTTGGGTGAACTTTCATTCTAGGGGAGGCCACATGGGTTTAAGGCAAAGAAGAAGCACAAATTAAAGCACTGCGGGGGGAGAGGGGGATGGGGATGGGGACACAGAATGGAAAATGATAAAGTGGGCAGACACTGACTTTGAGAGCTCAGCCGACTCTCAGAGGACGTCATAAGTAAGCAAAGACCCCAGGGACCAGAGGGAACCAGATGTCAGTAATGAATCTTCTAGCCAAAGACAGCAGCACTTGCACAGGTGGGAAAGAAAGAGCTCAAGGCATCCAAAAACATTAAAAGGAGGCTAGGGTAGCTGAGTATTGAGGACCAGCGGACGCATGGGGAGAGAGAGGTCATGTCCCGCCCCTACAGCAGTCCAGGTTTCAGCCTATGAACAATAGGTAACCACTGGATGGGCTTAAGTGTGTCAGACAAGACCCAACTTATGTTCCCTAAAAGGTGACTCGAGCTGTTCTGTGTAGAATGAATCATACAGCAGTAAGAAAAACAGCAATGCGAGCACATAAGAGATGGGGGGCTTGGACTAGACTGGCAGAGTGGACATGGAGGAAAGAGAAGGACTTGAACTACACTTTGGAGGCAGAATCAGCAGGACTATGGATGGACCTAGATGTGTCCGTAGGCAGGAGGAGGGGAGAACACATGTCCCCAGCATCAGGACAAATATATATTGTAAGAAACTCATCCTGACAGCTCTGCTCACTACACCCACATGAACAAACAAATTCTTCCAATGATGGACCAATGGGTACACCAGGAAATTCTTGAAAAGCATCCATTTCTTATAAGAATCTGACCCTGTAGGGCAGGGAATGCCTTTGTTTCCAGCTGAATGGAATGCCTAGGTTTGGGCAGAGCTCTTCCTATGACCTCCCTCCCTCCAGCATCTGCCATGGCATTCCTGCTTAGTACTTCTTGGAGGGTAGGGTTATTCTGTAAAAGAAAGTTTAAAAGAATGTGCAGAACAGGATAATAATGCAACCAAGGAGACAGGTCAATGGCAGTGAATATCTGGATTCAGTAACAGCCTTACTCAGTCAACACTTCCTACAATCAGAACACTGCTGAGAATTAATTATTGAAAGAAACCTCACTTGTAAATTTTTACCAGGGAAGCAGATTTCCTACGGATGAGGGTCTGCCTTCCAGAAAACTTTCTTTTAAGAAATTTAGAAGTTGTGGAGTTTCTGAGTGGCTCAGTCAATTCAACATCCAGCTCTGGATTGCAGCTCACGTCTTGATTCCAGGGTTGTGAATTCAAGCCCCATGTTGGGCTTCACACTGGGCATAGAATGTATTTAAGAAAAATGTAAAAGCTGTATATAATATGAATACATTATGAAAACTAGAACTTACTAAGAACATTAAAATGTCACAATAAAATTAGATCAGTATTTGTGGCTACGCTTAACATCTCTCCCATTTTTTTTTTTTTTAAGTAAGGACTATCTTAAGGAACTACATTGCATTGTAATTACCCTCCATAACATCGCCACAGAAAGGCTTACAGAGACCTTCCCCAAATGCCTCATGTGGACTTATGTGGGTGTCTAGACTTCCGGGATGAGCAAAGACCATACAAATTTAGAAAATATGAAGCAACAAGGTCATCTTTTAAGAGTGTAAAGAACCAAAGATGTTCCGTCACAAGAACCACATCAATTACAGTTTCTTACATCCCAACAGCTGAACTCGTTGCAGTCAAAGTATAAAAAAGACAAAATTAAAAATAGAAATGACAGTATTAGAAGAAAAGATGAGAAAAGATAAGGGAAGCTAGAGGCCAACAAAGAGAATCGTAGGACATAAAAGTACTAGAGAAACAGAAGTAACAGGGGTGAAGGGAGACCCAGAAAGAACCGGTGTGGGAAAGATGGAGAAGGAGAAAGGGATTAGGGAGGGGACGAAGAGACAGAGCGTAGGAGGGAAGAAAAAAAAAAAAATAGAGGGAAGAGCTCACCACAGGATACGGTTGGTCATTTCCTAAAAGAAAATGTGCTTTGAGGTTAGACAATTGACTAAAACACTTGGAAATGATTGCATGGTCATCATAACTTCCTCTTCTGACTGAAAAACAACTGGTCTCAGAATGTCCCAGCTCTGAAATTAATCTGAGATGCTACTTCAGCTCTCAGTTCAACCTCCCTGGATGGCAGGTTCCTCATCAGTTACCAGATGCAGAACCGTGAGCAACTCACTTAACTTCCCTGTGCCTCAGTTTCTTCTTCTGAAGAGTGGACATCACAACAGGACCACCCCATAAAACTGGGTTGAAGGTTAAATAAAATCCAAAAGTAAAACACCTAATATAATGCCTGGCACACACCTGAAAGCTCAATGTAGTAATAGCCATGGCATAGCACCAAGGGTAGGCTCTCCTCCCAAGGTCCCAAGAGCACAACAGGCTAACTACAGCCTTGGTCTTCCATCACTTGATGGGTGTGGCCACTCAGCCACTGGTAGAAGTGGCCACCAAGGCCAACCAGCAAGGGTAGGAATGATCTTCAGCCTGCAGACTCAGCCTCTGCTCAGTTTCTGATCTAGCCAGGTTGTCAGCCTCAGGCTCCCAGCTACCAAGGCCCATGGTCTAATGCAAAGGTTCATGAGCCTAGAACCTTCCAGGTCTGCTAAACTGAGCTGCCTCCATCACCAGTCCTGTGGTGCTCACCTGGTCTTTGTGGCTAACCTTCAGCACCATCTCTTGGTTCATACACTAGCCCTGGATTTTCACCCTGAACTCCAGACTACCCAGCCAGGGGATGCTACTCACAGCCCTTAGCAGTTCTGGCCAGGGTTCCAAGACACAGACACTGCTAAAGCTGCCTTCACCTCTTGTTCCCCAATCTCACACTTCTCTGCCTCTCTGTCTGCTTCACATCCATCCTTGTATCTGCGAAAGGGATTCAGCCTCATAGCCAGGCTGTGCTGTAAGCCCTTATTCTGAAAACCACCTGCCTGCTCCTGGACAGCCTGGCACCCAAGCTTGGCTCCGCATCCTGGCGCCCAAGCTTGGCCCCGCGAGCATGCAGCAGTACAGAGCCTATGAAAAGCAGCAACGGCCAGCCCCACGGGCACCATGCTGGCCTCCAGCCCAACCTGCAGCTGGGCCCGCACACCCACGGGAGGCATGTCCACAGGCTGGAGCGGAACACCCAGGGGCTTTAACACTTTCCAAAGCGGCCCACCCACAATCACCTCACCTACCAGCCCAAGCAGTTCACTGCCCTGGAGATCCTAGTGAAGGAGATGCAGTGGGCAGTGCCCGTGCAGGGGAGAGCCCCAAGGTGGACCCGTGTTTCCCGGGGGTGGAGGATCCGCTGGGAAGAAAGGCGTGCAGCCACCCACTTGGCACAGCCAGGAGCAACAGTTGGCAGCCTATTAGAGAGCATGGCCCTGGAGAGACAGCCTGAAGTATTTCTTTCTCCAAAGGGTCTTCAGGAAAGCAGCAGCCACAGTGCAGAGAACGTGACCCCAGGACAGACCAGGCAGAGTAGCACAGGGGGCTGCAGTGGGCAGGTGTGACATCCGGTTTGCCTTCCGGGAAGGGGCCTCCAACACCATGCTGCACGGCTTATGCATCAGGGACCTGCACTAGCCCGAGTCCCCGATTCACGCCATATGCCCCCAACAACGCCACAGGTGGCAGAACCACGCCTGACACTGCAGAACCACGCCTGATGCTCCAGAGCCACAGCAGATGTTCCCAAACCAGGCCTGATGCTCCGGAACCAGACCTGATGCTCCAGAACCAGGCCTGACACTCCGGAACCAGGCCTGATGCTCTAGAACTACGCCTGCCACTCGAAAACCATACCTGATGCTCCAGGGCCACAGCAGATACTCCTGAACCAGGCCTGCCACTCCAGAACCACGCCAGACACTCTGGAACCACACCTGACACTCCAGAACCATTCCTGACGCTCCAGAACCACTCCAGACACACCAGAACCACGCCTGATACTCCCGAACTACACCTAACACTCCCAAACCACACCTGCCACTCCAGAACCACACCCGATGCCTTGGATCCACCCCAGATGCCCCAGAGTCCACGTTCAAATACACACACCCCCATCAATGCTGGTCGCCGCAGAACCATGCCCGAAGCCCTCATCCACACTGGATGCCCCTGATCCACGGCAGATACCAGAGACCTAATCTGGACACCCCAGGACCACTCCAGATCCCCTGGATCCATATCAGACACCCTGGAGCCACTCCAGAAGCCCTCAAACCACAACAGACCCTCCAGGATCCATGCCGAACACCCAGATTCATGGAGTACACTCTGGGGTTCAGGCCCAAGGCTCCAGATCCCCATGGGACACCCCTGATCCACATCGGAACCCCACACCTGTGCACACCCCGGGGCTTCCACTGGATGCCGCGGCCTTGCTTTCTCTCTGCTAGACGCTGTACAGAAGTGCAGAAACCCTCAAAAAGTCTTCATGAAAGTCACACCTTTCCAAAAACTTCCTATCCTTGACAGTCTTCTTACTGTGCCCTGGGTCTTCGACATTATTTCCTTAGGGTTCTTGTTTGAACGACTCTCCTCTCTCTGTGGGATTAACCTCTGGTTCCCCATGGCTCCTCTCAAGTCGCTCCCAACTTCAAAAAAGAAAAAGTCCGTTCCTACATAATCTTGTTTCTCCTTATTCATTGACCTGTAACTATCTTTCCTTCAGAAAGAACTGACCACATTTTGAACTCCATTTCCTTCTCTGTCCCCTTCCATGTAATAGGTTATGGTTTCTGCCCGCCCCACACCACTGTTCATCACGATTGCCGGGACATGGCAGACTCTGGCATCTGTTTTCCTCTTATACCATCCCCTTTCTGACTCCATGATCTCGAACCCCTGCATACCTGAATGCATGAACTAACAACACCCATGCATCAGATAAGACTGTCTTCCTTCCTTAACTATGTCTCAGCACCGCCTTCTCAGTCTCCAGAACACAAAGATTATGATTTTACGTTGCTGGGACATCTACATATATAAGCCCAACAGGTAAATGGAAATGTTCACCTATGACTTACGAGATAGAAAATACTTGGTAATCCTATGTACAAAAGTGAAATGTGTTCTCCTGGTGCCTTTTCAATCATGCCTCTGCTCCTTTTGCTGATTCACATCTTTCTTTCCAACGCTTACATAAATTTAAAAGATGCTTTACTTAGAAATGGATTTCAAATTATACAGCCGAATCAATGGTAAAACAGCATGGACTTGGGGGCTGATGTCTCTGTAAATAAACTTACAGAGCTGTGCCTATCCACAAAGGGAGGGCTAACAAAAGTGTAAGTCAGTCTCTTAAAAGCCTTTTAGAGCAAAAGGAATTCAAAACAGAAGTCGTCCGCACTGCAACCCTTAAACAGACCTTTTTACACTGAAACTAGCATAAAGTTGACTTAATATCTATAATGTTCCATAAAGAACTATTGAGAACACTCCACAGGCAGCTGGAAAAACACAGGGAAATAGGAAACAGGCATGCTGCCAAGGACTGGGGCAGCCTCTCCAGCTAAACCATCTAATGGTTAGGGCAGAGGCCCTGCAGGTAACTCAGACAAGGGCAGAAGACTCCAGGACACCAGCAAAGTGGGCATTACGTCCAGAGCTAGGGTAGCAGGTGTGAACACAAAGGCCAGAAGCAAAAGCAAGGACAGCTGCCAAAGGCAGAGCCAGACGTGGTGGACACAGAGGAACTTACCAAGGCTGGGCTGAGAATCTGTCATCAGCCCTGGTGGAATCACAGAACACCTGACCTGGAAAGGCATTTGGTGATCCCCAGACACACGTGGTCAAATTACGGACGAGGTGTCCTTCCGCCTCCCTACTCTCCTCTCTTCCTCAACAACTCAGTTCTAAAGCCCCTAAGTAGTCAGGAGGCAGAAGGCATCTGTATGGGGTTGGAGTAGAGAGGTCAGGGTCCGGGGATCCCTGAGGTGGACCAGAGCAGCACATCAGCGCCTGAGTAGAGTGAAAAGCTCTCTGCGGTGGGGGGGATGTGGGACGCAGGCGAACAGACCTCAGAATGCAAACAAGGCAAAAGCAACACTGGGTTTCCAAGCTAGTTTCTGAGCCCTCACAACCCCACAGGGCAACAGCCTAGCTAGAGAATCAGAGCCCGTGACCCGGCCTGAGGGCCAGACTCTAAGTGAGGTGAGGAGAGCAGTCACTTGAGGCTTCTGCGGGGGAGAACAGGAAGCGCGTTTGAGGTGAGGAGGGCGTCCACCCAAGAGAGGAGCGGCTGCAGGGGGGCACGGGGCACAGGCCAGGGGTGTGATCCAGTGAGAAGATACGCCAAGAGTAACAGGAACCAGTGGTCGTTGTCGGAGAAGCTATTTCGACAAATTTGGAAAGAGAGAAAACCAGAATGAATCCTGTGGTATTGATCTGGAATTGAAGGTATTGGTATAAATTCATGACTTCCTACATAGGTACAGAGACTATAGAGTGTAGGTGGACTTGTGTGTCTTGATTATGTGTAGGTACGCACGTCTACGCGTTCCACCGAGAGAGCCCGGAGCGGCAACACCCAGTAGCGATGAGCACGTCTAGTGCCCAGATCTTCGCTTAAATACCACTCTTCTGGCGGGGGAGTGGTCGTCGCAGAGGGAAAGTTCCCTGAAGAAGTAACTGATTCGGGGCACCTGCTGGTTCAGTGGGTTAAGCCTCTGCCTCTGGCTCAGGTATGGTCTCAGGGTCCTGGGATCGAGCCCTACATCTGCTCTCTGCTCAGCAGGGAGCCTGCTTCCTCCTCTCTCTCTGCCTGCCTCTCTGCCTACCTGTGATCTCTCTCTCCATCAAATAAATAAATTAAAAAAAAAAAAAGAAGTGACTGATTCTAGGGCTGGGAAGATACAAGGTGATCTTAGAACATCTTACTGTACTGAAAACAACAGAGTGCTTAGACAAGTCAGAAGGACACAGAAACCAGATGGAAGGGTCCTCACTGTCCAAACTGAGGTCACTGAGCGTCGCAGTAAATAATGGCACATCACATGAAATGATAATGTATTAGTATGGACATATTACCATAAATAAGGGAATGAGTGAATTGAAACCTGTGAGAGCACCTTCTTGCTCTCTTCTTGCTGTTCCTCCAAGAGGCTCTCTTTGCGCTTCTTGCTCCGGGCCCAGACGCATGTTCCAGAAATGCTCTCTTCCAGTCTTTTCCCTTGTTTGTCCTCCAAGCTCAGATCAAAAACTATCCTCTCAAAAAAGCCTCGCAAATCCCAGACACCACTGGGTCCTTCTTTTATAGGGTCCTATAGCATTCACAGTGCTTGCCAACAGCCCAGTTCTATGTCAGCGGTTAGCCGTCTAAGAGCTCATTCCAACAGTGCGCCACAATGACCGCGTCTGATGTTGTGGATGCTTAGTAACGGCAGCAGTCAGGTGCTGGGATTTCTCTTCCTGTGTAAGCTCTTGCTGGGGAATATTACCAAGGTGGACATTAATGAAACACACGGAGGACCTATGGGGAGTCATTCATTGCACCTCGCTGTCAAAACCAGCTCCCTGAATGAAGTCATGGGAGGCCTTGGAGTGCAGATCTTCTGGCTCTGTGCTCAGAGATTCGTCCTATCACACCACCAGGCTCCACCTCCGGTCCAGGAATTCCAGGTGACAGTCATAATTTCTGTTCTCCACACAGACACTAAAATTTTTAAGGTCTACACTAAAAATTTCCTTCCAATTTAAGACTGAATAATTAATTAGAAAGAAGAGATTATTATATATCCTCAATCTATATTATCGTATGTAATAATGATCTATTATCTAGATTATTAATGATCTATATTATTCAGCCTCAGAAAGGAAAATACAAATGGTCAACAGGTCTATGATAAGATATTCACCATCAGTAGTCATCAAAGAAATGCAAATCAAAACCAAAATGAGCTATCACTGCATACCTGTTGGGCATAGCTATGATTTAAAAAATTAAAAGCTAAGAATTGCTGGGGAGGATGTGTAGAAATTGGAACCCTCATACCCTGTTGGAGGGAATATAAAATATTAGTGCAACTGCTCTGGAAAATAATATAGATAGTGCTTTGAAAAAAAAAAAAACATTAAGTATAGAACTACCATGTCACCCAGCAATCCCACTTCCAGGAATATATCTGAAAGAATTGAAATCAGAATCTCAAAGAGATATGTGTATTCCCATGTCCATTGCAGCATTACTCATAAAACCTGAAGGATGAAAATAACCCAAAGTCCATCAATAGATAAATGGGTAAAGAAAATGTGTATGCTGTGGAATATTACACAGCCTTAAAAAAGGAGGAAACTCCACTATCGTGACAACAGGGATGGGGCTGGAAGACATTATGCTCAGTGACATGATTCCATCATAAAATGAAGGCTGTATTATTCCTCTTAAAAGAAGCATCAAAAATAGTCAATGGTGTAAAGTGGAGACTAGAAGGGAGGTTATCAGATGGTGTGGGAGAAGGATATGGGGAACTGTTCAATGGGTATAAATGTCACAGTTGTACAAGGGGAGTGAGTGGCAGAGATCTGCTATACGTGAGAGCCTGTAGTTAACAGTAAGGTGTTGTATACTGAAAAATGTCAGAGGAAGAACCTCATGTCAAGTGTTCTTACCACAAAAAAAGAAAAGGAAAAGAAAGAAAGAAAAAGAGATACATGGAAACTTTTGGACATGATGGGTATGTTTATTACCTGGGTTGTGTTAACAGTAACATAAGTACATACATAACTCCAAATGTACTACTCTGGATATATTAATTTTGTGTCATTTTTCTGAATACCAAGTATGCCTCAGTAAAACCATGGTGGGGTGGGGGGGGGGGAGAAGCACATGCCACAACATGGTTGAACTCTGAAGATAATTATGCTAATTGAAAGAAACCAGTCACAAAAGAACAAATACAGTATGAGTCCATTTCTTTGAGGTCCCTAGAGTAGTCCCATTTATGGAGACATAAAGTAAAACGGGGGTTGCCAAGAGCGGAGGGGAAGACTCGGATGGGGAGTTGTAGTTTAATGGGTACGGGATTTGGGAAGCTGAGACAGTTCTGGGGTTGTGCAAGAATGCAAATGTCCTTCATGCCGTTGAACTTCAGACATTAAAGTGGTTAGTTTCTGTTATGTGTATTTTACTACACACAAAAGTAGTCTAGAATAATACCTCTTGAAGGCTAGGCAGAGCAATTCTGGGAAGTCCCTGGGAGGCAGAGGTCGGTGACAGTACAAGCTGCTTCATAAGTCTTTTTGTATTTTTTAAATGTTGCAGCTCATGAATGTATTACCTGCTTAAAAAACAAAAAACAAAAAACAAAAACAAAACAAAACAAAAAACAATTATAACTGGGGAGGAAAATCTGGAGTCTTCTCCTGGGGTGATTTGTACTCTACATTATTTTTTCTTCCTCTGGATCAGTAATAAAAGGTGAAGACGGGCAGAAAGAGAGTAAAAACTTTAAATGCCCAAGCTTAAGGCAGAAAAATGTGTGTGAGGAAAAAGAAGTAATTGAAAATATTAATTTTCTTGTCCAAAAGAGTAAATGATGAATAATAAAGTATATGTTAATCCCAGGGCACTGCAAATAAATAGGAATAAATAATTTTAATTTGAATAAATAACTGGAATTAAATAAATGGGAATAAATACTTGAACATTAGAAAAGCCATTTTCTAGAGAACTGAATCTTCTAGTTATTCTACGATTGTAACAGTAACATGAAAAATAATGGTATCAATAATAGTAATGGCTACAGTTTCTCAAACCTTTGCTCTGTAAAAGACAGTGTTATGTAATCAATATTTCATTTAATCCTTACAGGCAACAATAAAAAAAGGTGTTATTAGATTAGCCACATATTACAATCTCAAAGATCATTTGCCCAAATTTACCAAAATCTATCTAACTCAAGAATCTGCCAGGCTCTAAACACTAGATGCCTCTCATTGAAGTGACCTTAGGAAATCTCCAGGGAAAATTATCACTGGGAAATTTCTCATATCAGCATCCTCCTTCTGCCAGCCATCCAATTCCACAGCACAGAAAATGTCAGTACCCACCTCTGGCACCTCTCAGCCTAGAACACAATTTCTCACTCTCACATATTTTTTTTTCTAAAGATTTTTATTTATTTATGTGACAGACAGCTCACAAGTAGGCAGAGAGGCAGGCAGAGAGAGAGGAGGAAGCAGGCTCCCCACCGAGCAGAGAGCCTGGGATCACGACCCAAGCCGAAGGCAGAGGCCTCAACCCACTGAGCCACCCAGGTTGACTTTAATTTTTCAGATTTACTTTTCAAGGAGAGGTTTTTAGCTGCCCATGAATCATCACCTTCCTTTCACAGACCAGAAACCTGGGACCACAGGTGTGAAGGGATGTGCCTTAGCGCTTCTGCGAGCCAGGAGTGTCGGACACAAAGCACAGGTCCCTCAACTCCAGGTCCGATGTTTTTGATTAATAAAAGCCTAAATCTCAGGGGACTGGCCTGGAGATTCGAGTAAAAAGGAAGAAAAGCCTGCTTACCAAATTTGCGTCTCTCTATTAAAACAGTTTAATGTAAATAGAATTAACTAATGAAAGAGCAAATCCTTTCCAGAGAAAGGATGTAAAGCATTTATCACTGGATCTCAAAATCCTTTCCTGGTCATTTGCCATGGCTACTGCCATCACAACCTTCCAGAGAAAAAAGAAAACTCACCCCGAAGGGAGACTGGATGGTTGTCCCTCAGTCATCATCCAAGCTCAGATGTACCCTCCGGTCCAATGCAATTTCAAATGAATAGGGGTCAAGGCTGTTTTTACACACTTAACTATACCTGTAACTGTAAATTAACTAACTGTACTTAACTAACTTAACTATAACTGTAACTATAACTGTAACTGTGATTTCAGCCATTTCTCCTGCAACATAGCTTTAGATAAAAACCTCTTTCTGTGGACTTATTCTGCATTAGGTAGTGCCCTCTTCTCATACCTAACACACACACACACACACACACACACACACACACAGACACACACACCAGAGTCTGCTTCTCTTCTTCCAATAAACTCCATCTCATCCGGAAGCTCTGCTAGAACAGCCTATTTCCATTGTTCTTTCTCTATCAAGCCACACAGAGATTGTAAAGGAGATAAGAAAATTTTTTTAAGTTTATGTATTTATTTATTTTTAGGTAATTTCTACACCTAACGTGGGACTCAAACTCATGACCCCAAGATCAAGAGTTGCATGGTCTTCCAACTAATCCAGCTAGGTGACCCAAGATTAAAAATATAATTGGGACAACTGGGTGTCTCAGTTGACTAACCAGCTGACTCTCCATTTTGGCTCAGGTCATGATCTCAGGGTCATGATCTCTGGGTCCTGAGATCCAGCCCTGCACTGGGCTTCACGCTGGGCATGGAGCCTGTTTAAGATTTTCCCTCTCCCTCTGTACAACTCCCCTCTGGCTCATTCTAGTGTGCATGTTCTCTCTCTCAAAAAAAAAAGAAAGAAAGAAATATAATTTAATAAATGATATATAAGAGGTATAACTAAATATGATTAATTTAATTAATATATACTATTATATATAACTGATGTAAATTACTTGAAGAATTTATAAGTAATATATAACATATAAAACATATATTATAAAATATGTAACATATAAAGTTATATAAGTTAAATATACCTGTTTTGGAAGTTAAAACTTATATAAGTTAAATAAGCCTCAATTTAGCTAACTGCTCAACTTCATGTGTTCCTGTTACAGATCTGTTAAAAAAACAAAAGATAGTAAAAATATCTAAAACACAGCAAGAGTAAGAAAAAGGAAGAAAAGCCAAAGAGAAAGCCCAGAAAACCCACAGCTTGTCAGGGAGGGGGGAGGATCAGTCATAAGAGATAAGCTGAGAATGTTGGCCCTCTCTGCAAGAGAAAGGGGCCCTCTCTGCAAGAACATCCTCCCAGAACTGAGGGGAAAGCCTCATTCTTGCTTTGCCATTGCCCCTTTATTCCTAGACTTTCCTGAACATCCTGGAAAACTCCACACTTACAATCTCTTAAGGGAGTATTTATAAACATCAAGGTTTCCTCGTTGTTGACCCAAACTTAGCATCAGCAAGGCTCCATCCTCTTGGGAGCAGGAATGAAAGTCTAAACAGTATCAGTTGTTAGGGTCTCTCCTAGTCTTTGGAAGGCCAGGAAAGCCTATTTGTTCTCAACAGCTTAGATGAAGACCCCAAAACAAAAGATAATTGTTTAGCATACTCATCAGGGAGGAGATTAAAGAACTTGAGAACAACGGGAAATTGTCCTGGTAAGAGCTCTCCATGCCAGGGCCGAGGGTTCTAGTATAACAAAATGCCGGGGAGGACAGAAGAGAAGCAAAGGATGACAGAGAGCACCCCTGGCCAGCAGAGCCCCTCTCATTGGCTCCCAAGTTCTCAGGTATCTTTTCAGTCTTTTTTTTTTGAATCACATTATCTAAGATTCCTCTTCCAACCTTCTATCCACCAACATCCACTGGGACAGCAGCATCGCCCCCTACTGCTTCCAAGCTTCATGAGACGTTCAGGCCAACAATTTGCCACAAGGTTGCAGTATGTAGAAAGGAGAACTCAACCAGAATTAGTGTCTCTAGGTGCGGTGGACCGATGCCTGTCAAATAGTTATGCACATACAAATTACCTGAGGATCTTGTTAAAATATAGGTTCTGATTCAGGAAATCCTGGTAGGACCTGAGAATCTGCATTAGTAATAAGCTCCCAAGCGATGTTCATGCCAGTGGTCCGAGGGCCACACATTTCAGACAAGGACTCAATCCACTCAAATAACAGACTCAAAAAAGGCAAAGGGTCTCAACTAAGATCACACAGAGGTAGGATTGAGCCCAGTTCCTCCGACTCCCAAATCCAGCGTGATTGCTCTGTATGAAAAATATGCCAAGTCTCCACAGACCTGGTTCCGTGTCCCTCTGACATAGGTTGTCTGGTCAAAAATAAATCAGTTAGGTCACACTGAAAGATCATCTCCAGCAACCAAGTGAAACATTTTTTTCAGTTACAAAACATAAAACTCAGGCCTCCTGTTTTCTCATTTTTCAAAGCTCTTATTAATATCTGTTAGTCAAAGGAGACATTTGTGAAAGGAACTAGAGCTTTCTGAAAGCTAATATTTAAGCTCCCTGGACTTATGATTCACACTCCATCAAAAAAGAGGAGGAATGTTAATACAGGAACATCAAGTGGGAAACTCTGGACATTTTGTCTTCAGTCTCTGTAATGAAAACAGAAATGAGATTCCAAATAGTCTTCAGAGAAGAGAGACAGAGGAGGGAGGAGAGAGTAACATCTCTAGCTGAATTTGTGTGAATCCATAAGCCAAGTAATGAACCAGTAACAACAGAGCACCTGGCCTCTCAGCTCCGGTTAGCTGAAGGTCATTCTCGCTCCTGACCTGTGCTTGGTCCACAGAGAAGGCCCTTAACTCACAACCCAGTAAAAGAAAGAAAATAAAGCCGCTTCTTGAAATACAGTTTCTTCAGTTCTCTCTCTCACTTCCTGTATATCATGCTGGGAACTCACAAGATGAACTGAAAAGGAAGCAGAAAGACAAAAAAGAAGGAGGCCGAGGGGAAACTCATGTTTCTGAGCCTCAAACACAAAGCACTGATGGTGAGGAGGGGACTCTCCCGCCAGCCAGAGGCCCTGTTCCAAAGTCTCACGTCAGAGTAAGCATGGGTCTGACCGGGCAACCCCCAAAGGTCAGGGGTCACAGGGAATTCCTCAGCCTGGGAGCAGGGTTAGCGGATACACAGAGCCTTTCTTTCCATCCCTCCTGCTGAGGAACAACAAACCCTGACCCAGAGGCATCCCACAACTCAAAACGACCCTTTTCTGCAAACAAGCCACAGAGTTCCAGATCAGGAAGCAAGGCAAGAAGCCATGCTGGGGAAGTTTTCCCACACAGCTCTGCCAGTGCATTTCATTCCTTGGCTACATCACCCCTTCAGCCAGAGTTCAAGAACAAGAGGGCAGAAATGGTTACATTCTTTGATCGTATGGAAAAAGAACACGCAGACCTTTCCTCTGGGTCAAGAACTGACCCACACTGAGGGACTCTTGTGGTATGAAGCCCACCCCTCTGTCAGTGGAGGCGCCATCGTTGAGCTTAGAGGTTTACATATCACTCATGTCACTGATAGCATCTGCACAGCGAAACACAGAGAAGACTTAATTCTTGCACTTATGGAAATGAGAACCTAACAAAGTTCCCAGAGTTACAGTGCTATAACAGCATGTGGTAGCAAAAACTGAGGTCTTGGTAGTGAGAGGCTGGAGGACCACTCCAAGGCTTCATAGTGGCCCACAACCTAGAATTAAATCTCATTTTTGAGCATACCTTCCATTTGTTCTGGTGACATAAATCAAAATTCTCTTCACCTCAATGCAAAGCTGACTAATCAAGGAAAACAGGGATGCCTTCAAACATGGGTATTGGGTGGAAATGTGTTTCTCTGACATGTCGGTAGGATCTGAGCATTTATGTAACCGTCTCTTCTTGAGAAAGCCTCCTCCCTCAGTCCAGCTCAAGCAGCTGTTCACTGGAGATCCGAAGCCAAGAACCGAATAGTCTCGGGAAATAGACACAGACTTGTTCTTCACCTTGAATTGAAGAAGAGGTTGGGAAAACGTTTTGGTCAAGACTTTCGGGATGTCAATGGAAAAGGATCCCCTGGGGCGCCTGGGTGACTTGGTCAGTTAAGCGTCTGCCTCTGGCTCAGGTTATGATCCCAGGGCCCTGGGATCAAGCTCTGCATCGGGCTCCCTGCTCAGTGGGGGACCTGCTTCTCCCTCTCACTCTACCTGCCATTTCCTTGCTTGTGTGCCCTCTCTCTCTGTCAAATGAATAAATAAAATCTTCAGAAAAAACAAAAAAGGAAAAGGATCTGCTCTTAATGCCCATACATAGCCCAACCCTCCATACTGCTATATGAAACTGAGCACCTCCGGCTTTGGGAAACGTGCGAACAATGGGAGACTGTGTCCTCATGTGACTGTCACCTGGGGGCCACAGAGCCAGCCCAAATCCTGTGGGTAGGCGGCTCCGGGATTATTCTAATAGCACACATTTGGGCAAATTGCAAGAAGGTATGCAAGAGAGACAGATGAAATTATAAAGGTATCCCTTTCAGACAGATGAATTTTAAAAGGCACCTAAGTTGACAAACAAAAAAAAAGAGGCTCCACTTTGGGCAAAAAGCTTATAAAAAGCCCTCTCTTCCTCCTGAAACTAGGATTTAGTTCCATTAGCAGCGTGAGAGCTGGATTTCAGCCCTCACTGGTCCCTGTGATGGGGTGCTTTTATGGGGTTGGCAAAGCACAAACTGCCCTGGGGGGCCCAGCCACCTTCGGTTGGGGATTCCCCTGAAGCAAGTAGCTTTTCCTTACAAGAAACACCTGGAAAGAAGAAGTGGAAACAAAGATGGGCCTGACTCTGGGGTGGAGGTATTCTCCTCCTTTCTCAGAGGCTCGTGATTGGGCCCAGGACTCAGGAGACAATTATGCTTCTGTGTCCCCCTCAGCAGGGGGATTAACAGTGGGGCGACCCTTGCTACAGATCAAAAGCCCAGCACTTGGTTAGAAACCCTCTTGGAGCTCAGCCTACACCCAGCACAGCCAAAGCGAAGAGAAGTTTCAGGTCATTATTTGTATTGTCCTTCCTTCCTTTTAATGCAAACTTTCTAAAAGAGTCTTACTAAAAATTACACTTTGAAGAAGAAGAAAAGGTCTGACCCAAGCCCAGAAGAGAATAGCAGAGTTGACAGCAATGTCCCCTTCCCAAACTCAACATGATGGTGGCAGTCCCAGCGTTCTTAGAGTGATGAACCCAGGAGGGCCACAGAGCAGAGCGACATCACACCGCCATCATGAGGAGCCAGTGCCCTGGGAACCCACCCGAAGTGACTCAGGGACCATTTCAGCAGACTATGTTTTAGAAGTCAATAGATGGCTTTCCGGCCCTTGTTTGAGTCGTTGAGGAACCATAATCTCATCGTGAAGCCACAGCCAGGGACCGTCTGCAGAAACGTGGGTCAGGAGAAGGCTAACGGCTGAAATAAACATGTCCATTCCTTCAACCATGATTTACTGAAGGTTTACTACGGAACACGGCTAAACATGCGTGAACAAGACAGGGTGAGGGAAAGAAGAGCTAGGCAAAAAGGAGAAGAAAAGAGCAGGTATTGCCGGTTCTTTTTAAAAATAAAACAGGCAATGTGATGGAACTCTGGAGGTGTCTCTGTAGACTGAACGGCCAGAGAAGATCATGACCGGGGATCTGAGAGACAAGAAGGGGCATCTACGTGGAAGTCTGAGGGAAGAGCATTCTAGACAGAACATGAACGCAAAGGCGATGAGGCCAGAGAGAATTCTGGTCAGTGAGACTGCACAACTAGGCAGGAAGCCACGGGGATGGGGCAGAAGGGTAGCGAGGCAGGCCAGGAGCAGGTCAGAGGGAGCCTGGCAGCCAGGACAAGACATTCGGACTTTATCCTGCTGTGGTGGGAAATAAGCGGAGATTTTAAGCAGCAGAGTGCACCGCTCTATAAATGTGTTCAAAAGTCCAGTGTACCGCTGTGAGAAATGACTTGCAGGGAATTAACACAGGAAGTGGGGAACCACTTGGGAGGTTAGTGCTGTGGTCCAGGAGAGACAGGATGGTGACTAGAACTAGAGGAGAGTTTCTCAACCTCGAAACGATTGATATTTTATACCATATAATCCTTTGCTGCAGAGGGCCGTTCTGTGCACTGTAGAAAGTTTCCAACATCTCTCACTAGAATCCAGAAGCAATCTCCCCCTTCCCAGGTGTGACAACCAAAAATATCTCTAGACATCCCTATAGGGCAAAACTACTGCTGAGAACGAGCGGACTAGGGTGTTAGCTGTGGAGGTGACACGAGTAATAGATTCTGCACACACTGGGATGGAAGAGCTGACAGGATTTGACAGGAATAAATACAGAGTGGGAGAGAAGTAGATGAGTCAATGGTAATTCCATGGGTTTGAGCCTGGGTAACCAGAAGAACAGAGTTGACACGTACAGCCATCGGGAAGATGACAGGAGGAGGGAATAGAGAATATTGCTTGGGGGCGCCTGGGTGGCTCAGTCAGTTAAACGTCTGCCTGCAACTCAGGTCTTGATCTCAGGGTCCTGGGATGGAGCCCTGGGTTGGACTTCCACCTCAGTAGGGAGCCTGCGTCTCCCTCTCCCTCTGCCTGCCACTCTGCCTGCTTGTGCTCATTCTCTCCCTCTCTCTGTCAAATAAATAAATCAAATCCTCAGGAAAAAAAAAAAAAAGAATATTTCTTTGAACGTGTCAAATTTAAGATTCCTATTAGGCATACATATAAGATGGCCAAGAGCTGGAGTTATAAGGAAATATCAAATAAATAAATAAATTGAGTAGTTATTCACATAAGTATAAAGAGATGGAGAAAGATACGATGACAGAGGAGCGAGAAATAGACAGGTGGATACAAAAGGCAAACAGGTAACTGTACAAATAGATCATTAGGTAGACTATAGATAATAATGATAGATGATGAATGAAGAGATGGACAGACGGACAGACAGGCTGACAGAGAAGTTGATAGCATTTGGGGCTGGTCAGGATCACCTAATAAGAGGGTCAAGTGAGAGAAGAGGGAGCCACAGACCAAGCCCTGGGACACTCTATTAATTAAAAGATACAGAAAGGAGCAAAGGAGGGTGAGACGGAACTCTCAGAGTGGTGGGTAGGAGTAAAACCATAATAATGTGGTGTCACTTAAGCGAAGAGAAAAAAATACTTAAAAATAGGAATTGTGTCACATAGTGCTGAAACACAAGTACAAGGAAATCAGAAAGGCACCGACGGGCAACATGACCTTCACTGTTGACCTGACAAGAACAGTTTTGTTGATGTGTCGCAGCACTGTCGGTGAAGAGACCAACTCCTCCTACTCAGCCAACAAGAGACAAAAGGTCAGGATACTTTTCTCAAGTATTTGAAGCTGTTATCTATAGTGGTGTGAGATAAGCAGGGCTGACTAATGGGATTATTCATTTTTTTCAGGCAGGAATAGTTTGCAAGGGGCCTATGAGGGTTCAGGCAGTCACGGAAATGAAGGTTCTTGCCACAGCTTTCGAGACAAGCTGCACACTTAAAAACCTATCAAAAGGGAAAAGGGCACTGGAATTCTTTGGACTGAAAAGAAATCGTAAATCATACTAACGAGCCATAGAAACTTGGGTTCCATCAGAGCAGACTCTTCTCCAAATCTGCTCTGAATCGATGAGCTAAGTCTCCCCGGGAATCAAATGCCGTCATCCCACCAGCGGCCATCTTTGAGCAGCAGGGGACACAGTGAGGCTCTGCACAGAAGAAATTACTATCGTTCTACCAGACTAATTCAGAATCAGAAAACTCTCCAAAATAGAATACTTCAAGAATAAATAGGAGTGAACAAACCAAGGGAACAAATTTGCAAAAAAGTTTTCACTAATTTTTCCCCAAATAAATTCTCTGATCCAGAAAAGTGAATTAGAAAAAAAAAAAAATTACAAGGCAATTATTAATTCCACTTAACAGCCTCATTCTCTAATCACACTAACTACCTGACAGGTGGTACAGGCCTGCCCCTTGGTAAGGACCGCCCACTTAATGGCTGGGAGATTTCCTGGTGAGAAATGCCATCAGAGTGAGATTTAGAAGGGAGGGCCCAAGGAGCTGCAAAATTCTCACCTTGGGAAGGACGGACAACCTAGTATTTTGGACGTTTTCAGTCCCACCAGTCAACCTGGATAAGTTTCACGAGAAGAACCGGAAGAGACCTACTGTGTTCATGGATTGGACTAAACATAACATATGTTAATTCCCCAAATCTCTCTCTATATATATAGATTTAACGTAATTCCTACCAAATCTCAGAAAATTTTTGTGGTCCAATTATTCTAAAATGTACAGGGAAAGGCAAAGGAACAAGAATTACTAAAGCAGGTTTGAAAAAATGTAACATGGCAGGAATCGGTCTACTTGATTTCTAGACTAATTATATGGCTACTACAGTAATAAAGATTCTACTGGTGGAATAGAACATAAAACTCAGAAATAGACTCACAAAAATAAGCCTCAGAAAGCCTTCCCAAATGCCACCTCTGTCCTTAGGTTTGGGGGGTGGGGGCTTAAAAGTGAATATGTCCTAAGCTCAAATCCTGTGGATTTGAGTGTAGGGTCATGTTTGGGTGAAAGGAAACTAAAAAACACAGAAGTCAAATTCCCAGATAATTGTTCAGGAGAAATCAGACACACGTCCAATCACTATCCTTTTGATGAGGGGCACTGGCTCTTTTTTTTTTTTTTTTTTTAAGATTTTATTTATTTGACAGATCACAGTAGGCAGAGAGGCAGGCAGAAAGAGAGAAGGGAGGAAGCAGGCTCCCAGCTGAGCAGAGCCCAATGCGGGGCTCGATTCCAGGACCCTGAGACCATGATCTGAGCCGAAGGCAGAGGCTTTAACCCACTGAGCCACCCAGGAGCACTGGGTCATAAACGCAAATGAACTTGAAGCTGGCCAGCTTGTATGCTCACAGAAAGGAAAAGAAAGTCCTTTGGATTTTAGTGCCTATTTTATAACTGTTCGTTAACTGCTCAATTCTGGGTGAAGGGCTCCAAGGCAATGCAAGTGGACTGGCTCTTCTGGCAAAAAAATCATTCAGCAATTTGAATCTAAAATTTTCCATCATCTTGGCTACCACATTAGTCCATTAGTTCATATTTGCTTTTTTGTGCCCCTGTACTCAATATGAATCTGGAATCTGAATATGAAAACGCCCAGATGGTTGTCTTCATGGCTCCCTGGGGCCATGTGAAATTGAAAAGATCCCAATATTCTGTTCCCGAGCCTGGAATAATGCTAAACAGTGTGCAACCTCCCTTACAAAGCACAGGGTGAAAAGAGGGGCCAACTGAGAGCAGCGGTTCTCAACCCCGGCTGCACACGAGCATTACTGGGGAGAGCTGCTACTGTAGAGTCATATTAGCTAATACCGTTAATTAATCCCCGCTCACGCCAATCCATTGGCCGGCAACACTGACCGCATGTTAGAGTTTCCCAGGGAGCTTTAAAGAATTACAGATGTCTGAGCTCCCCTCTCAGACCCATCAAATCAGAGCATCAGGGAGGACAGATGGACAATGGGACTTTTGAAAAGCCCCCCAGCATCATTTACTGAAGAGACTAGCTTTTTTCCACTGTATATTTTTTCCTGTTTTGTCGAACAGTATTTGACCATAAGAGTTGAGGGTCCATATCTGGGCTCTCTCCTCAGTTCCACTGGTCTGTGTGTCTGTTTTTGTACCAGTACCATGCTGTGTTGGTGATCACAGCTTTGTAGTAAAGCTTGAAATCAAGCAACGTGATGCGCCCAGCATTGTTTCTCTTTTTCAACATTTCCTTGGCAATTCTGGGTCTTTTCTGGTTCCATACAAATTTTAGGATTGTTTGTGCCAGCACTTTGAATAATGCTTTTGGTATTTTGATCGGGATGGCCTTGAAAGTATAGATTGCTCTGGGCAGCATACACAATTTAACAACGTTTATTCTTCCAATCCATGAGCATGAAATGTTTTTCCATCTTTTTGTGTCTTCTTCAATTTCTTTCATGAGTGTTCTGTAGTTCCTCGAGTATAGATCATTTACCTCTTTGGTTAGGTTTGTTCCAAGGTATCTTACGAGTTTTGGTGCTATTGTAAATGAAATTCGTTCTTTAATTTCCCTTTCTACAGTTTCATTGTTAGTGTATAAGAAAGCAACTGATTTCTGTGCATAGATTTTGTCTCCTGCCACATTACTGAATTGCTATATGAGTGCTAGAAATTTGGAGGTGGAGTCTTCTGGGTTTTCCACATAAAGTATCATGTCTCTGTGAAGAAAGAGAGTTTGACTTCTTCTTTGCTAATTTGAATACTTTTTACTACTTTTTGTTGTCTGATTGCTTCAACAAAGCAGGAAAAAATATCCAGTGGGAAAAAGACAGTTTCTTCAATAAATAGTGCTGGGGAAAATGGGACAGTTAAATACAGAAGAATGAAACTCAATTGTTCTCTTACACCATACACAAAGATAAACTCAAAATGGATGAAAGACCTCAATGTGAGACAGAAAGCCATCAAAATCCTAGAGGAGAACGTAACCTCTTAAATATCGGCCATAGCAACTTCTTTCAAGACACATCTCCAAAGACAAAGGATACAAAAGCGAAAATGAACTTTTGGGACTTCAACAAGATCAAAAGCTTCTGCACAGCAAAGGAAACAGTCAACAAAATAAAGAGGCAACCCACAGAATGGGAAAAGATACCTGCAAATGACACTACAGACAAAGGGCTGATATTCAATATCTATAAAGATCTCCTCAAACTCAACACACACAAAACAGATAATCATGTCAAAAAATGGGCAGAAGACATGAACAGACACTTTTCCAATGAAGACATAAAAATGGCTATAACAGACACATGAAAAAATGTTCATCATCACTAGCCATCAGGGAAATTCAAATCAAAACCACATTGAGATACCACATTACACCAGTTAGAATGGCAAAGATTAAAAAGGCAGGAAATAGCAAATGTTGGATAGAACTTGGAGAAAGGGGAACCCTCTTAAACTACTGGTGGAAATGCAAGTTGCTTCACCCACTTTGGAAAACAATGTGGAGATTCCTAAAAAAAATTAAAAATAGAGCTACCCTATGACCCTGCAATTGCACTACTGGATATTTACCCCAAAGACACAGATGTAGTGAACAGAAGGGCCACATGCACCCCCATGTTCATAGCGGCAATGTCCACAAGAGCCAAACTGTGAAAAGTGCCAAGATGCCCTTCAACAGATGAATGGATAAAGAAGATGGGGTCCCTATATACAATGGAATATTACTCAGCCATCAGAAAGGATGAATACCCAACTTTTGCATCAACATGGATGGGACTGGAGGAGATTATGCTGAGTAAAATAAGTCAAGCCGAGAAAGTCAATTATTGTATGGTTTCACTTACTTGTGGAACATAAGGAACAGCATGGAGAACATTAGGAGAAGGAAGGGAAAAATGAAGGGGAGGAATCAGAGGGGGAGACAAACCATGAGACTGTGGACTCCAAGAAACAAACTGAGGGTTTTGGAGAGGAGGGGGGTAGGGGGGTGGGTTAGCCCAGGTGGGTATTAAGGAGGGCACATACTGCATGGAGCACTGGGTGTTATACGTAAACAACGAATCCTAGAAAACTACATCAAAAACTAATGATGTACTGTATGGTGACTAACATAACATAATAAAAAATTTAAAAAATTTTTTTAAAAAGCTCCCCGTGGATCCTAATGTTCAAACAGGGTCATGAGTGACTATTGTAGTCCGGTGACTGTTAGACTTCAGTGAGCACCAGAATCTCCTGGAGGACTCATTAAAACAAAGGTTTCAAATAGGCAGATAACAGAGACAGAAAGTAGATTCATGGTTCCCCAAAACTATGGAAAATGAGGGGATCAGAGTGCAACTGGTAGAAAGACTCAGGCTCAAGTGAACTGCGCAGTCAATTTATTCAACATCTCCAAGCTTCATCATCTACGCAATACAACCAAGATGGGGGGCTGGAGAGCAGGAGAGAAGAACGTATGGAAACTTCCTCATATGCCACACATTTTAGTACCTGGTATGTTGGAAACATAAAAAAAGATAAGAGCCGCCAACACCCATTGAGTGCATATTGTTTATAAGCACTCTTCTAAGGTGTTTATATATATTAATTCATTTAATTTCCACACTATTCTATAGGGATCAGCAAATTTTTTTTTTCTATAAAAGCCAGATAGCAATTTTGGGGCCTCATGGGTCATACAGTCCTGACCCCAACTACTCATCTGCTGTTGTAGTCCGAAAGCAACCTTAGACAATGCAAACGTGTGGGCTTATCTGTTTCCAGTAAAGCTTTATTTATAAAAACAAGAGATGAACAGATTTGGTCGGCAGACCATAAGCCACGCCCTGGTATATGAGATGGGTACTGTCACAATCTCCAACTCATAGATAAGAAAACGAAGGCATGGGGCGCCTCGGTGGCTCAGTGGGTTAAGCCGCTGCCTTCAGCTCAGGTCATGATCTCAGGGTCCTGGGATCAAGCCCCGCATCGGGCTCTCTACTCAGCAGGGAGCCTGCTTCCTCCTCTCTCTGTGCCTGCCTCTCTGCCTGCTTGTCATCTCTCTCTGTCAAATAAATAAATAAAATCTTAAAAAAAAAAAAAAGAAAAGAAAACAAAGGCATGAAGGGATAAACTGACCGCCTAAGTTTCTGTATGAAGTCTGATGACAAAGCCCACAGAGTCAACTATAGACCGTAAAAGCTGCTGACAACACCGTCATCACCAGTGAGCCTCTCACTCAGTGCAAATCCAGGTTTTCCAAATTCAAAAGGGGCCGGCCAGCCAGTGAGGCACAACACCCTCACAGAGGCCTCAGAGGCTGAAGACGCAACTCGAGTCCTCCCTTGCTCCCAGGCGGTCCCTGGTTGAAGTTGCTCTCCCTGCTCGGAGTCCTCAGCGCCCTCACTCTCCATACCTCCCAGATCGGTCAACTTTTTCTTTTATGCCTTTCTTCCCCAACCCATTTGGCAGCCAGGACCGCGCACATCACAAGGGCTCAGTTTGCACACACTGAAGGTGTGTGTGAACCCATGGGTACTGGGTGTGTAAGCCGAGAGGACAGGGCCTGGGGGCAGAGGAGGGAGGGAGAGACCCAGGCACTCACCAGTCCCTGGCAGGCACTGAGGGCTGCGGTCCCGATGCTGGCACCCTGTTGCAGCACTGTGCCCCTGAGATGGCAAGGGGGTGCTGAGGAAGCCACCATCTTCACGTGGGAAAGGTTCCCGTACCTCCTCTCCAAGATATAGCTTTTGGAAAGAAATCCCTGATTGACCGACAAGTTAAAGAACAGGTCCTTCTCCTCATGTGAAATTCTGTAGTACACCCGGTCCTCTGAGCCATCCACATCTCTCTTCCTCCTGCTGTTGCCAGTGACGGGATGGTGCAAGCCATAGGACAGAAAGTGCCCCCTGGCATCTACTCGGACTGGGGCCACCACGTGGTACTCGGGCAGGGCCTTGAGAAAATGCTCTGAAAGAAGAGAAGACAAAGAATGAGACGGCGAGCACTCTCGGCGGAGTCTACAGCAAGGTCAACGCTCCGCCGTTCGGAACTTAAGCGTGTTGAGGGCAAAATACCAGCGTTGGCCTGAAGTCTGCAGGTCCCATCTACTGCGCAAACACTGTCAACAGTAAATTCCCTGAACAACTCAAATCCACTCGGGGCCCCTCCTTGAGGACACGTGGCAGTCTGAGCCGACACCCAGGCACAACTCTGGAGGGCAGATGTTTTCCCAGAGTCAAATTAAGATGAATTCATTCATGAGGCGTCCTGTTAGCAAAGGGGCAAGGTCAGCGAAAGGAATGTTTCAAGCCTCAAGTTCTTGAATACAAATCACAGAGCTCCACTGTTTATTTGAAGGAGCTTAAACGCCTCAGGAACTTCTCATTAACTTGGGTCCGAGGAAAAATAAAAACAGCTAACCGGTCGGTCAGTCGTATACACGCCGACAAACTTCACACCAGTCACAGCGTTCGCGTTCCGTGCCGCGAAACGGGTCCTTGAAAAAACAAACTCGCATTTTCTTTCTGTGTTAACGAAGTATACAAAATAAAATGGTAAGATGAAAACTACCACTTTAAAAACACAAGACAGGAACCCTTGTCCCTTCCACACGCGAGAACATACACGCGCCTTTTGGCTTGCTCACGCTTAAATTCCCATCCCTTCCTCCTCGGCCCGATGTTTGAGAAGAACAAGGAATCTAACAGGAGCAAATCATCACTCGGGATTACAGACTATTTAAGGCAAACCATGAGCCACTTAGTAAAATAACCAACTTTTGCATTAAAGGGGGAAAAAAAGAAAAGAAAAGGAGCCAGGGTGGAAGCAAGAGAGAGAGGGGAGAAAACAAGTGCCACCTGCCGTCTCCCAGCGACATTCCGCCTTCCAGCCTATGCTGTTTCGGCTGTTACTTCCCGCTACCCTGTCTGTTGCACTGACAGCCCGTCTGTTCTCACTTAGGTTTGGAAGTCCCAACTCCAATCCCCCTTCTTTCTCCTAATGTTCCTGGCTGAAGTTCTCTCAGGTCCTTACTTTCCATACCTCCCAGAATACCTCATTTTACCGTGCTTTTTGTTAATGAGACTTTATTCCCGAAGCCTCTGGGGGCCAGAATCTTGCACGTCACAGGTGCCTGGCGCGTGATGTGTCACTCAATCAGTGAGTACATTTGTAGCTGGTTAATTAAAAGAACCGGACTTAATGGGGGTACATTTATAAAACAGCCTCTTTTCCCAGATAACTGCCTTCCAACACACTTCGTGAAATCGTTCGTTTCAACCTTGGATGAAATTTGGGGCCAAGCACAGAGTTTTCACTCTTAGGTACTAATGAACAGTCTCAGTTTTTTAAACATAAAAAAAAAAAATCCAGAACTATTGCTTCTGATCGCAGCAGTTCGGAGCAAGAGATCACACAGCAACATGGATAAATCTTTAAAAACAATGTTGAGTGAAAAAGAAGAAACAAAACAAGTTAATACAGAGCCACTGACATCAATGGAAAATACAAGCACACCAAAACAATAATACAAAGTCAGCCAGAACATATGTAAATGAAAAATACATATGAAACCCATTAAAATGATTTTCCATGAGGAGGAATGGGTGTAGGGACAAAAGTGCAGAGAAAAAAATAAAAGAAAAGGGTTTTGCCTGAATCAGTGACACTAACTTGCCATGAACTCGGAGTCAAATGGACTCGATCTCCATACTGCCTACTGTATCTGACTATATATGTATATGTATATACATACTATATACTGTATCTGACTATATATGTATCTATGTACGTATATACATATATATACATACATAGATACATATATACGTACATAGATACATATGTATGTATAGATACATATATACATATATGTGTGTGTATATCCATATATATGTATATATGTATGCATATATACATATATATGCATATACATATATATACTATAATATCTGACTATATATGTCAGATATTTAGTATCTGACTAATATTTAGTATCTGCCTGTATATATTTAGTATCTGACTAAATATACTACATATATTTAGTATCTGTATATATTTAGTATCTGATATATTTAGTATATTATATTAGTATAATATACTATATTTATATATAGTATATTCAGTATATTATATTAGTGTATTTAGTATCTTTAGTATATTTAGTATTCTACCAAGTTCTGAGCTCAGGAGAGAAAAGGAGAGGATGGGTCAGAACAGGGTGGATACAATTGGCTTCCCTGGTATTCTTCTCAGGTTACTCTTTTATTCTACTACTCACAGTGATGTCTCTGGCTTCTTCAGGGTGAGCAGTGGATGGGAAGTTACAGGCAGAAAAGCCTTATTCAAGTGGACAGCCATCACCTTGCAGTGGGCCCAGCTGTGCGTGGTCCCTGTCCAGATGCTCTCAGGGAACGCTCGTCTGTGCCTTACAGGGCCTGTCTCTGTAGTTGTATCTCAAAGAATTAAACACGATTTTTGAAAGTATAAAATGAAAGCTAAAGCTTGCCTAAGCCCCAGCACCTACTCCTCAAAGAACAAAAAAGCAAACTAATTTAGACCTCTTGACCCAGTTGTTTTTCATCTAATGGGTTTGGAAGAGAACCAGCGTTAGTTGGCTCTACAACAACCACTGTCACCATTTAACGAGCACTTGCGAGGAGCCAAGGACCATCAGTCCCTTCTCACTCGGTCATCGCAACCTGTGCCACAGATCAGGGAATTCCCATTTCATAGATAAAGACACTGAGCCTAAGAAAGGCCCCAGAGCCAATAGGCAGCATCCCTTATACTGAAATCTCATGCTTTCTATTTCAAAACGATCTTCCTAGCCACTGCCCTTCGCGTACAGAAGCAGCTGCACTTGGCAGAGTGTAACAGATCAGAAGCTACACCACTGCCCTAGGGAGATAATCTGACAAGAAGAGGGTGGCTTAACTTCTTTAAGAGGCTTTTGCTCGGCAATAAAGAGAGATAACAATGGCCTGTTTAGCAGGTAGAGTAGTAAGAGGTTAAGACTAGTATCGCCTCTTAATTTGATTGCAAACGAAACAGCAAGCCATGTCAGCCTATAGGTGTGGACAGAAATAGGAGGCCACAGGAGTCTGATTTATGTTGGTAGCCCACCTGCTGTTGCCGTATCTATACAAAGGCGTCACAATACGAGTTTCTGCCTCCCAGGGTGGCTGTGAGAATCCCGTGTATTTATAAATGTAATAGAGGTTGAACAGTGCTTGACTAAGAGCACTCAGTGGCTATGACAGAAACTTGGCCATCAGGGATCATTGCACCATAAAGATACAACCTCCAAGCAGAGGCAGGGGAAAAGCCCACGCTCACCTTGGCTTCCTCTCAGAGCATATTTAGTTTGGAAGATGAGGTAGCTACAACCTTGGCCAACAGAAAGCTGAGCTCAGAAGGGATATGACAGGAATGGAGAAAGCACAAATCAGGAAATAATCGTTACCATTTATACTAATCATTTATACTATACCATTTACCATTATACTACCATTTATACTAACCATTTATACCGGTATACTAACCCGGTCTTGTCTAATCCGTACTGTTCTCTGGGACAGATATTATTAACCGTGTCCCTCAGCTTAGCCTTCATTCCCATCCTGATAAAAAGAGGGGTGAGGATTCATTCTGGGGTGATCTGACCCCAGAGCCCACCCTTCTAATGGCTGCCCTTGCGGCTTCTCAAGGGTCTACTGCTGAGAACCAGACATCAAGATGGCATGTCAGCAAGGCTGTGGGTGGGGGGAACTGAGGCACACTGTAATCCCATCACAGTCTGCCCCTTTATAGAAATACATTATCAGCCCTGAATACCTTGATTTGCCTTCTTTAAAATTAGCCTCCAAACCCTCAGTCATAAACATTGATGATACCTCATGGGAAACTTTGAGTGAAGCCTGTTGGCACAAGTGCTTTTTTTTTTTTTTTTTTTAAGATTTTATTTATTTATTTGACAGAGATCACAAGCAGGCAGAGAGACAGGCAGAGAGAGAGAGTAGGGGGAAACAGGCTCCCAGCTGAGCAGAGAGCCCGATGCGGGGCTCGATCCTAGGACCCTGAGACCATGACCCGAGCCGAAGGCAGAGGCTCTAAACCACTGAGCAACCCAGGCGCCCCAGCACAAGTGCTTTTGAAAATTCACAACACCAGGTGATCTTTTACCCTCTGCTTAGGAAGAAAGGAAGAGAGCTGAGAGAATATTTTACCTGCCAGATTTTACAGTTTAGGTTAAATCTATATTTAACTCTTGATATGGTGAATTTCTCTTTTAGAGAGCAGTAAATTTCTAAGACTCTTCACTAAAAAGGGCAATGAAATTCTCTAAGAGTCAGAAGTTCATTTTCAGAATTCTCCTCCAAGTGGGATGTTGCAACTTTTCAAATACATTTTTATGGTAGAAAACTACAAGTGTCGGGATGTGGAGGATCGTATTGGTCCCCCACGCTGTACCACAGGCCCCAGGATTTCGGATTGGCTCACCAACCCTACGACCACTAACCTCCAGACCATCATTGCTTAGGATAACAGACGCAAATAAAATACCAAAACTGTGAAGTGTCTCCTTACATAAAGAAAATAAATGAGATCATTTCCATCCTTTTTTTTTTTTTCCCCAGTAGCAGAAATACATGATTAGACCATTTGTCTTGAAGCACACTCGAAACTTCTGTCTGGAAACACTCCTGTTCTTGCAGAAACCTGAGCAGCCGAAAGCACATCTCTACCCTGGGACCAAATGCCGGCACTGTTGATTCCCGAGTTGCTGGGAGCACCGAGATCATAGAAACAGCCGGCGACTTGCAGGCAGTAGAAGGAATAAGGAACCCAAGGGGCTATCATGGCTGTCGCAGAAAGGCAGTATGTTGTGCACAAGACTGAAGCTTCCCATTGTTCTGATACTTGATTGGGAACCAGGAAAGCTTGGGGAAGTCCCTGCGTGTTTTGGTATCACAGGCGAGCGCTGTGGCAAGAATACTGGCAAGAGTGTCGAATCTGCCTTTCCTGGTCCAAGAAAAGATTGAATGTACCTCTGTGTTCTTCCCAGGGCTAAAAGCCTGCCTCTGCCCTCTGCCCCATAGAACTAGAAAGAATGTTAAGGATTATGTAGGATCAGAATGTTTCCAACCATGGGACCCTGTGCACTCCCCTCCACCCCTGGGCTGAAGTAGCACTTCCTAGGTGTCCGCGAATTCACGCTGACTAAAAGACTCACCTCCCAGGCCCCTCACTCCACCTCCGGAAAAATAAGGCTGGCAGAGATGATATCTGAAGTCTTTGGCGAGTTTAAACATGCAGCATTTGGGCGCAATTCAAAAATGTCAGAGTAGAAATGGAAATCTAGGGACATTGGTTCTTTGTGAAATGAGGGGTTGGCCATTTGGGGCAAAAGTCAGGTCATCTTAGTCCCAAGAAGCCCTAGAATTTTCTCGTCCCTTCTCTCCATCTCTCTGTCTCTCTCTCTCAGTTGTTCTCTCTCTCCACTCGGTTCTAAATGAAGCCTGCTCAGAAATTTCTCTGTTGGACCAAAGGTGGATTACTTGTAAGTCCATTGGTTAAGTTTATGAAGAACAAATATTGTGGGGAAAAGACTTTTAGGAATGAAAATTATTTTTAAAACCTAAATAGCTGGGCATCGCTGATAAACTCGGAGCGCTCTACAGCTCTTTGTCAATATCAAATAATTTCAGCACGTAACCCCAGCGGTGACCAAGCAAAAGAACCATCTCTCACCTTCCAGAAAGGAGAGAGCAAGGCCCAGGGGCGTCTGCTCCACACTAAGCTGAATCCGCTTCCAAAGATGTGGAGCAAGAAGACCTGAAAAGCAACCAACCCACGAGAATGTGTGTCTTTGAACCAGGTCATCTCTAAATGCCCTGGGAAGTGCTCACAGGCTCTGTCTGCGCTGCCAGAAGAGGGATTTTTCACAAAGGGGCTGTTTTTCAAAGAAAAACAAACACTGCTATTTTAAACTTGGGGGTGGGAGATGGTATCTGGAACGTTTACACAAGCAAGTGCTGGCTGGCTGACATCTAACCCCAGTGCTCGGCTCCAGCTTCCAAGGAAAGCAAAAGGGACTTGCTCCTGATGGCTCTTGAAGTCACAGTAGATGAGCTCTCAGCTGTGTTGGAACTTTGCAACGTAGGCAGAACCCTGTGTAGAAAGCCTCAACAAAGACAGGCTCGTGATCTCTGCCACCCAAGTGGTCTTGGGGATTAAGAGGGTCAGAATGCTAGGCAAGCTTCTCAAGGCTTGAGCACAATCAGCAAAACACTGGACTTCATGTCTGCTAAAGCAGTGTTGTGGGTGTGTGGGTGTGTCTGTGCATTTGTGTGTCTGTATGTCTGTGTGTGTGTGTGTGTGTGTGTGTGTGTGTGTGTGTGTTGTCCCTACCTTATTATTGCTAAGAGGCCAGCCTCCGGAGCCAGGCTACCTGGGTTCAAAACCTCACTCCGCCATGAACTGGGCCCATGAACTCATCATGCTTCCCCAGCTTTAAAACAGAGACAGTAACAAGGGTCCCTGCACCCCAGAAAGCTGTGGGCAGTGGTTGCTGAGCTGACACAGGCAGAGTGCCACAGCAGTCTTGGCGCATGCAACTTTCTCCAGCCACGTGGGCCATTGCTGCAGCTCTGTCTTCTCCGGGAAGCACATGGAACTCCCCACAAAACACCGGAGTGTCTCTGACACTCCCAAGTCCAATAAAAAAGCAGAGACAGCAGTATCCTCTGCTCCAGGTGTTAGGTTTAAAGGGCAAGTTGTCCTCACACCGCCTCCAGCGTTTCCAACGGCACTGTATGCTTCAGGACATTCACAAGGAGATGCAGCCAGCTGCCATCAGAAGGCCCAGGGGGAAAGGTGAGCCCCTACAGTGGTCAATTTCCCCCCAAAAGAACTGTTATTTTTAAAACACAGCCCTAAATCTTTCCAGGAAACCAAAAGACAGCCAAACTCACTCAGCAGGAGGCCGGAATCACATTTCCCCTCCCCTGTCCAGAGCTGAAACTAACTAGAAACACCCCCAGTGGCCAGTTGGAACTTAAAAAAAAAAAAAAAAAAATCATTTTCTGTGTACAGAACTTGAAAAATAGAGATTGAAACAGTGCAGCATTCAAAGAGGAGACAAAAGGGGGGGCGTTACCAGTTACCACTTGGGTCTTTTCTGCCTCAGCATTAGTGTGTAAGAGACGGGATTCGCAGCCTTTCGGTAAGAATTAAGGAATCATCACTTTCAACACTGAATTCTGAGACAACCTATGGTACTGAGCTCCCAGCCCAGATTTTCTTACGACTCAGCCAAACGGTTTTGCAGAGTTCAGCCAGTGGGGGAGGGGGAGCAACCAACTTTCCACGCGTCTCCCCACCACGGTTTTTAAAGGAAATAAAGAAAAGCCACTAACCTTGCCTTCTGTCCGGGAACTGCACTGGGCCTGGCTGAGCTTGGCTCCCATAGCAAAGGACCCCAAAGTTAAGGAGGTAGGCTACAACGGAGAGGTTTGCAAGCCAGCTCCTCTGGGCACATGGCATGATTCAGTTGTTGGGGAGAAGAAAAGTCAACAAAGTTTAGCTCTCAGCTCAAGAAATCAAGTCCTCGCCTGTGGCCGAGCAGAAAGCTGCAGAGGTGCATGGTCCAGGAGTGGGACAGAGCGGCTGCAAAGCTGCCCAGGATCTCCCTTTGCTTTCTTACGCAGAAAGGGGTTAGTTACCTTTATCCCCCTTCCCTCCTGAAAGGGGAATGATTCAACTGGCAGCGCCTGCTTTCCGCGGGGTGTGGAATGGGTCAGAGCGGGAGGGGGCAGCCCACCCAAGATCCCCACCCCTCTGCCTTCCGCGCCGCCCGGCCTCGCAGCCAGCTCCGCGCATCTTCCTCCGGCCTCCCACCCCCACGCTCCTCCAGCCCCGCCCAGAGCCCTGCCGAGCCGGCCAAATAGGGGAGACCCGGGAGAGCCACCCTGGGCGGGACTGCGGAAAGAGAGGCCCCCAGGCCAGCCCTCCCTGGCCAAAATACAGGCCGAAAGTGCTGAGCGCAGAGGTGGGGCACGGGGGACCCCACTCCTCCACGCCCCGGCTCAGTGCTGCCCCCTTGGCTGCCTTTCTCCACCCAGTTCCGAACTTTTCCTAACATCGCTCTATGGAGACCCCTCAGTCTTCTCCGGGACTCTCTTCCAAGGCGAGATAGGATTTGCATTTTAAAAAGAAATGGGCAGTTTCTCTCTTGGCCAAGTCCTGCAGAGGGAAAAGGCCTGAGCTAGTCTTCTGGTTCAACCCTGAACAAGTTTCTTCGTGGCCACCAAGAGGTGCTGAGACCGGATGATTATGAGCCACTCTGGGTCTGCAGGTCCCCTGGTGCCTTTCTACTTCTATTACCCCACCTTTCCTAGCCCACCCCACTCGCCCACAAGCAAACTAAGACAGTGGAGGAAGTAAGCCCAAGAACATGTGAAGGTATTTCTCCAATTTGCCTGCCCAGGCTGCTCACAGAGGGGGCAACCACGGTGCTAGAGCTTTCCATTACTGAGATTACGCTGCAAACCAGGGGGCTTTGCCAAGCATCCTGAGAATCGACTGGATAATCCAGCCAAGATTTCACACCTATGGGCTGAAACAGGCTTCCTTACTCCATTCAGGAAGAATTTGGCCCCATACTGGTCCTCCAGGCCTTCTAGCCAATGAGACATGCAGGAAGGCCACTCGTTCAACCCTGGGCAGGCCTGGGCAGCCCCAGTTAAGCAGTGATCCAAGGGCAAGGTGGTCCTCGCAGGCTTGGGGTGGGTAGGAATCCTTCAGACTGGATACTTACACGCCACTGTATTTCCAGGGGTATGAATTAGTTTCCTATTATCGGCATTAGACATTCCCATAAAGTTGGTGACTTAAAACAGAATAGATTTAGTATCATACAGCTCTGGAGGTCACAAGTCTGAGATGGGTCCACCTGGACTAAAACTCAGGTGTGAACAAAGCCGCATTCCTTTCTGGAGGCTATAGGGAAGCATTGTTTTCCTGCTTTTTTCATCTTCTAAGGGGCTACCCACACTCCTCAGTCTCTTGCCCTCGGCCCCTGGTTTCAAAGTCCGCAATGGCCAGTGAGTCTCCTATACGGCATCATCATGACACTATCTCTTTTCCCCCTTTTCCGTTTATAAGGACTCTTATGATGACATTGGGCCCACTCAGATCATCCAGAATAATCTCTTGATCTTACGATTATCCCATTAGCCCATTAGCAACCTTAACTCCATCTGCAACCTTCAACCCCCCTGTCCTGTAACATAACATGTTATGTCATCATGGGCCAGTCATAAAAGTGCTCTGAGCCTCTTCTCCTGTGACATAAATATCAAGTAGGAAGAGCATAATTTAAGTGCAAAAGAAACTCAGATATGACAGGCATGTCTGGTGAAATGGCATGATTATCTAGCAGAAATGTAATTGCAAGGGCACTGAAGAACCACTTTGAACCAGACTCCTTTGGTTTCTTTTCCTTTCTTTCTCTTCTTCCCTCAGTCTCCCTCCTCCACTTCCTACTCTTCTTCCTCTTCATTTTATCCTTTTAGTAGCAAGCAGGGGCTCATCTGAAGGGCTGGATCACTCCTGGCTTCCATGTCCTGGAGAAGAGCTCTGTCTCTCAGCCCAAAAACTCTGGGAACTTCTGAGTCCCAATAATGTCAGTGAGGACCCATGGAACATTCTAGACTCACAGTTTCTTAACCTCTTCAACTCTGATGGCTTTCCCGTTACTTTCTCTTCCTTCCTACTCTTTAAGACCATGACTAGAAATATCTGTCATCCAGAGTCATCCAACCTGAAATATTAAAACTCTAAAATTGCACCCAAATCCCAGCCCTTTCAACCCTTTGTACCCAATACCTTGGGTCCTCAGCCTAGTAAGAACTGCCTATCTTCTGATCTCTCCATTGTTGGTTGTCTCATAATCTATAAGCATCTCTCTGACTTTACCTCCTTTTCTGCCCAGCCATATCCTATGATTCCTCTTCTTAAATAATCTCTCACCAGTGCCTTCAACAAGGCTTCCTCATCAAGCTCTAACCTTGTTTTACCCTAACTGCTGATTTTCTCCGCTTTTTGTCTCCAAGTGCTGTTGAAAAGAGTCACCTAACTATACCTACTGGTGCGACGATCAATTCATGTCTTCAAGTTCAGTAAGTTTTCAACATGACTCAGTGCAAACACACATCCTGCTACTAATCCAACACCAAGTTCTTCCTACTTTTCCCAGAATTTACAAAATCCCTCCAAAGCCTGGTATTTCCTTAGAGTAGAGGGAAGAGTTCATCTTACTCAACTTTCCTCTGATCACTGGGAAAAAGTAACAAATGTTCTTGATGACAATTGTTGGTAGTGATTTAAAAAAAAAAAAATGCCAACTCCCTTTCCTGATATACCCACTACAGAGAGCAGAGCTGTGAATCACTGCAGAGACTCCAAAATACCTCTGAAATAGCAGATGCAAATATACTACCACTGAAGGAAGACTATAAAAATATGTAGAATACAGGTATTGAGTAATAGCTAAGAACAGAAAAAAAGTATTTCACTCTAATTATGGACAGAGCACTGTGCTGAAGACTGTATCAGCATTACTTCATTTAATCTTCACAAAAACCTATTAGGTAGGTACTATTATTATCCTGGGTTGATAGATGGGGAAACACTGAAAGAGTCTACTCTGAAATGGGAACCTGGGATGAAGTAGTGAGGTTCAGAAGAAGGAAAAGAATTAGCCAAGCCACTAAGCAGAATCAAACACACATATGCCTTACTTAAGGCATAATTTAACACTTGGTGGAGATCCTATGGAATTGGAAATTGGAGATGCCTAATAATGAGAAGTTAGTAGCCCACTGAGTGCCCGGGCATGGCAGTCTCTGAGCAGTCATGCCAGCAGCTGCAGATTCTGTCATTGTCACATTGGTCCTGGGTTATTCCTGAACCATGTGGGCACCAGTCCCTCTCTGTCGTTGTGCCTTAAACATTAAGTCTCAAGTAAAGAATCGTGTGCCTGTTGTTCCCAAGGAGAGAGGAAATCAGGGATGGAATAGATTAGGGAAACCTTGAGCGCTACTGCCCTAGCAAAAAAAGGATACTGCATGTAATCATTCAACAAGTATTTATTGACTGCCTTCTGTGTCCAGGCATCGGGGATATAGCAACAAATAAAATAATCAGAGACTCTTTCCTTGTGTTTGCATATGCCATGGCTTGAGCCAGGGGGAAAGAGAATAAACAAGTAAATGTATAGTATGTAAGACAGTGGTAAGAGCAGTGGAGACAATAAACAGGCTAAGGAGGACTGGAAGTGATCAACAGGGGAGGGTTCCTGTTTTATATAAGAGGGTCAAGAATGGCCTCCACCAAAAAGATTTTAAGGAAGGCACTAAGAATCTGAATGAAATAGGTATCCGGAAGAAGAAGATTCCGGGCCAAGGAGATAGTAATAGGAAAGACCGTCAATTGGGAATAAGTAGGAGTATGCTCAGAGAGCTCAAGGGGAAGCCAAGTGTTTGTTGGGACTGTAGTGTGTGAACAAACAGAGTGGTGACGGACAGGGGAAGGGAAGGTCATGAAGGCCCTTAGAGACCACAAAGAAGACTTTGGATTTTTACCTTGAGCACATTAAGAAACCATCGGGTGGGTGAGGGTGGGGGTGGGGATTTTGAGTACAGGAGCGCCAAGAATTGAGTTAGGATTTACAAGGTGCCTTGGGCTGCTGTAGAGGGAAAAGGAGGAGCACAAAGAGCGGTTAAGAAGCCACGCGACTGACTCAGGGACGAGACAATGATGGATAACATCAGGTGGTAGCAAAAGACATGGAGGAAGTTGGGCAGACTCTGGGCATGTTTTGAAGGCAAAACAACAAGAATTTCTAATTAACTGGATGTGTGAGAAAAAAGAACTCGAGATGGATTTCAAGGTTTTGAGTTGCCCATAATTGAGATGGGAAAGATGGAAGGTAGACTAGAAATGGTGGGGGTGGGGAAAATCAAAAGTTCACTTGGAGACATGTTGAGATGTCTCTTAGAGATCTGAAAGGAAATGTCAATAGGCCGTTGGCTGTATAAGACTGGAGTTCAGAAGAGGTTCGGATTGGGGTTATGCGCTTAGAAGTCAGCGTGGGTATTTGGATGATATTAACAGCCTTGAAATGGAAGGAAAACACCTACTGTGTGAACGTAGCAGGGAAGAAAAAAGACACGAGGCTTGCACTCTGGGTGCTATGGACTAAATAGCTGTGTCTGCCCTTTCTCCTACCCCTACACACAAACAAAACTGCTACATTGAAATCCTAAACCCCAGTGTGATGGCATGGGAAGGCGGGATCTTTGAGAGGTGATTAGGTCATGGGAGTGGAAGCCTCATGAATGGGGTTCGTGCCCTTATAAAAGACAGCCCAGAGAGCTCCCTCGCTCTTTCTACCGTGTGAGGATACACAAGCAGACAGCCGTCTGTGACCCAGGAAGCAGGCTCTCACCAGGCACTGACTCTGCTAGTGCCTTGATCTGGGACTTCTCAGCCCCCACAATCGTGAGGAATGAATTTCTGCAGTTTATAAGCCACCCAGTCTTTGACATCTTTCTTATATCAGCCCAAACAGGCTAAGACACTGGGAGTGCTCCACTATTTAGAGTTCCGGGAAATAAAGAGAAATCATCACAGGAAATAAGAGAACACCAAGTGGAAAGTGTTTCAAGGAGGATTGATTCACTAGCTCAGACTAGAGTAAGGACAGGGGGTAAGTCCAGGCTTTACAGTCTCTGTTGCCCAGAAGAAGAAAAAAATGGAGAAGAAAGGTTGAGTTTGATTGGTTAAGAAACAATAACTCCACCCACTAGTACATACAGCTCATCAACGTCCTTGGAATCTGACCAATCAGAAATTCTCTCATGGAAAGCAGCGTCAGGAAGGTATGAAAGTACCGAGGAAGGTGCGCAATCCTAGTTTACCCCACCTCTAATGTTCTTTTAACCTACTGAGCTCAAAAAGAGCCTATGAGTAGCCTGGGCTGGCATTCTTCTCCTCAGAGGAGAGCTCCTGCCCTGGCCCCAGAGGGACTCCCCTGCTACTCATTGCTGCTTTCTGTGAGCCTCCTGGGGTCATTGAGAGCAGATCAGCTCTGCTCCCAAGAAACTTGGAAACGAGTCAATGAGATTACTTCAGGTGGCAATAAAGATAGACCACAATAGTACCCCCACTTGTTTGCCTTACTGAAGTACAATTGACATGCAGTGAACTGCATATGTTTAAAGCATACAATTTTCTGTGTTTGCACATATACGCAGACACACCTGTGAAATTATGGACACAGTAAGCTTCGACATATATATGTGTATGTGTACGTGTGTGTGTGCTAGTGTGCATGAGTCAAACCAGAAACTTCCTCCTGCTCCTTGGAAGTCCCCGCCTCCTGCCCCTCCTTGAATGACCCCACAACCACAGGTAGCCACTCCCCTGCCAGCACGGACATTCATTAGCCATTTCTTGAATTTCGCGTAAAGGGACTCATATGGTATAAACGGACTTTTCTCTACCTTCTTTCACTCAGCATCCTTATTTGGGCATTTTGTGTCCCAATCCTCTGCTTCTTTTTATTTCTGCACAGTTTTCCACTGTAGGGATCTACTGCTGTGGGCCTGTTCATTTGTCTTGTCACCGATTTATCTGCTGGCCATGGAAGACTGACGGAGCGAAAACTTGGTGAGCTGCACCTAGCCTAATCAGGCAGATGCCTGCCTTCTACTAACCCCTGTTAAAGATATTGCCTTGAGGGCACCTGGGCGGCTCAGTTGTTAAGCGTCTACCTTTGGCTCAGGTCATGATCCCAGGGTCCTAGGATCGAGCCCCGCATTGGGCTTCCTGCTCAGCGGGAAGCCTGCTTCTCCCTCTTCCGCTCCCCCTGCTTTGTTCCCTCTCTCGCTGTGTCTCTCCCTGTCAAATAAATAAATGAAATCTAAAACAAAACAAAAAAGATATTTCCTTGAAACTTACGAAACAAGGCCCCTAAGTCCTCCAACAATCTCATTTCAATGGACAGTATATGTTTCTCCTCAGGATAAAGTGACTTGAAAAGATGCAGATGAAAACCATGACAAATAGGCTTTGAAGTTAACCCTGGATTAAGATAAAGCTTCTCTGGACGGTTTGGTAGAGTTTCAGCATAGACGGTCCTCTCTGCCAGACAGAGGTGTGGCTTCTCCCTACTGCCACGAGATGGGTATCTGCAGCCCTTTGATCTTCAGAGCACAGAAAGCCGGGCTCTTTGCTCCCGGATACCCTTTCATGGGGCCCAGGGGACAGCTGGCCGAGACCTAGATGCCTCTGTGAACACCTTTCTCTACTGCGGCCACACTCTCCACATGGCGTCCCCCAGGATCGCCTCCTTGGTAACAAGAAGGCCTGTTCTGTTGCTTCACAGTCTGTCTGAGTGTGGAGATAGCACTGGCTCGCACTGTTAGTTGACTGTTTGCTGTCCTGGGAAATCTACCCCCTCCACCCCCACACCCGGCTCCTGAGCAGCCTCCAGGAGCAAAGGGCTCTATCCATCCAGCCACCGTTTCCTGCAGTAAAGCAGTGGCTGCGATCCGATGAACAGGTCCTGATTCCTCTTCCGAAGGTGAGAGGACCGATGTGTGTGTGGCTATCCTGCTGGAGTCCTTGAAACCCAGTGTGAGAAGATGGGGTACACAGGATATGTTTATTGAATACAGGGGCTAGTAAGTAAGGCAGAGAGAAGTCTGTGAAAGACTCACAGAACAGACGTCGTCAAGCGATGAATTAGAGAGCAGGCAGAATTTCACACAGGGAAACTCGAGTTTATGAATCTCACGACTCCTTACTATTGATTTTCCCCTTGATTATAAACGATAGATACAAGGACTATATTTATTTATTACTTACATTTCCCTCAAAGATAAAAATGATAAACAAATATTCGATCCAAGGGTGGGTGGCTGGAAGACCGAGTGGGGAATGTTCTGGAAAGGACGTGCTTTGAGACCCATGGTCACGCCTCTCCATTAAAGAGTTGTTTTCCCCTTCTAACTACCATCCTGGAGTCAGGAAGCAGATTCTGGTTTTAGTATTTAGACTATTCATTTCTCTCTTTTTCCCCAGAAATAAATATTGTCCTTTGTGTTTATGCTGAAAGCCCCCTGTGTAACCGCACCTAGGGCTGCTCTGGTCTTCTCTTGAGACCTCCTCTACGCGCTCTCTCTGAATCAGCAGCTAGAGGGTTAATCCCTGGCGTAGCAGGGGCTGTCCACATACTCTGCTCTTATCTTCCATCTTCCCATGTTGCTTCTTTGGAATTCAAGTGTCTTGTCTTCCTCTAGGATTTTGAGTTGGAAGCTTAGATCATTGACCTGTAACCTCTTTTCTTTTTAAAAAGATACACTTGTAGCTATAAATTTCCCTCTAAGCATTGTTTTGATTGCATATCAAAATTTGATGCCATGTTTTAATATGATTTACCTCAAAATAGTCTATATTTTATAACATTTTACATTTTAGTTCCTTAATCAGGATTATTTAAAATGTGTGGCTTCATTTGAAACATTTGAGGACTTGCAGTAATCATCCTTTTGTTGAATCTAGTTTAAGTCCACTGTGCTCAAAATACACACGTTCTGTATGATTTTAGTCCTTCGAAATTTGTTGAAACTTGATTTAGTCCCATGAAGTAGCCTATCTTGGTGAATGTTTTTTGTGTATTTGAAGAAACTGGGTATTTTCTGGATGTTGAGAATAGAGTGTAGAACTTACCCTTAGGATGTGCCTCTTTGGGGGTCTGAACTGAAAGCCTAGACTGTTTACTTAGTCCCCTCCACTTTACTAGACTTGAACATCAGTCTTTATTGTCCCAGTACTGCATAGCTCTGCAGATAACTACTCAGTTAAGTGGGGCTACGGTGGTAGTCAGCTTTCAAGATGATCCCAGTGATGTCTGCCTCCTAGTAATTATATTCCTGTATAATCCCCCTCTCCATGAGTACGGGCTGGACTTTTTTTTTTTTTTCAAGATTTTATTTATTTATTTGACAGGGAGAAGGAGCACAAGGGGAGTGAGTGGGAGAGGGAGAAGCAGGCTCCCCACTGAGCAGGGAGCCCAATGCTTCCAGAACCCAGGGATTATGACCTGATCCTAAGGAAGATGCTTAACTGATTGAGCCACCCAGGTGCCCCTAGACTTATTGACAGGCCTCTGAACAACAGAATAGGGAAGACGTTGTGGGAGATGAGAGAAAAAGAATGACTCTTGGGCTTTTGGTTCAAACAGTTAGATGAATAGTAATGCCTTTGACGAAGACTGAGAAATCTGAAGGAAATCAGCAAGCATGTAGAAGTAGCAAGTAACAGTTGGATATGCAGCTCTGGGAATTAAAGGCTAGAAATCAGATCTGGGATGATAGTAGTACCAACCTCACTGGTTTTCAGTACTAGGTGAGAAAATGCTGGTAAAGCCCTTTGCATAGTGCACACAATTGTTACCTGCAGTGGGTACAATTGCTTCTCCTAAAAGGATGTGCTCAAGTCCTAGTCCCTGGTACCTGTGGATGTGACCTTGTTTGGAAATGTAAATGTACATTCTTTGCAGATATAATTCGTTAGGATGAGGTCACATGGATTAGAGTAGACCCTAATTCAATGACTAGTATCCTTATAGAAAGAAAACAGAGACACAAAGATATACACCGAAAGGAGAATCCCATTTAAAGACAAAAAGACAGAGGGGCGCCTGGGTGGCTCAGTGGATTAAGCCTCTCTGCCTTCGGCTCAGGTCAGGATCTCAGGGTCCTGGGATGGAGCCCCGGGATAGGGCTCTCTGCTCGGCAGGGAGCCTGCATCCCCCTCTCTCTCTGCCTGCCTCTCTGCCTACTTGTGATCTCTCTCTCTGTCAAATAAATAAATAAAATCTTTAAAAAAAAAATAAAGACAAAGACAGAGATGACAGTGATGTAGTTTCAAACCAAGGAATCAACATAGACCCACCAGAAGTTAGGAGAGAGGCGTGTTCTCTCTCAGAGTCTCCAAGGAACCCATTCTGCCAACACCTTGATTTCTGACTTCTAATCTTGAGGATTTTGAGATACTATATTTCTGTCATTTTAAATCACCTGTTTTGCTGTTCTTTGTTACAACACCCTAGAAAAATAATACAGTGCCCAAATAAATGTGGAGTATGAGTAGTTAGTTAGTCATGGTTTCTATTATTATCATTTATGTTGTGCCATTGTTGTTTTTGTTGTCTATCCAAACACCTAACACATTGCTTTCCATATTAGGAACTCAATTCATAATTATGGTAAAATAAAAATCTGTGATATCTGCAGACTGAAAAGAAGTAATGCACAGTGAGGGGTAACTACACATATTCCAAAAGAATGTTGAAATCATAGTTTTTATCTGAAAATCCACTTTGCTTTATAGAATTCCAGAATTATGATTCTGTATCTCCTCTCTAACCTGACTCCTGTAATTTCCTGTCTCCTCATTTAGATGGAGCTTAAGTTCTTCCATTTTGCTACAGTCTACCCAGAATAAACAATCCACGTGATAACAGGTTCCCCCAAACTCACACCCTAACTTTTACTTACCTGTTTGTTATATTTTTCCATTATTTGGATTATGATCTTATATACCTAAATGATATTTGGCCACAACTAATGTTTCTCTCCTTCAATTTTTTAGATGATGTTTGAGAAAAGCATGGCTCATGCTTTTAAGTAAATGGTCTAAAATATCTTTAGTTCATATTGGAAAATTTCATTTCATATTTGAAAGTGGATTTTTGCTTCCATAACAAAGGCTTAGTTAAGTGATACTACAAATTCCTGAACATGATCTCTGGTTCATTTTCAGAGAGCAGATTTGAAAATGAAGAACATTCTAGGCTCAGAAGCATCTGACAACATTCTCGGAGAGTAGCACTTGGGACCAGCCAAGGCCTGGTGTACCTCAAGAGCACCTGCCCTCTCAAGTCCCACAGTGAAGAAAATGTCATGGTTGGGCCCTAAAATGTGATTTTAGGAAAACTTGCCAAGACCACCTTCTCTTCCTTTGCTTCCAGTCCTAGTGTGTGATAAAGTTTGCGGAGCTTAATTTTTTTTTTTTAACATGGAAAATCAGAAAAAAAAAGTCCAGATGTTCTCAAACTTAGGAAAAAAATTAGTATCATCTGGATGAAGGCTTTTAAAATGTGGAGTCTTGGGCCCTTTTCAAATCCACTGAAAATCAGAGTCTCTGGGTCAGCATGGGGCTGGGGGGAGAGTTGTAATTTATATTTTTAAGCAAGTTGTCTACCTGACTGTGAAGTCACCTGCTTAGTACCAAGCCTCAAAATATTTGCAACTATAATTACTTCCATTAACAGACGTAAAAACCAAGGCAAAGGGCTGTCAGGGTATGCCCTAGTCTTCCTTTTCAACAGCACCTTGATATTTTTTTTCTTTTTTTACTATTTTTTAAAGAAAGGAGAGATAAAAATTTGATGGAGAAAGAACTGGTAAAACATGAGTCAAAAGTGAGCTCGAAGGTGAAACTAGTAAAAAATACAGAAATAAGAGGTGTCCCCAAAGGAACCCTGTGGATTGGGAGCAATAGTCCCAACATCGCTGAGCTTCTCTAGATTAGAACTGTTTGAAAGGGGGTTTGGTTTTAGTTCATTCCTTCACTAAAGTCCTGACGCCCTCTAGCGGACAAGTGGAGAAGTCCAGAGTCTGTAGTGAAGCGCGTTCTGGGCTTTGAACTGGGTTCTCGCTTTGGAATCCAGCCAGACTGTTTCGGTTTCCCCTCATATGTTTTGGGTATCACATTTCTTTTTAAACTAGTAGCTTAATTTCTCCTCTGCTTTAAAGTCACATCCTCTCGAGAACTGTAAGTAAAGTTGTGGATTCTGCGGGAGAGAGGAGAGCCCCGCTTAAGATTTTTTTTTTTAATCTCAGTTTTATGGGGGACAGTGAGGAAAACATTTCAAATTTCTTAAATGCACCCTTAAAAAGTGCGATTTACACTAGAGCAGTTGAACTGGCATTTAAACAAACTGCAATCTGAGAAGTAATTCAAATGGCTTACACCTGTTCCCCTTGTCCAAAGTAACTTAGAAGATTCCTTAGCATTTACTCCCATTGGTCTGAAAAACACCTGCTAAAGAGTTCTGATCATAACAGTTGTCAGAGTAAGGGGCTGGTAGTCCAAAAATAGCCTATGGAATCCTCTTTTCCAATCTATCAAGGTAAAGAGAGTCATGTGGATAAACAATTTGTGGAAGAGCTTTGGGCTGAGAGCTGGACCGGTGGTACCTAGTGTCTATGAAGTCAGCTCACCAATGATACAGTCTCTGCTTAGCCTCAGTTCTAAGAATGTACCAAAGGCAGAGGGCAACACTTGAACCCAGAGTTTTGATAATAGGAGGATGCTTTGAAAATCCTGACAGCCACAGGCACCAAGTAGAAGGAGAAGTGGAGCTTGTGTTTTTGTGTATCCGGTTAAAGCCCATCATCGATCGGACTTAAGGTTTGGGCTTGAAAAGAGGTTACTCATTGCTTTCAAAAATAGAAATGGGCAACAGCGTGAAGTTTTAGAAACGCCTTTCATCGAATGGGATCATTTCAAAGATAAAGTGGGAGTAAGGAAGGAAGAAAGAAAAAAAATTCTAATACCTGTTTACGTTTGGAATAAGAAAGAAAAAGGGGTTGCAAATCAAAGCCAACTTTCTCCAGCAACATGGGAAAATAAAGGGTTACAACATCTCCTGAAACTTTGAAGTGGAAAGGGGGAATCAGCTGGTGGGCTCTGCCAGCTCCCCACCTCTTCCCCCTCCCCGCGGAGGGCGTGGCGAAGTTCAGCACCTCGGAAAGCGCCCCCCTCTTGTCCGCGCGCGGGTTACGCATGCTCCATGGGAGCCCGCAGCCCGGGCTTTGCGGGTGCGAATATAACTCGGGTGGCCGCCGCTGACAACTCACTGGGAGCTGACAACAGTGGAGAGATGAATGCGCGAGGCAGCGACGTCGACATCGAAAGACCTCCAGGGAGTCAGAGCAAGGTAGTCGGAACTCTCCTATCTCTCTCTTTCCTTTCAAGGGACAGAAACCTCGTCCAAGCTGCAGAGAAACCGACAAAGGTTTGAAAGAGAAGGAGGGAGCCCCCTGTAGCGGTCCTGAGCGGCAGGGTGGGTATGGGTATAAGCTAGTGCCCAAAAAAGGCAGTGGGGGGAACGTCTGGATCGTACAGCAAGGACCAGAGACTCCCACCTTGGCCAGAGAATCCTTGGATGCCCACCGCTCGCCTCAGGAGCTGCGCTGCTCAGTTCTAGATCTCCCCTCCAGAACAAACGCCGAGCACAACTCCGGCCCCCAAGGCTGTGTACCCCGCGCGGGGAGAGCCTTTGGCACCCAGTTCCCGGGGGCTATCTACAGATGCGGCTTTGAAAGCGCCCACGCACGCCCTGCGCCCTCGGGGACAGAACCCCCACAGTTCGACTCGCTTTGGTCTTCACTTCTGCCCTCCGCCCTCCCCGAACATGACCTAGAGGCACCTGCACTTGGAGGCAGTCGCCGCAGCCACGACAGTCACCATGAATAAGGAGGCTGGCGGAGACGAGCTCGCAGAACTCTTTGGTCTGATCCCGTACCTTCTGCAGGCGGCCAACACCAGCGGCAACGCGTAGTCGCTGCAGCTCCAGGACTTGTGGTGGGAGCTGGGACTGGAGTTGCCTGACGGCGCGGCGCCGGGGCATCCCCCTGGCACCGGCGGGGCAGAAAGTGCGGACACCGAGTCCCGGGTGCGGATCCTCATCAGCGCGGTGTACTGGGTGGTTTGCGCGTTGGGGCTGACTGGCAACCTGCTGGTGCTCTACCTGATGAAGAGTAAGCAGGGATGGCGCAAGTCCTCCATCAACCTCTTTGTCACCAACCTGGCGCTGACAGACTTTCAGTTCGTACTCACCCTGCCCTTCTGGGCGGTGGAAAATGCTCTCGACTTTAAATGGCCCTTCGGCAAGGCCATGTGTAAGATCATATCCTTAGTGACGTCCATGAACATGTACGCCAGCGTCTTCTTCCTCACCTCCATGAGCGTGGCGCGCTACCACTCGGTGGCGTCCGCTCTTAAGAGCCACCGGACCCGAGGGCATGGCCGGGGCGAATGCTGCGGCCAAAGCCTGGGGGACAGCTGCTGCTTCTCAGTCAAAGCACTGTGCGTACTGATCTGGGCCTCCGCCGCGCTGGCCTCGATGCCCAACGCGATCTTCTCCACCACCATCAAGGTGATGGGCGAGGAGCTGTGCCTGGTGCGCTTCCCAGACAAGTTGCTGGGAGGAGACAGACAGTTCTGGTTGGGCCTCTACCACTTGCAGAAGGTGCTACTAGGCTTCGTGCTTCCGTTGTGCATCACCAGCCTGTGCTATCTTCTGCTGGTGCGTTTCATCTCCTACCGCCGTGTGGCTGGGACCGAAGGAGGAGCCTCAGCGGCCGAGGGCGGCCTGGCCGCAGCCAGCGCCCGGAGACGGTCGAAGGTCACCAAATCTGTGACCATCGTGGTCCTTTCCTTCTTCCTGTGTTGGTTGCCCAACCAGGCTCTCACCACCTGGAGCATCCTCATCAAGTTCAACGCCGTGCCCTTCAGCCAAGAGTATTTCCTGTGCCAGGTATATGCGTTCCCAGTGAGCGTATGCCTGGCTCACTCCAACAGCTGTCTCAACCCCATCCTCTACTGCCTGGTGCGCCGCGAGTTCCGCAAAGCGCTCAAGAGTCTATTGTGGCGCATCGCGTCCCCCTCTCTGACCAGCATGCGCCCTTTCACGGCCACCACGAAGCCAGAGCCCGAGGAGCAGGGGCTGCAGGCCCTGGCACCTCTCCACCGGACCGCGGAGCCTGACCTGGTCTACTACCCGCCTGGCGTGGTGGTCTACAGCGGGGGGCGCTACGACCCGCTGCCCAGCAGCTCCGCCTACTGACTGGGGGCAGGGGACGCAGTCACTGCCAACTGGCCTTCCCCGGATGGGGAAAGAGGAAAGCGGATTAGGCGATGCTGGGGGCCCATCGGATGAGAGGTAGGAGGGACCAGGACTGGGAGAAGCCTAAAGGAACAGCCGGTGAAATGGCGGGGCAGGGGAGGCCGTCTGCGGTGAGGGAAGGCTTCAACCCAGGTGGAGAGAGGACGCTGGCAAAGGGGCCGAGGTCAGACTCGCAGGAACACGCCGCCAGCCTGCGTCCCCTTCTCCCCACATAGACTTCTTCCTCTCCTTAAGCTCTCAACACTGGGCAGGGTGAGAACGCCCAGAAGCGGAAAAAGGAATCAGGAATGTAGAGAAATTGGGGCACAAGGAAGTGGAGCTCAGCCAGAGATGCGCTGCCACTGAGCGCATTTACTCCGGCGACTTTCACGGAGCTCTTGAAGGGGTCTTCAAAGTGCATCCAACCGGGCGAGCCGCCCACAAAACCTTTCCTTTGCGCCTCGAGCGCGAGACCGCCACAGCGCGCCGTCTGACTTGCAGCGTGGTTGCGCAGGGGACCTAGTTTGGGAATAAGAAACGTTTTCGGAGTCGCCAGAAAGTACTGACAATCCCGATCCGCCCTCCAGAGAAAGGCCCCGCGGGAGGGGTACCTCCCGTGGAGCCATTGTATGGTTCATCATCCCGGACAGAGCCGGTGGGTGTTCGGGAGCCGGACCGCGACTCTGTGCTTAGGTGTCACCGAGGCAAAATACTTGTCTCCAACACGCGCTAGAGATTCGCGGGGGAGTGGCGGCCCTGCGGGAGGAAGCCGGTGCAGAGAGGTGAGAGGGGCTGAATAGAGACTTCATCGGGTCACGGCCTCTATAGGAAAAGGGGAGCTGACGTGCTCACTTTGTGAACTAGCAGAAAGTGAGTGCGCCAGGCGCTGGCAGCGGGGAGGTCCCGGTTCCTGGAGGGCGGAGCGGGTGCCCGGGAAACACTGTGTGCTCCAGTTTGCGCGGTGCAGGCGAGCTGTGCCCTGGAGCAACTTGACAAGTTCTGAGTAGACAGGCCTGCGGGTGGGGACTTTTCTGCAGCACTCCCCTCCCCGCCCCCACTCTTCGCAAATCCGGACGCCCATTTGATAGAGGCTCGGGACCAACCAGTGGAGGGATGGCTCCGACAAGCTTTCTGAAGGCGTAGACAGAAAACTAAGATTATGACTTCCATCTACCACAAAGACAAAAATAAATAAATAAATAAACTAGGAAATGGCCACATTTATTTTATGTTTTTGAGTGCCAGTGTGTGCCAAGCCCTGTACTGGCTGCTGAGATGACATATACAAGCTAGAAACATTAATGATTTTGACATCTAAAAAGAGACACAAGTCATGTCCACAAGGCAACTAAGTCACTGAAAGAAGAGCTGAATGTCATAACAATGGCTACAAGAAAGTGCATCCATGGGGATGGAAAGCTTAGCTCTGCTGGGGGTTCAGAGACTTCCTCACCAAAACAGTACTTGAGATGGACCTAGAAATATGGGTACAATTTAGACGGGCAGGAATGGCGATTTAGATGGGCAGCAGGGACATAGAGAGGACATTTGAAGCTGAAGAAAAGCAATGATTAAAGGTTGGAGATTGGCCTGTCAGCTGCATGGGGGTGGGGAGGGAGCAGGAAATAAAGCAGTTTGGCTTCCTTTTCTTCTACAGAATTTCCTCGGATTTCTGTTCAGAATTAAATGTCCCTGTATTTGTTTTGTTTGTCTGAGAATGGAACATTTTTTGTTCCAGACAGAACATGTCGTTGGTATTCTCAGAACAAATACTTGAGTTCCCAAAGGTGGTTAAAGACTTTTAAAATTTACTTCTATCCTCTCATTCAAACCTCCTTGGAGTTGAGTTAAAAGAGCAGAGTGTTTATTTGAATATTTGAATGAGTGTGCATGCATGTGTAAAAGGGGGATGGGGTGGGTAGATGCCCCAGGGTGGGTACTCTGGCTCCTTTCTTCATGCCAGCAGCCCATCCAGTGCTCTAGCTGAAAAGAGCTTCAGTCATAATAAAGATCATACCCTGTGGTAGGCCAGAGATGACAACTCTTAACTTCTTAGGGTCCGGGTAAGAGGGTCCTCTGCTGCAGGTCACCCTCCTAGCTCACCCATTCATTGATTTCAAAATATTCAATCACCAGAACAGTCTTTGGAGAAATGATCAGGAAATAAACATTGAAGTCTGCAAATAATTCCATTTTGAAACCTTACAGAGGTCAAAGACAGCTGGGTAAAGCAAGAGGGGTAGCTTGGTGCTGTCTCTTTTAATAAATGTAGGGTACCAAGTCACATGGGGTCCTCTGGGCATTTGCTCATCATCATCCCACATTTACGGGGAAGGGAGCAGGGATTGATTGTCCCTGATCATTCCTCTAACTCAGTCATGACCTTGCAGCTCTAGGATAGTTAATGTGAAGGAGACGGAGGAGGGAAGACTGGAAGACAGACTGGTTTTGAGGGTTGATTATCTCATGTAATTTATTGAATACTGTATTGAAAGTGAAAAAAAAACAACATAGCTCTATGGGGACAGAATGGTTGTCAATGTACCAGATGTTCACCTTTATGATCGTGAGGCTGACGGGGAGCTATGGCTGCCACTGCCTGGCATCAAAAGAGAGGGTCATATGGCATATCACCTGGGAAAGATCAAAATTCCAAAATTCGAAGTATGGGTTTCTACTGAATGCACATTGCTGTCCAACTATCATAAAGTAAAAAAAAAAAAAATTTTTTTTTGTTAAGTCCAGCTATTGTTAAGTCAGGGACTATCTGTCTGTATGAGTGAATTAAATATGAATAAATTAATATCATAAAATAAATCATCAGCAATATTTTGAGTATTGGTGAATTAATGAAAAATACAACCCTCTGACAAAATATGGACCTCTAATTAGAAAAAACACAACACATGATAGAATAAACCCAATTGTCGTGTGTAGAACTAGTCTGCTTCTCAAGTTTGGTCAAGGCCAGAAATACCCTGAGATGGAGGTGCTCTCTCCCACACTCAGCTTTTGCCCCAGTGAATGGAGGCCGATCCCAGTCTTTTCTAAGATGAATAATGCCTGAAATCTGGAAACTTGTGCAGAGAGCTGGCAGAAAGTGAGATGTGGGCAGACCACTGACGCTGAAGTCATAACACAGGGCGTCCAACGGGCAGACCCCAAAACTGTAGAGCCAAAGAAAGAGATTGATTTCCTGCCATGGACTTCCCAGTGTCTGAGGGTAGGGACAATGTTTATTGACCTAGTCCACGTATCTAACAAAGAGAGCCACAAAACAGCAGCCGATCAGCGACACTGCAGAAGCCGTGATCACCACGATGACGCTCCCAGCCTTGTTGACCAGGAAGCCCAGGCCACCTCCGACCAGGATCTGAGCCAGCTGCACCATGCAGGTGAGGACAGCGCAATCCAGGCCCTGCCCTCTCCCATCACTGTCCAGGCTCCATCCTGGGGCCTGCTGTCTCTGCAAGGGAAATGCAGGAACACACTTACTCTACATGAACCGTCCTTCAGGGCAGCCATTGCGATGGGGGGCCCAGAAATATTGCAGCTGCAGGGGACATTGGGGCAACTGTCAGAATCCCCAGGTTCCCCTTTCCTCTTCTCTGTGTGATGGTGGGGTGGTTTCTCAGCAATCCTGAGCCCCCTTTTCCTAATCAGATAACAGAGGGTAATGGTACCTGTTCTGCTGCTCTCCGGGGGCACAGGGCTTCCACGTAAGGAGTAGGGTGCGGGCTGGGAAGTTGGTCATGCTTTGGCCAGACCATCATTACATTTGGCTGGGCATTTTAGAGTTGCTGTTTCAAGACCTTTATTCTCTGGCTCAGCCTTCCCCTTTCCTCCCACATCCCCCCAGCCTGCCGGTGAGGTTCAATGACATACCTTCTCATCCTGCTCCTCACGATGGTACTTGGCAATGAGACTGAAGGGCACAGTGTACAGAGTGCTGGACATCACACCAAACAAGGTACACATAGTCAGGGTGGAATAGACGTTCGGGAAAAGTCCAATCAATCCTGTCCCCAGGCCAAATAGAAAATACCCCAGGAAGTAAAGACCCTTTAACCCTAAGTAGGATCCCAAAGGTCTCTGAAGGTCTGTGGGGAGAAGAAAGAAAGAAATTACGGTGAGAAGTTCCTCATATTATTTTGTAATTTCAGACAATCTTTTCTTTTCAAATACACTTTTTTTCTAAGGAGTTTTCCTTTGATACTGAATATGGAACAAAAGAACCTCCTTATCTGCGCTTAAAGACAGCTGGCTTTTGGAATCAGTTTTAAATCCTGTGCACACAGAGGGCTGGAAATTGCCTCCGGAGGTTGATTTTCTTTTTCCACAAGTAAGGACCAGGCAGCCGAATAGTGCCAGGATGCAAAGAGGTGGTGGGAAAGGTCACCTTGGCTATAGGACTGTGGGTGTGATGGGGGGTGGGGGGGTGGGGGGTGTGCAAGGTGTGGGAGGAGCGTGGGTCCTTCTGATTCAGAGTGTGGCCTAACAGGACACAAACAACAATCCAAGCCCATCTTGGCCACATGGCCCAAAGTCAGGTTGGAGGAAACTGAAACCACCAGATTTTAAGAATGATGCAAGTAATCTCTCCCCCACCCCACCGCCCTCCCGCATCTGAATGTCATCTGCATGCCTAAGAAGGAAGCCAAAGAATGTTCTCTGTCTATGGACAGGCAGGTTGTCTGACTTGCCAACACTTCTCCATTGGGGAGGGGTCCTTTCTATACCCAGTGCCACCCTATTGTAGGCTCCCTCCCCATCAGTCCATTCCCTTCACTTGTCAAAACCTCAACTTGCTCTACCAAAAGAAACATAAAAAGACAAACAAACAAACAGACGGGACTAGTAAAACCCTTCTTTGTGGTTGTTGTCAGGATCAAGTGAGATCCAAAGCTTGCACCCAGCACACAGAGACCATCCGGTTAATGATTAATGGTGGGTATTGTTATTTCAACAAATACAGGCACGCAAGATGGTTATCTCTTAAGGAGGTTCCCCTCCCAGCAAGTAAATTTGGCTTGCTCCTAAAAGTACTGTAGGAGAGTTCATTCCAAAAATTTGAAATTTTTTTGCTTTAAAATGTTTCATTCTGTGTTCCACCATGGTAGGAAAATTCCCCAAAAAACCCTCCAGTCTCTCTGTTTTAAGTGGCTGTTTCTCATCCATAGGCTCCCTGTCTTTCTCCTGGCCGTCCTGCTGGAACATATGAACCCAGAGGATGACTGACAAAGACCTGGCGTGTGTCTATTCAAGAATGACAGTCTCCCTATCTAACCAAATAACTGTTGGACTCGCATCACAGAGAGAGGAAACCTAATCTGCATTACACTGGATTCAATCTGTTTCAGATCTGTTTTCAGATGATCTGTTTCAGATCATCCCATGGAAGTCAGAGCTTGACAAGTAGGCACCATTGCTTCCTCTACTAAGGACATGTGAAAGTGACAAGTGGGCACCATTGCTTCCTCTACTCAGTTCATATCATCCCTAGGGGGCTGTTGTCAAGGTGGAGAGAAAAAGCCATCTAGAGCTAGGTCAGCTTCTGTTTGCTTAATGATTATATTTATACAAAAAATGTAATCTAGGTGTCTCGGTACCTAAAAGACATCGTCAGTGTTCACTGGAGAAATGCTCTCATCCAGTATGTCGGCCAGCCAAGAGGAGGGCAAAGAAGCATAAAGAGCTATTGGGAAATACAGGCAACTTCAGAACAAAGACCAGAAGCCAAGCAAAGAATCTTTTATCCATGAGGAGAAATCAGTCAGTGTAAGGGTAAAGCTGACTTGCCTTCCACTGGGTCTAATACCGAGTTACGGTATGTCCTCACAGTGTGTCTCTCGTTACAACTGGAGGTAAATGACAGATTTAAGCATCGACTATGAGTAGGAGTGTTGGATATGAAAACTTGGCTACATTTCAGTACTTAATACTGCTATTTTCATGGATCTAAGTATGCCCGCTATGCAAAAGGAACTTGAAAATACCATCCCTCATCCTCCACAGCAACAGCCAGATTGCCCTGCTAAACTCCATCTGGATAGAAATTCTAGATCCGCATCTGACGTTATATGATGAGTCCAAGATAGCGGGTGTGCTCTGGAACTGAAGGACATGACTGATTTTGCTCAGGGTGGGCTGGAGTGCAGGGGGAGAGAACTTGGAAGATTTAACAGACAAGGTCCACTGGGCCTGGGTCTAAAAGCGCAATTAGCAGTTGTCTAGATGTGGAATTAGAGAGAATTAGAAGGAGAAATTAGAAGGAGAAACCAAAAGCAGTAGGAAATAACACAGAGCTGAGAAATTCTGTGTAGTGAGTGAGTCCTCAGGGGCAGTGAATCTGAACGGGATTGAGAGGTCAAAGCATGACCGGGGACCCAAACTGAGAATCTTGGAACACCAGGTTCAGGATTTCGACTTTGTCTTATGGTCACAGAGAGCCCCTGAAGATCCTCAAGGGCTGGCTAGTAATTTATAAATAAAATTTAGTTCTAATTCAAGTGAAAGAGATCCCATAGATTGATACATTAATATAACTTTGGGAAACTATTAAAATAATAATTTATTGTACACAGGGCTTTTATCTCAAAAGGGCCTAAAAATAACATGCATTTTAATCTTCAAATGCCACGCAATTCATAGAGGAACTAAGACTAGATTAATGGAATGTCCCTAATAGGGATTCTTTGAGAAAAAAAATATTGACACAGGGGTGTCAACCCACTGGGTGGCTCAGTGGGTTAAGCCTCTGCCTTTGGCTTAGGTCATGATCTCAGGGTCCTGGGATCGAGTCCCGCATCGGGCTCTCTGCTCAGCAGGGAGCCTGCTTTCCCCTCTCTGTGTCTGCCAGTCTCTGCTTACTTGTGCTCTGTCATATAATTAAATAAAATCTTAAAAAAAAAAAAGTATTGACGCAAAACTAAAATGCGTATTACTTGTGGAAAAGTGGGCTCCTCTTACAAGAACGAGGGTGTAGTAAATAGTCTCCCCACGTCTTGAAAGCACAAAAGGACTGAGAGGAATGAAGAGACCCTTTTAGTCTATTACTCTCTGACTCTATTTTAAGTACTTGAAACCCTCCTCCTGTGGCTTTCTTCGTTCATGCCCCCTGGGAGTGGGAGGTAGGGAGTGGGGAGGGGAAATATAAGTTTTAAGCCACTATTATTTGGTTATCATAAATTTTAAAATAATAAAGTTTACTGTTTCATGATTACTGGGCTCATGAATTCCTTACATGTTTTTCCCAATTGCACTTTTCCCAATTGTGCTATATTTTGAGAAGAATTTTTGACCCTGAAGCAGGTTTCCTGCTGTGCTGTGGCTAGTTGGAAGTCAGACAAGGGGACACTATAAGCATTCCCTCTCTTGCCCCCACTCAAGAAGCACACTTCAATGGCAGAATGAGTGCCCCTGAGAATGGTAACAGGGATCACCCTCCAATACTTCCCCCTCTCCCACAACGGGCCATAACCCTGCTGTCCCTTGGGCCTGCCCAAAGCTTAGAGCTCGAGTTGGGGGCCAGCTATCTCCCCACAATCTAGGAGGAGCTTCCATTATTATTAGTAGCCCAATTTCCATCCCAAAGGGAAGACCTGATTACATTTTATAGACTAGATTATTTCACTTAATTCAATGCATACAGATCTTGGAGATGTCCATATACATTGGCAGGCACCAAATGAGACTAAGGTTATAGTACATTAGTTTGGGATTGTTTAAAACCAATCACGGGGGGCGCCTGGGTGGCTCAGTGGGTTAAAGCCTCTGCCTTCGGCTCAGGTCATGATCTCAGGGTTCTGGAATTGAGCCCCGCATAGGGCTCTCTGCTCCATGGGGAGCCTGCTTCCTCCTCTCTCTCTCTCTCTCTCTCTCTGCCTGCCTCTCTGCCTACTTGTGATCTTTGTCAAATAATTAAATAAAAATATTTTAAAAAATAATAAACCAATCACAGGGGTGCCTGGGTGGCTCAGTCTCTTGAGCGACAGACTCTTGATTTCAGCTCTGGTCATCTGAGGGGTCTTGGAGTCGAGCCCTGCATCAGGCTCTGTGTTCAGCTTGGAGTCTGCTTATCTCTCTTCCTCTGCTCCTTCCCCAGTGCTCTCTCTCTCTCAAATAAATTAGATAAATAAAATCTTAAAACACACACACACACAATAAATAAATAAATAAAACCAATCACAGGACTCTCTTTGTGTGCAGTGTCTTTACAAATGAAATGTGGCTAACTGGGGGTTAATGGACTCGGTCCCCATGGAAAGCTGGTACCTGGGAAAGAAAGTTGTCATCCTCCATCCTGGAACAGTGCTCCTGTGACATACCTTCTTCCCCACCTGAGCTAAGGTCATTTTGCATGTTAGTTCTGTCACCTAGCATATTAACCATCCCTCCTATGTTCTGTCATCTACAGATCTAATAAGCTATATTTGTGTATATATAAAGCTCCACCAGTGACCTAACTCCAACAGAACACAGACCTGATGCTAATCAGTACTCAGTGCTGGGACTCTAGCCCTTGTGCATCTCACAGTTCACCATCTGGTTTCCAAGGTTTCCTTTTATTTTCCGCGGAACTTTGATCAAGAACCCATGAACTCCAAGGAAAAAATAATCAATGAGGAAAGTAACATAGACTTCAGTATGGAAAGAGAATACATCTTGTGGTCCTTTCTAAGGGAAGAGATTTTCTGATCTCCATATAATTATCAAGAATCTGGTATTTTATTTTATTTCATAGATTTATGTATTTGAAAGAGAGAGAGCAAGCATGAGTGTGAGGGGCAGAGGGAGAAGGAGAGAAAATCCCAAGCAGACCCCACACTGAGGAAGGAGCCTGACATGGGGTTCGATCTCATGACCCTAAGATTACGACCTATGCCAAACCAAGAGTCAGATGCCTAATTGCCTATGCCACCCAGGGAACCCAAGGATCTGGTATTTTAAAAAGCAGAAAATAAATATAAAAATATAAAATCCAAAATTCTGCTAGACCAGAGGCCTCTAGAAGATATTTTCAGGAGGAAGAGACTTACAAGAATAAAGTGAGGAAAACATGGCATTGATGCACAAGCCCCAACATCCAACCTCAACGCCTCTTTCGTAGATGAGAAACTCTGTGGAGTTGTGTGCACTGTAGGGATCCCCATGGTACACAATCTGAAAGAGAGATTTGGGAACGTTGAGATACAAATGCACTGTGGTAGGGACACCCTTTTAAGTGCTCTGCTTCTCCATCCCTGTACAGCTTCCCAGGACACAGAACTCACTCTCCCATGAGCATATCACCCCTCTCTTCCTCTTACACTTCTACTCAAGGACCTTCAGGAAGTCCTAATGCTATCAAGGCTAAGCAGCATTTCCCCGGATCATTAATACCCTTCCTTCTGCCTAACCCCTGGATCCTGCCTGACTTAGGCAACCCTGCCACCCTTCTTCGGGTACAACCAGCAGGCTTCTGACTCATCACCACACGTGTCATTCCTATTCCTGCTTAGAATGTTTTCTCCCTCTTCTCTGTCTAGCTCCTATTCACCTTTCGAGGCCTGGATCATACTGAACCTCCTTTGTTGAGCCTGCCACGACAGCTGCAGCTCACACTGATTCTTCCCTGTCTGCTGTATTTGATCAAGTGCTGGTCCCATAGAGATGTCTTGGGTGCAGTAAATTGTCTCCAGCTCCTGTCTGTAAGACAGCTCTTTGAAGGTACTCTTTCTTATACTCTCACTGTGCCCATCCTAGGGGTGAGCCGAGAAGAAACTCGACAGGTGCTGAACAAGGGAGTGATGTGCAAGTCAATGAGTCTTTGCACAAACATGTTTATTACCTGGCCCATGAAATCTGTGAAGAAGAGCATGTTAGACAGGAAGGCGGTCCATCCAATGAAGTGGCTGATGCAAAGGCAGCGGTAGTGGGGAGGCATGTTCACCAACGTCCTCAGCAGTGACTTCATGGTCATCGCTTTCCTAGACTGGAATAAAACATGAAACCAGTGTAAACTTCAGGGCAGACATGCAGCCAGCTGTGTGAGCCAGAGCACACAGCTGTGTTTCACATTTGTCTGTCGATTATCCCCACAGAATCACACTTTCTGGGCACAGCACCAAGGTTTCCATGGAGAGGTCTTATAGGAGGTGTTCTGTTAAGTATGTGTGGATACTGAGCACTTTCAGGCCCTGAATAAAGCTTTGGAGAGTTAAGGGCAAAGGGACTGCAAATGGAACTTGCTTTGGGCCAAGATGGAACAAATATCTAACATCCTGTCTTTGAATGACAAAACCACTACATCAGGACAGAGCTCACAGGTCTAAGCTTGCCCTTGGATGATTATAATCCTTAGATTTCTTGAGTCTGAAAGTGTGTTAGACTGAATTCTAAGATGGCCCCATGAACTCTGTCCCCTGGTGTTACCCCATAATTATGTTATATTACATGGAAGAGGGATTTTGCAGATATAATTGAGGTTACTAATTTCTTGACTTTGAGTTAATCAAAAGGGAGATTATCTGGGTACTCTAACCAGATCACATGAGTCCTTTAAAAAGCAGAGAATTTTCTGTAGGTGGGAGCAGAAGAGGAAGTTAGAGAATTTCAAAGCACAAGGGTTACTGACTTTAAAGGTGGAAGAGACCCATTGGAAGGGACCTTAGAGTAAACTCCAGAAGATGAGAGTGACTCCTTGCCATCAGCCAGCAAAAAAAAAGGAGCACCTCAGTCCTACAACCACAAGGAGCTGGGTTCTACTTAAATGAGCTCGGAAGCTGATTCTTCCCCAGTTGAGCCTCCAGATGAGAATGCACTTCCATCAACAACTTGATTTCAGCCTTGTGACACCCTAAGCAGAGAACCCAGTTGAGCCCACCCAGAACTCTGACCTACAGGACTGTGACATAATAAATATGATTTTAAGCTCCTTGAGTTAATTTTCTAGGTAGCAACAGAAAACTAATACAGAGAGCCAAGCAGTTCCCTCCCCTTGCTCAGGTCCCTCTTTCCAGTTTATTTTTTTCTGGATCCTGCCATGAGCGAGCACATGTAAATGATCCCTATATGGAGTCAGTGGTGAAGACAATATAGAATACACACACACACACATATACACACACAATGAATACCCATATCCACATTCTTTAATTTAGACTTAAATTATGTTGAAACCAAAGGCTACACTGTTTTTGTTTTTGTATCAGAAACCTTGAGAAAATGAGAAATGTTGAACTATTGACACAACTGTATTGAAATACAAAGAATAAAAGCACTTTTGGCGTCTTGTTTTATAACAGAAGACAGAAACGTTGGGAATATTAAGACACTGAGACTATAAACATCAATCATGGTGGGGGATTAGGTCTTTCTTGTCAGATTTTTATTTGTTCTGAGTCTTGACATAATGAAATTGAGTCCTGGCTAGTTTATTTATAAGGTGGTCTCCTGGGAATTTCTATTTTAACTATAACAACATATTGTTTTATAACTCTTAACTTCATATAACAATGCCTTTCCCTTCAATATTTATTGTGGAAAAATACATTTACTTATTGTAGATTTTTTATGTAAATTGATTTTTTAATTTGTCTTTTTTTTAGTATTTAACCTACTTGGCATAGTCTGCCTATAGGTTAAATAAATAAATGATCTTACACAGTCATTCCCACTCATATCCATGGGGAATACCTTCCAAGACCCCCACTGGATGCCTAAAACAGCCTATAGTATCAAACCCTAGATAGACTATGTTTTTTCATATGTACACATACTAATGATAAGGTTTAATTTATAAATTAGACACTGTTGGAGATTAACAACAATAACTAATAGCAAAATAGAACAATTACAACAATGTACTATAATAAAAGTTGTGAGTGTGATCTCTCCCTCCTAAAATACATCATTGTATTGCACCAACTGTTCTTCTTCATCTTCTTCCTGTGATGACATGAGATGATAGAAGGTTTTTATGGAATGAGATGAAATGAGGTGGATGACATACATTAGGCTATTATTATTGACCTTTTTTTAAAGATTTTATTTATTTGACAGAGGGAGAGAGAGAGAGAGAGATCAACAGTAAGGCTGAGCAGCAGGCAGAGAGAGGGGGGAAGCAAGCTCCCCGCTGAGCAGAGAGCCTGATGTGGGGCTCAATCCCATGACCCTGAGATCCTGACCTGAGCCAAAGGCAGAGGCTTAACCCACTGAGCCACCTAGGCGTCCCCACTATTGACCTTCTGATGATAAATCAAAAGGGTCATCTGCTTCCAGATGGCGGTTGACCACAGGCAACTGAAATTTGGAAAGTGAAACTTCAGATAACTCGGGACAACCATACCTAGTCAGTATTTAAAAAGCATAGACATTCCTTTGGAATTAGGAAAAATAACTTTTTGCATGTAAAATATAGTAACTGTCAAAATAAATGCTGACTGAAAAAGAAACTCAATGCAGGATTGTTACTTTTTATTTGACCATAGGAAGAAGCTAAGGGTGGAGAACCAAAAACAGGGGTTCCTGGCTGGTGCAGTTGGTAAAGCACACAACTCTTGTTCTCAGGGTTGTAGGTTTAAGCCTCATGCTGAGTGTAAAGAAATAAAATCTTTAAACAGCAATAGCCTAAGTTTCATGCCTTTCCTTCTTTTCATTCCAAAAATGCAAAGTTCTAAAACGTGAATGTGGCCAGCAAGTATTCATCCTCTTTCCAAATACTAATTTATGCTTCTGCCTTAGACGTAATTTTCATCCTACTTTCATTGTTAATCTAACTTTTCCTTTTATCGAAAAACAAATAAGAGCTTTCAAATTGTGTCTAGTGTTTCTGCAAAAGCTGGGATTGTAAATATTCAAACACTTTGGGTATTTCCACTCAGAAGGAACATTCAGAAGGCATCTTATTCTAGGACTCATCAGTTCCCTTGGAGAAGCCCTCTCCATGGCACAGGGCCCTTGGGAGTTGCACTACTGCATGTATCCTGCACCTTTGTCAACTGGAGGTTGAGTGGTGGTGGATTTACACGTGAAAAATGCACAGAGCCAAGAGTGGGAATGAGAACTTCATGAGCGCGCACTCAAAAGGAGACCACTGAAAGGCTGAAGTAAACAATGATAGCACGGAGGAACTGCAGATGAATTTTATGGGATCCAGTTTGAACCCTGAAATAATTCAGGCCTCCTCTTGCCGTTGAAAAAAAATTAGTCCCAGTTCTCCAACTGCATCACCACCCTCATTTTGGGAAGTGTTATATTCCACCTTGGAATGTAAGTAATGGTATAAATGACTTATTATGCCCCCTGTTAGGGCTGTAAGTCTTTGAGCATAGGGAGCAGATTAGTCAATTTTATGATCCCTAAATACCTAGTAATGCCCTGTACATACTTGGTACCCAAAGTAGTGTGTTGACTAAATAATGACTATAATGTTTTTATAGTCATATAAAGCTTGAAAAGCACCTTTACATGCTTTATCTTAGTTGAACAACCCAATAATCCTGGAAAATAGGCCAACCCATCAAAAGAAGTTGAACTCACAGAGACTCACTGAGCTCGTATGAAAGTTCTGTTGGAGCACAGATTAAGTCTATTCCCTGTTGGTGTGTGAGGGGCTCAACATTCTGCTTGGCTCATAATAGGCACTTGTAGCTAACACCTTACTATGTGGTAGGAACCAATCTAAGTAAGTTTTGCATGGCTTATGTCATAGAATCAGCACAAAACACTTGTAGGTAAATTGAATGACTTTCTCATTTTACAGAAATGTAAACGCTCAAGGTCATGTGTTCTATAAGTTGTAGAGGCAGGATTTAAACACCTATGCTCTTAATTTTAATTTTTTTTTAATTTTAATTTTTTTTTTAGAGAGTGCCTGCAAGCATGGGGGTAGGGGGCAGAGGGAGAGAGAGACTCTTAAGCAGGCACCATGCTCAGAGCAGAGCCTAATGCCAATGAGGGGCTTGATCTCACCAACCTGAGATCATGACCTAAGCCCAAACCAAGAATTGGACACCTAACTGACTGGGCCACCGAGGTGACCCATACTCTCTTAATCTTTGGGCTCTTTACAGCAAGTGCCTGGTAGTTGTTGAATGAATAACACAGGCCAGTCAGCTAGAGGAATCAAGATTTAAACCTAGGTCTTCTACAACCTCTTCGCCAGTGAGGGCATCCTTTGTGCTTATATAGCTGACGTAGTGCCATTAAACTCAGCTTGAAGGAGGAAGCAGCTGTCCATCAGTGTTGTCCAACAGAACTTTCTACAGTGATAGAAATGTTCTATATCTGCTCTGTCCTGGACTGTAGTTCCTAGCCCCAGGGGGTTCTTAAGCATTTGAAATGTGGCTAACACAACTAAGGACCTGACATTTTAATGTATTCCATTTTAATTAATTTAAACTTATGGGTCAAGAAGCCAATGTATTGGTCAGCATAGTTCTAGCCTCTTCTCTCTGACAATTTCCCCTTAATCTAGTTCCATTTCTCTGTAATTTAGTAGAGTTTTTTTTTTTAAATTTTAAACTAATTAATTCACTGACCAGTTCACCAAAAATGGCCTAAAAGAAATATTTAATCAACTCGTGAAATACAAATTCAACATGCCCAACCCAGTTACCAACCCAGGGATGCATTCATTTGGAGGGACAAATTTATAGTCCCAATCTAAGAAGTCAAGCTATTTCCTGAGGCCTAAAGATGGTTCCAGGCTTCTCTCATGGTCTAACATTTTGGAACTGGCTTCATCATCTTCCCTACTTTGATGCACTGAAAAGAGTCAGAGGAAGATCAGAGGAAAAAGCACACATTCTTAAAGTTTTAATTCAAAGGGATAAAAGAGCTATAGGGAATTGGAGGATTCAGTTAGACTTCACATCAAACTTTTCACATCAAATAAGCAAACAAAACAAAGAATGGTTAAAGAAGAAGAAGAAGGGGGGGGGAGGAGGAGGAGGACCAAGGATATTTTTCCTGAGTAAGGAAAAAAAGAATTTGTCTCTTACCTGTCCAGCAGAATTTTTGTGTTTTTCTCCCTGAAATGCCAGTTCTGGGTTTACAGAACCAAATTTGACTTTCTCAATAGACCCATACTGGTACATTTTGTCTGATGACAATGCAAAGTCCTGGGGGGCTTGCTGTGGGGCTATGTCCTTTGTGACATCTCTAAGTGGGGCTTCAGGGATACTGCAGAGATGAATAATAAAACACAGAGTGAGCACCAAGGCGGAGAATAAGAACATGACCTGGAATTCTGTGCCCAGTGCTCTTCCTGTCTCCAGATGAGCCCAGTCGATGCCACCCAAAAGGTAACCCAGGGCACCTCCAAAACCTAGAAAGCAAGAAAAATCTGTGTTAGCATAGTTAGCAAACCATCTTCTCTTTCCATGGTGTCCGGCGACCCCCGCCCTTCCGTGGGAAAGCTCCCTGAGCACAGCAGAGGTACCTGGTTATGATAGAGTTGACACAGCAGGAGGCCAAGACATCTGCAACCACAAAACGTGGGTTTAAGCTTAGTTCTGGCATGTGCTTGCTGTGCCCTTGGCCTTCCTCACTCATAACATGGGGGTAATGATAGAAGAGCCACACTTGGCTGTGATTCACAGGGCTGTTCTGGGACTGGTGGTCCCGCAGGATCTTTATCAGACAATGACTCTCTTTATCTCATCATGGAGATGCCCAGAGTGTCAGAGGTCGTGGGCTGAGCTGCAGCAATCAACCAATAAAGATGTACTAAATTCCCAGCACTATTTGAGAGTCTATCTAAATCAGGACTGATCGGAAAATGGACTAGTGCCAGACATAAGCATTGCCACCATCAGAAACATTGTGGCCTTTCTAAACTGCACACTCTAAACTGCTTCGGAACTAAAAGTCCTGCCCTTAAAGAGCCCTAAGGAAAACCAACCTCTGACTGCAGTAAAATTATTTGTATTGGCATTTATCTGTTAATAAGCTTCCTAGTGTAGTGCAGTTTGCCAAGATCAAACATCTTTGGACTCTGCCTTCTTTCCTCTATTTGAAAATAAAGGAATTATTTCTAGTGAATAACAAAAGGTGAAATATGAATTTAAAAAAATCTTACTGTCTTCTCACAGGATGGGATTTTGACTTGAAGTTTTTCCTTTGCTCATTTGGCCTGCTTTTGCTAAAGACAGTGTGATTTAAGGAACAGTGAGGAAGGACTTCCCCAAATCAATCCTGCCCTCTAATGGTCTAATATTTGAAATCCTATTAGTAGTGATTCATTCTTTCTGGATTTTGAAACACAAGAGCCCCTGACCTGGGCAAGACACTGTATTACCCAGCGCCAAAGTAGTTAAGTGCTCTTCGGGTGGTGGCAGGTGTCAGTGGTTCTAAAAAACGCAAGGTGGGGGGGCACTTCTGCCCACTTCTGGGGGTGGGAGGGTGCCGGCGGAAGTAAGGAGAGGGATGCCAGACACACCGCCTACCTGTGTCACAAATTTATGTAGGGCCGATCACCCTGTCAACCTTTCCACATCAACTGCCCATCATGCCTTCCCAAACACAGAGAGCCACCTGGACAGAAAAGCTTTGTTTTTGTCTTTATTTTTCTTGGGCCAGTGAAGTCTCCATCTTATTTCCCAGATGAAGACAGTACCCTCACAAGCCAGGGAATCAAGGAAGAAAAGGGAATTTAAGAGATTCTCTAAGTCTAACCCTAAATACCCAACATAAACCCTGACCCCAGGAACCCAAGCGTCAATGTCAAATACCATGACTCCTAATTTATCTCGAATGGTGGAAGAATGGGTGATTCTGGTCACGCTACATTCTGGTTAGTTACAATTTACTACAGAGGATATTTACAGGTGACCAACTATTTAACGGTTAACCAATGGATTTCAAAAATAAAGAATCGTTGTCCTGCCCTGAGTGCCAAGGCATTATAAGACAGAACTATGGGAGACAGCGGCAGACTGGGTGCAATGAGGTCAAAAGTTCATGTCGTCTGCCAACAGGAATACATGGTCCAGCTGTGGATGATGGTCATATCCATAAACAGATAAGACACGGGTGGGGACCTGACCTGGATGGTGGGTCCCAGGCTGTGAGAGGAAGGAGGGGCCACTGAGCCAGCCACACCCGCTATGATTTGGAGGGCCTCTCTGGGACTCATGGCGACTCAGAATCATTATCAGACAATGACTCTCTTTATCTCGTGGTGGAGACGCCCAGGGTATCAGAGGTCCTGGGCGGAGCCAAGCAATCAACCAATTAAGATGTACTAAATTCCCAACACTACTTGAGGGTCTATCTAAATCAGGATTTCCCAATTTCAGAACCCAGGACCTTGGGGGCTGAAGGATTCTTGGTTGTGAAGGGCTGTTCTGTCCCTACAGGGTGGTCTGCAGCATCTCTGGGCTCTCCCCACCAGATGCCAGTAACAACTCCTCCACCAGCCTGATAACCAAAAATGCATCCACTCATTGCCTAATGTCCCATGGGGGGCAAAATGACGCCTGGTTGAGAACCTCTGACCTAAAGTAATCCTATGAAAAACTTACACGTTCTTTTTTTGAAACTGTTCATCATTCGTTACCAGATCAACGGTTGTCATATTGTCATTTAGTTCTGTCATTTATGCCTCTTCCCTTCTCAGCTACCATTCCACCGAGCCAGGGAAATGTAGAGTAAAAGACCCCTGCCCATTTAGAAGTATTTATATGTGAGATGAATCACCCACTGTGCAATAGAATGGTGGCTCTATTTTATGGATGTAAATATACAGGCATAAATCTAATGATGAATTCATGTTCAGTATTGACTAGAAGGATCGAGTCCTACAACTGGAAGGTTTCCTAGTCTATTTTGATGTCTGCTGGCTTAGCGTACTTCAGTAAATACTGTTGAGCACTAAATAGATGCCCGAGCTTCTGGGCATGCAGATGTAAAGGAGACGCAGCACCCCTTCCCTTCCTCCCCAGAAGGCAGTTCAAAGTGGAAGAAGCAGGTGAGTAAACAGCTACTTTATTTATTTTTTTAAAGATTTTATTTATTTATTTGACAGAGAGAGAGATCACAAGTAGACAGAGAGGCAGGCAGAGAGAGTGGGGAAAACAGGCTCCCCGCTGAGCAGAAAGAGCCCGATTCGGGGCTCAATCTCAGGACCCGGAGATCATTATCTGAGCCAAGGGCAGAGGCTTAACCCACTGAGCCACCCAGAGGCCCCTAAACAGCTACTTAAAATAAAAAAAAAACTGGGGGCCTGGGTGGCTCAGTGGGTTAAGCCTCTGTCTGTTCCCCCCCTTCTTTCTGTCTGCCCCTCTTCCTATTTGTGATCTTTCTCTCTGTCAAATAAATAAATAAAATCTTTAAAGAAAAAAAACTGTAATAAATTATGCTAGAGGAGCACCTGGGTGGCTCATTGGTTACGTGTCTGCCTTTGGCTCAGGTCATGATCTCAGGATCCTGGGTTCGAGCCCCACATTGGGCTCCCTGCTCAGTGGAGAGTCTGCTTCTCCCTCTCCCTCTGCGCCTCTCCCTGCTCCTGTGCTCTCTCTCTCTCTCTCTCAAATAAAAAAAATCTTAAAAAAAAAAATAAAAGAAAATGATGCTAAAACTGTGACCTGGGTACTCAGAGTATAGAGGAGTTCTGTAGAGTTTGGTTGTTTCTGGCACCTAGTTAATAGTACCAAGATGATGTTGATTATTAATAATTATTATAAGATTCCTCTTGATTAGCAATGAAGTTCATAAGAGTTCAGTATATCAAAGATATTAGAGGTAGAAGGCTGTTCCAAACTCGTCTGGTTGAATTCGATCTGAAAGCCAGTGGTTTCCAGTGGTTAAGTGACAGGGGACAGAACGGAAAGAAGGGATCTGGAATTTTCCCTGATTTCAATCCCCGCCCCCTCCCCGCCCACCCCACCATGTGCTTTCTGGGGGTGGTGAAACTCCCTCGCTTGAGTTTTGTGACTGCTAACATGACAACACATGGCAGCACCAGGACCCAAACCGAGGGCCCTCTAGACTTGTTCCAGAAACCCTGACTCCAAAGCCTTCCCCAGAAGTGGGAGAGAGAGGACTATTGCATCAGGGGGACAATCTGCCCAGTGACTAGAATCCAGGGATCTTTCTGGGGGATGAGCTGGGCCTACTCTACCACTGACCGAGCAGGGCAAGTGGGAAGTATAGTGGAAGGAAAATGGATCCCAAACCTGGAAAGTGCCGGATTTAACAATGGTAAGTGCCCGATTACCTGTGATCTCTGTCTGTCAAATAAATAAAATTAAATTTTAAAAAAATCAGTCTAGAGCAGTGCTTCTTAAACCTTAATCTGCACGTGGATCATATGGACATCTTGTTAAAACGCAGAGTGCCTTGGTCTGTTTGGGTTTATGTAACAAGAATGCCAGAAGCCGGGTGGCTTCTAAACAACAAAGAGTTATTTCTCCCAGTTGTGTTGGCTGGGTGGGTAGTGGCGACTATGGCGTCAGCAGATGGGGTATCTGGTGAGGCACGCTAATCCCACTCAGGAGGCCTCGTGACCTAACCACCTGCTACAGGCGCCACCTCCTGACCCTATCACATTGCAGCTTAGGGGGCTCACATGTACATTTTGAGGGCAAACACTGAATTTATAGCACAGGTTCTGGTTTTAAAGATTCAGGGTATGGTCTTTCCAAGCTCCCCAGGGATGCCAGTGTGGCCAGTCTAAACATCACTCTGCGTAGGCAGGTAAGAGAGCAGTTTCTTTCTTTCTTTTTTTTTTTTTTTTTTTAGTTTTTATTTATTTATTTGTCAGAGAGAGGGAGAGAGAGAGAAAGAGAGCACAAAGCAGGGGAAGCAGCAGGAAGAAAAAGAAGCAGGCTCCCCGCTGAGCAGAGAGCCCGATGCAGGGCTTGATCCCAGGACCCTGAGACCATGATCTAAGCTGAAGGCAGAGGCTTAACGACTGAGCCAGCCAGGCACCCCCAGGGAGCAGGTTCTAATCAACTCTGCTCCACCCTTACCTGACGTTCTCAGGGAACGGGATTTTTGACCAAAATCGTCAGAGGATATTTGACCAACAGTGCAAAACTGACCAAGTACAATGATGGGCAGTTGTGTAAAATTGAGATTAATTTGCAGACATTATTAGGGTTCTACAATTTGATTATGTTTTTGTAGCCTGATAGATGAATTACCCCAAAAAACATGACAGGGGAGTTATAGTTTTACTGCCCTGTAGAAAGTTAACCAGATTTATATCTAACCTAACACTTTTTCTTTTGCTAATCACACACACACACACACACACACACACACACACACACACCCTGCAGGAACGTGGGGAAACCATTCTTTCTATCTTCCCTGTCAGTTCCCTCGATAATCTGTTGAGCAAAATTCAGACACCTGCTTCCAGTAATTTAGAGAATTTTGGATCCTCTCTTTTCTTAGGGAGGGAGAAAAAAATAAATCAGGCAAAACTGTTACGTTTGTTCCAAAGCTATTATAGGATGTAGTTAAATGTTACAACAAAATGTATCCTGAAGGAAGAGTGGGCCATTGGGGTAATTACTCCGTAGGCACCGTATTAAAACTCTGGATAGAAACACCCTCAGATATGACAAAGGCCAGCAGAGGGCTGTAAGGATTCACTGAAAGCTTTCCTTTCTGCTGCCTCTGCTTAAGCTAAGGATTTTATCTTCAAAGACAGTCTCCAAGACAAAGCCAAGTCAGCTGCAACAAAGGCCAATACTGACTCCCACATCAGCATCCAGACAACATTTCTTTCTCTGCCAGCGTCAGTCTCATTGGGGCCTCTGGGATTAATCACCAGGTTATTGGCCAAACCCAAACCGTAAGCTGGAACATCTAGAGGACATCAGCCAATGTCCGATGAGGAGCCTTTACAGTGGTCCAGCTGGCTCCTTTGCAGAACCAGGCCCCGCTGTCACACGCAGACCACAGCCAGCCTCAGAAGAATGAACGGCTTGACGGGCAGATGTTACATTTCCTAATTAACGATACGACTTGAACAAGGCTCATCCTGGAAGAAGTCCAAGCATATGGAAACAGGGTTCTTTCTCTTTAGCTCGCAACTATACTAGGTAAAATGGGCAACTGGGGAGTTTCCAGGTCAAGGAATCTAAAAAGTCTGTCTGTGTTGATCTCTGCATCTACAATGTACCTGGAATTTCCCCTCTGCTTCAGACGTGTGGCTTAACGATCCACGATCGGACGGCAAAATAGCGCGAGTCAAGAGAGCTAACGGTGTTCTGCCCGCTACTTCACCTCAACAAGAGATCAGACTAAAAATCCCCAAATCCCCATGGAGTTCATGAGAGAGTGATTCTGACTCTATTCTACATGCTAAGAAAATAACAACAGAAGTATTCAATTAGGTATATAGTTCCTAGATTCCCTCAACATATACACCCCCATCCTGGAGAGTTAACAAATAGGTATTAGCTTGTGTGTGTGTGTGTGTGTGTGTGTGTGTGTGTGTGTGTCCTTGGGCCCAGTTATCAATAGAAATTGATGGAGCATCCACTCTCCAAGAGCTGTGGAAGGCCCTGGGGACAGAGCAATGATTAAGACAGACAACCTGTCCTCTTGGAGGCTGAGAGTAAAGGAAAATCAACCAAGAAGACATATGTACTCTGGTCAAAGACAGGAAACATGAGTAGTTGGACATTTCTTCAGATTTACAAGGCAACTTTTCTCCCAAAACATGGGGAGATAATATATTTAAAGTGTTGGCCATTGTTTTCATTGCCCCCACCCCTCCCTGTGGTTTCGTGGTATTTCCTGATGTCTTTGTCCCTCTGGGCTCTTCCTTTACATTCAAGCTGAGCCAAGATTCATCATTGTTATAGGGGAAGGACATGAAAGTAGAAAGCAGAGAAACAAGAATGTGTCTTCTTGCTTTGGAGTTTCAAAAGCTTTTAGGATCCAAAAGCACAGAAGGAAGATTTGGTAGAAAATATGTCAAAAAAATAAATAAAATCTTTTTAAAAAAATGTGATCCAAGAACAAGGCATTGTTGATGGGTGCACATGTACTGGTGAACCCCTTAGGCCTTGGTGGTTCTGCCTCCTGCTCTTAGGGCCTAGCTGGTACTGGGGGAGGGGAGAGGGGGGCAGAACCACACCCAAGCAGCTTGGGGGGAGTCCCCAAATAGAAGGGACCCATGCCTCATTTCCTGGGCAGACCCCAAGGAGATAATAAGACCTCGAGGAAGAAATGGTTTGGTGTGGTTAAGGATAGATGAGCTGATGGTGTGTGTGAGGCTCTGTTCTAAGTGCCTGACATCTACTGACTCACACAATCCTCACAACAACACTTTGAGGAGGGTACTGCAAGAAGCACAGAGCCATTTGCTGCTCACGGAGTTCCGCTCACCTTGGTGTGGGGAGGGAAGAGCAGAATGACAGTGAGGAAGCCCAGAAGCCTGCGGTTCTACAGGGGCCTCACAGAGGAGAATAAGACATAACTAACTCATTTGTGACCCTTTCACCTTGAGCGCGGAAATGCAGTGGGACAGTAGACATCTCAGTAAATGCCAACTCGAGCAGAAGACCCCAAAACCCAGGAAGTCACTTCCCCAAACACTTGCACTTTAAATCCCCAGAACTTAGAAGCCACCTTGGAGAAAGCGATGGAGAACATACTTTTTTTTTTTTTAAAGATTTTATTATTTTATTTATTTATTTGAGAGAGAGGGAGAGGGAGAAGGAGAGGGAGAAGCAGACTTCCCACTGAGCAGGGAGCCTGACTTGGGACTCGATCCCAGGACCCTGTGATTATGACCTGAACTGAAGGCGGACACTAAACTGACTGAGCCGTCCAGGCGCCCTGGGAGAATATTATAAACCAAGACTAAATTTTCACCATCCTGGGACAATGGGGCTCAACACAGGAGCGATTATGTTAATTTAATTTGGGGGGGGTCTGGGATTCACACCCATTTCAGACATAAAGATTTACCCGACGCTTTGCATTACTGAGCATTAGCTATGCTATAGGCAAAAAAAAAAAGAAAAAAAAAAAAGAAAAGAGAAAAGAAAGTGCAGTAAGGCAATGTTGAAATCTTATTGTTCTCCATCATTAATGTCATTAAAGACATAAATTCAGAGAACTGGACTAGGGTATTTGCCAGAGGTCAAATGCACTGAATCTGCAATTTGCGTTCCTATCAAAAGTTGCTAACATGTGCTAGTATGTCTAATGCAATAATGGTTCCCATAAAAGTATTCACCTTCATCAGAATGACATCCCCCCAAAGGCAATTTTCTTGATGTAAACATAGGCATTAACTATTGCTACCCTAGTTCAGATAAGATTCCTGAAACTTCTTATCCCCTGACATGGCACATAAAACCTGACTCTTGTTTCTTTTCTTAGGGATTAGAAATGACTGCAAGGTCAGATAATTAGTTGGCCTGGTTCTGGAGCCATTTGTGATTACCTTGAGTTTTCTTTAACTCTGCAGAATTAACATTTTAGCTCTGGGTTACAACAGCTCAGTTCACTGTAAGGTTAATCGCTGAGCACTTGGCAAAATGCTTTAAGTCTTCTAGTGGTGACTAAGTAGCATGAAGCACCTAGGCTAAGAGAGAAAAGGCTCAGGACTGGAAGTCACATACTGGCTAGGACAGCCTTTGTGCGATTCAGCAGGTCCCCTCAGCACCCCAGCCCCTCCTCCAACAGCTGCTGCAGGGACCAGTTGTAAGCCACTTTGGCCACCTTGGCTCAGGTGCATCTGGACAGCGCCTTGCCTGAGGGAACCCACACTCAGGCGGGGGTCAGCACTCGCACAAGTGAGGTTAACACCCATGGGACCACCCTTGGCCAGTGGACATGGGAGCCAATGGATTCATCCCCCTTCTTGATCCCTCAAATAGAAAGTTCTGAGACGAACTTCGTTAGGCTCCCCAGTGGGTCCTGGAGAGAATGGAGGATGGTCACCTAGAGCAAAGGCCAACTCTGCAGTGCTTCATGGTTGGTCTGCTCTGCTCCACCTTCCCTCACCCCCACACTCCGAAATCCTTTCCCGAGTAAACTATGCATACAGTCTTTTTCTGGAGCTCAGGTTTTAGGGGAATCTGGACAAAAGTTTGAACCATGCCTTTGGCTGGCTGGCTGTCTGGTTGGCTAGTTGGTTGGTAGGTTGGTGGGGTTTTGCCCCTAGTCCAGCCTACTGCTACCCAGCTGTGTGACCTTGGGCTCATCACTTTACCTCTCAGTAACAACAGCTTCCTCAGAGGTACAGTGGGGATGCTAAAATAGAATATTGTCCCATCAATACTTCTTGAGCACATTCCAGGACTATTCGAAGTCCCGGTGCTAAAGCAACAAATAGGAAAGATAATGTTCCTGCCCTCAGGAAGCTTATATGTTGCTTAGAGAGTCAGAAAATAAGCAACATACAAATAAATAAAATAGATAATGATTTTAAATACCTCACAGAGGAGGGGCTATGTGACCCCAGAGGGTCACATAGCAAGGACCCGAACCAGGGTGATTTGGTATCTGTGGGAAGAGCTTTCAAGCCGGGGACGAAGCCAAGGAGACATCCTCTAACCCACCTTGGAAATCCTTGGAGAGGTGCGCTGCTTGCACTTGAACAGAATTTGGAGACAAAGCAATCTGGAGATATGAATTGCTTTGCTCTAAGTCACCCATGTTGCCCACAAAACTGTCATTCCTGTGTCCTTGCCTTGTGCTCTGGCCACATCCTTTCTGAGCTAAGTGACTGAGGAGATGTGAAAGTTCACCAGGGACGGAAACTTCAAAGGGAACCCAGCTGACACGAGAAAACCACTCAGGCGACAGTTACTCATGAAGGAGACAGCGCTCAGACTCGAACACGAAACACAGCAGCTTTCCACCCGCGTGCAAGTTTCACTCACAGGATCCCCTGCCTGAACTTCATTTTTAAGACTCTTTCCTTAGCTTTTAATTAACTCTAATCAGATCATTTGTAACCTGAGCATTTGTATGCATACTTTGGGATATTAAGAAAAACAGAAAAGTTGAAAGAGGTTGTACTCCACAAGTTCCTTGGACATGGGGTAAGTTCCTCTCTGAGTTACCACAAATAAAACTTTGATGGGTTTTATAGGCCCAGTGGGAACAGAGGAAATGAACTAAATATAGACATTTGGTGTTTGAGCCTTTTAAACAATCTCTCGCTCTGGGCATTTGGCAGCATATTAATTAACATGTGGGGACGCCTGAGTGGCTTAGTTGGTTAAGCTTCTGCCTTCGGCTGAGGTCATGATCTCAGGATCCTGGGATTGGGCTCTCTGCTCAGCGGGGAGTCTGTTTCTTCCTTCTTCCTCTGCCCCTCCCCCTGCTTGTCCTCTCTTGCTCTATCAAATAAATTCTTAAAACAAAACAAATCAAAACAAAACATTGTGCAAACATCCCTGTGAGGAAACAAGAGTTCAGAAATACTTCAGTTAAGAAGAGGGGCCGGGATTTGAATCAGGACAACTTTTCCCATCATGTTTCATGCCAGCCACCCACTGCAGGATAGAGCCAACTGCTAAAGATAGTAAGGTGGCGGGTTCAGCTTAGCAGATACATGCTCAGTTCGAAGCATTCTGACACAATAAGGAATTCTCTACTAGTGAACCTGGGTACCACAGACCCATGTGCCCCTAGAGGTGGAGGCAGGACAAGGGTGGATTCACCAAACCCACCACACATGTCAGCGATGGTGGGAGGCTCGAGTTAGTTACCTTTAAAGGTAAGAGACAGAAGCCAGGGAACAAAAATGTCCCCAGGGAACACTGGAGTCTCTTTAAAAAAAAAAAAAAAAAAAAAAAAAGGAAGAAGAAGAAAGGAAGAAAGAAAGAAAAGTGAGAAATATGCTGGGAAATATTTTGGCAACAAAGCCTTTGACACTTATGTGCAAAGCATTTGGAATTGTTAGGCCTGGACTATAATAGAATAAATAGCTCTGAAATAAATAAGAAGAATTTCAATTTACTCAGATGACTGGATTCCTTGGGTGACCAAGGTCTTGTTGATGATGAAAATCAAAACAGGCTTGATGAGGGAGCAGAAGGCTAGCAAAGGACAAAGCACAAGCTGACACCCTGGAACAGCCCCGCCCCCCCCCCCCCCCCACTTCTCCCACCCCAAGCCCACCGTGGGATTTGTGTGCTATTCCTCCAGGAACCTCCCAACTCTCTTCATGTTAATGCCTTACTAGAGGGGAAAAGGACCTGAACTTGAGGATGGCAAAGGCCTCAGGTATCCTGTGGGTCCTCTTTAGCATATGAAAGTTCTTTTGGAAACCTCTCTTTTTCCCTAGCCCCAGGTCCCAAGTATATAACCAACCCCCCTCACATCCCAGGTACAGCAGCTCTTTCTGTCCACGGGTTCTGTCCTCCTCTCCTGCCTGACTAAAACCACCATTTTGTATCAAAGACGTCTCGAGAATTCTTTCCTGGTTGTCAACTCTGGACCTCACCTCTCCAAAACACATCTACATTCTGAAACTACACCAGGCTCTGACCCTGAATGTGCCTTTATCATAAATGCTTGAGTTACACAGAATGCTATAGACATCTCTTTGTCAAGTTCATGTAAATGAACTGAGCTCTGGCCTATAATATGCAAAGACAGAGCAGTATGATAATGCATTGCTGGTTATTTTTCACTCCATTTTTCAGTGTGGTCTTCCATTCAGAGCAAGGACACTTTGGCGGGGTCACACATGTTTAACTGGATAGAGTTCAACTATTAACACTTTGAACAGAAGGGGGGACAGAGAGAGAGAGAGAGTAACATTTTAAATAATACAGGTGACCCTATCTTCTGTCCCATTCATTGAGCCCATGTTCAGCAGTAAACATTAAAGAGGAGATGTTTTTGCAGATATTTTTATATCTACCCATCACCATGCAGGTCTGTGCCCACAAAACAAGGCACACTGTATTTTATGTGTGATCTGAGAGATATTTATGAATAATATAGACTCTATGCTTATCAATAATCCTGCCTAAGTGATAAGCTTTAGAATCTAAGCTTTAAACAAGGTGAGAATTCACTGTACTATTTTTTTTAAGATTTTATTTATTTATTTGACACAGAGAGATCACAAGTAGGCAGAGAGGCAGGCAGAGAGAGAGAGGAGGAAGCAGGCTCCCTGCTGAGCAGAGAGCCCGATGTGGGACTTGATCCCAGGACCCCGAGATCATGACCTGAGCCGAAGGCAGCGGCTTAACCCACTGAGCCACCCAGGCGCCCCACTGTACTATTTTAGAAGGGGAAGATGTTTTATTTTTTTCTAATAGGAGGAAAAAAAAGAAAAAGAAGAACTTGCTTTGAACTATCCAAACACCCTCAGGGATCCCCCCTATAACCAGAGACAGTTGGCTGGGATTCAGAGTTCAGTGTTAGTCAGAGACAAAATAAGGTACTAAATGAGCATACCTGATTGATCCAATTTGCCATCAACTTGATGGAAAACTGCAGGAAATATAAGCTGGGGTATGAAACCAAGAGTCTCCTTTTATGCAACTAACATTTCTAAGTACCTGCTGTCAACAAGGCAATGGGTTAGATGTTGTGCAGAAGTAAACCCTCATGTTTTTATAAATAATGTAGTTTACAAAATCTTGTAAAAGAGAAAGATAAATACACACTGAATTAGAATATACCGGAGGTTGTGAACAGTCCTAAAATAAATTTGATCAGGTAACATTGTGAACTGGAGTATCATTTTAAAATACAATTACGACTGGGCTTTGAAAGTTCTTTCTTGCAAGTCTTGGCCCTTAATTGTTCTCTTTAGGGTAACACTCCATTGTGTTTGTAGTCTGTGGGATAGCTGCCGGCTTTGACCCATTCCATAATAATTACCCCTTCCTCCTGACTAACAGAACTAAAATTTGGTTTAGGGATCTGCCTCTCCCACCGTCCCCCAAAGCCTCACTTTTCCAACCTCCCAGGTCGCTGGGTGTTCATATGGCCTAATTCTGCCCAATGAGAAACAAGCAGAAGTCTGTGGGAGTTGCTTTCTTTCTTTCTTCTTTTTGTTTGTTTGTTTGTTTTAGATTTTTAAAATTTATTTACTTGACAGACAGAGATCACAAGGAGGCAGAGAGGCAGGCAGAGAGAGGGGGGGAAGCAGGCTCCCCGCTGAGCAGAGAGTCCAATGTGGGGCTCGATCCCAAGACCCTGAGACCATGACAAAAGCCAAAGGCAGAGGCTTAACCCACTGAGCCACCCAGGTGCCCCACTTTCTTTAAAAGAGACATATGTTGAGGGATGCCTGGGTGACTCAATTGGTTAAGGCACTGCCTTCAGCTCAGGTCATGGTCCCAGCATCCTGGGCTCAGATCCCAGGAGTCCCACATTGGGCTCCTTGCTCAGTAGGGAGCCTGATTCTCTCTCTACCTGCTGCTCCCCTGATTGTGCTCTCTCTGACAAATAAATGAATAAAATCTTAAAAGAGAGAGAGAGACATGTTGAAGCCCCAATGTGATTACATATTGGAGATTAGGCCTTTAAGGAGGTAATTAAGGTTAAATGAGATCATAAGGTTGGGGCCATAACCCATAGGACTATGGGATTATTTGTTTGTTTGTTTGTTTTAAGATTTTATTTATTTATTTGAGAGAGAGAAAGAGCACACAAATGGGGGCAGAGGGAGAGGGAGAAGTGGACTCCCCACGGAGCAGGCAGCCTGACACAGGGCTCAAGCCCAGGACCCCAGGATCGTGACCTGAGCCAAAGGCAGATGCTTCATCAACGGAGCCTCCCAGGCGCCCCAGGACTGGCGTCTTTCTACGTGGAGAAAGAGTCACCAGGAATGTGTGTACCGAGGAAAGGCCGTGTGGGGTCAGAGATGGCCCGGTAAAGACCAAGAAGGGCAGTCTCACCAGAAACCAAGCCTGCAGTCACCTTGATCTTGCACTTCCAGCCTTCAAATAGAACGTAATTTCTATTGTTTAAGCACCTAGTCTGTGGCATTCTGTTTTGGCAGCCTGAGCAGATGTCACAGGCCCCAAGGGCAGTGAAATTCAGGGTATGTGTGAGAAGAACTATAGCCTCTGCCATCTTTTCCTGCTGGACTTATCCACCTTGTCCATACCTCTGTGTTCATCTACTTGATAAACTTCTGCTTTGATCACTGTATGGGTAGAGTCCCTGACCAAATTTTTTGCCTGCAATTTAGAAGAAAGGGGGTCTTCTCCCCAGGAAGTGGGTGGAAATTTTCCAAGCAACTTTGATTTCCAAAGGGAGAAAGGGGGAACGGAATTTTGAAATTTGAACAGAAAAGGGCAGGCTCTTTTGTTTTTTTTCCATTAGTATTTATTTTGAGCACATATGATATGCCAGGCTGGGCTGTGCTGAAGGGGTAAGGGAGGCAGTGAGTAAAACAGACCTCTGCCTCTGCCCCAAGGAATATGCTGGAAATTGTTCAGAGCACAGAAAATGTGGAGGGAGTGATGGGAAGTAAAGCTTAAAGAGTGGGATGGGAACAATTAGGGGGAGTCTTGAATCCTGTTGAGGAATTTGTTCTTTATCCAGTAGGCAAATGGGGAGCCACTGCAGGTGACTGAATGGGAGAGTGGCCTGGTCATAGTTGTCTTTAAGGAATATGAATCTGAAAGCTGTGTGTTGATTCCAACGAAATAGGAAGAGATTAGAGACTGGAGAGACAGTTAAGGGAAAAGTACTAAAGCTCAGACAAGATGTAGTGAAGGTCTGAACCAAGGTGATGTGAAAATTATGCCATGTTTGCTGAGACCACCATGCACTAATATCAACAGAAAAACCTCAAGATATTTTCTCAGACTCATTGAAGTATTACTATGTGTTAGTCTTTGAAGAGTTCCCCAAATACCGTATTCAATCTTTTAATACTAGGGGCAAAAAAGGAGAGACTGGCCAGGACTAACACTGACATGAGCTGGGGAAAGGGTGGCCACATTGCCCAAAGTACTTTAGAGCAAAAAATCTCTCAATGTGTCAGGTTCAAAAGCCAATAAATCTGATGTCAGTGGGATGATGAAGGAGCATGGGATTTAAGTCAGAGGAATGCAGCTCAGATCTCTATTCTGAGACCCTCGAGCTGCAGACAGGGTGGTCGGGGGCCACCGACAGATGGGCTGGTCTCCTGCTCCTCCATCTTTCCTAAAGCAAGGAAGAACCACTCTCTTGGCTGGGCAGCCCCCTTCTTCCAAAGGTCACCATTCCAGTGTTGGAGCAAACAACTAGTATTGACCCAATGGCTGCCATGTACAGGCAGGCACTGCTCTTGGCTGTGGAAACATAAACTGAGCCAGACTCAAGATCCTGCTTCTCATGGGACCTACCTGGCCATTAATGGAGACAGAACATATCAAAACATAAAATAAATATATTGGCTGGGCCATAAAGACATCAAATAAGAGGGACTGATAGAGCACCCCCTCAACTGGATATGAAAACCCTCCCAGGCCAGGATCATGCTGTAATCTCCCCCTCCCCAGGGTCCTAGCATAGTCCCGACTGGTGCTCTATAAATGCATATTGAACATTGCTAACCTTGTTCTAAACGAATGACCCAACAGTAACCAAAGGAGGCTGACAACAGCCCCAAGAACTAAAGAGAGCCCCTCACTGTCCTTCTGGCATGGCCTTTCTCAGACCAGGAGGTTGAGGAAATGCCAACTCTTTATATAACTAAGAAATCTCTAGAACATGTGGGTTTCTTTTTCTTCTTCTTCTTTTTTTAAATTTGTTTGGTTTGTTTCTATTTTTATTTTTAAATTGTGGTTCTTAGCACACTTGCCGCAGAATCATCCAGGATAGTCATTTAAAATGCAGACCTTTGAATCCCATCTCAAACCCACTGAATCAAAATAACTGGAGGAGAGGCCAGGAAGCTGCATTTTTAACAAGCCCCCAAGTAATGCTGCTGCTACATTACTGATTAAAAAAAAAAAAAAAAAGAAAAAGAAAAAGAAAAAGTAAAGTGCACAAGGGCTCCTTTTCATTGCAGTTGAAAATGTCTCCACAAATGGTTCTTCAGAAAACTCTTCTGTAAACTTCCTTTGCAAAACCTCCAGAGCCCAGTCACAAGCTGATTTGTTCAGAGAAACGTACTGAAAGACAGAGCCCGCGTGATAGGAACATTCCATCAACAGATCCATTCATTCAAAAACTGATGTGTAGAGACATGAAATGGCTTCTGTGGAAGTGCCTCCCTGTCTGGGGAGCTTAAGGAGAGACTTTCTGGAATATTCCCTACCTGTGAAGAGGGCATGGTAGTAGAGGCCCCTCTCCTTATCCTCCTGGGAGCAGACATCAAATAAGTAGGCTTTAATGGGCCCATCAATGAAGTCAGCAGCAAAATCAAAGACAACTACACCTATCATGGTGATGGTTATGGCCCAAATCCGCTTCCTTCTTGGATCAGCAATCAAAGCTAAAAAGGAAATAAATATACATCACCTAAATTCTGCTTTGGAATGATTTGCATTTTTATTTCCACCAAAATGTCCTGTCATTAAATTTTCTCCCTTTGCTTTCATTTTGCTTTGCTTTTCTAAATAAAAATGGCTTTGTTATTTTTTTCAGGTTATAAAATTATACACGTGAATGCCGGAAAAGGTAATCTGAGGGTTTTGAAGGGGGAGGGTGGGAGGTCGGAGTACCAGGTGGTGGGTATTATAGAGGGCACGGATTGCATGGAGCACTGGGTGTGGTGCAAAAATAATGAATACTGTTATGCTGAAAATAAATAAAAAATAAATTTTAAAAAAAAGGTAGATCTATAGAGACAGGAAGTAGATTGAAGGGTTATTTAGGCCTGGTGGGGAGGAGGGAATGGGGGGTGGTGGCTGCTAATGGCTACTAGTTTTCTTTTTGGGGTCATAAGATACGGTGGAATTAGATAGTGGTGATGGTTAGACCACCTTGGGATATACTAAAAGGCACCAAGTTGTATGAATTTTATAACATATCTCATTTTTAAAAGTTGTTTAAAATATTGTACATGCTTATTGTAAACCATTCCAATAATGTAGAGAAGCTGGGGGAAATGGTTCATCCCAGCTGCCACCGATGGTCATCCTTCAGATCTCCCTTTATGTACTTACACACATACAGAAAAAGGTATATTACTGTGCCCTAAGGCAGTGCCTCTCAAACCGCATCCTTAATCATCACTTGGACAGCTTGGACAGATTATTGGGCTCCGTTTCCCGTGATTCTCCATGATTCTCCCTGAGTCTCTAGTAGAACTGAATTAGGGCTGGGCATCTGCATCTCTACACCCTCTGGGGACGCTGATGCCCTAGGTCTGAGGACCATCTTGGAGGAGCACTGACTAATGGGATCAGGCTGGACACGCTCATCTATAACCAACTCTCCTCATACCTTTGCATTTCAGTTAATGGAGAACAGCTGCACAGTTTTGAACAGCTGAATGATACTCTCTCTGTGGACATGCCAGAACTCTCTCCCCCGATCTCCTACTGCCTTCAGTGTCACTTAGGAATAATGTGTAATATATGCACATTTTTTAAGATTACAGTATAACAATAAGTAAAAAAATAAGCCTATACTCCACTTTTTACTTCCGAAATCCTCCAGTAGTCCCCTCTAGAAGCAACTATTCTTATCAGGGGTTTTTGTGAATATTTTGCAGAAACAACCTACATTCATGTGCTGATGCCCTCTTTTAAATATGTACAAACGATAGCTGATTATCCACCTCATTATCAGATCCATTCTGCTAGCCTGAGAGTTAATGGTCCTGAAATGTGTGCTATTTTTAAGTTCAACAATTCTTTTTTCAATGCAACTTTTTTATGTACTATCCCCAGTTACTGATTAATTGGTGGCTGATTAATGTCAAGAAAAAGTGTTCACCATCAGGTTTGTTTTTGCCCAGAATTTGCAGTGCAAAAATGTCTTCTGGAGCTGATGAGCTGATGCTCTGCCCCATTGAAAGACTCTCCATAAAGCTAAGAACAGAATTAGCTCTTACTTAGACATATAGGTAATTTATTATAAGTATTCATAGAGTCATTTAGCAGATGATTAATTTCACAAAATACTAACTAAAGCACAACCTCAAAGCACACTGCAATTAATAAACATGTAAAAATATTTCATTTGAGAAAAGAGATAAAAAATGATTCCTATTTTTAAATCCTCGCAACAATTAAACAACAGCAATGCATCCTGATGTCTCTAAAAGTAAGATCTCCCCAAGCCATGGAATTTGGGCGGTTCCAAGGTGGAATTTCCTTGTAACCTAGGAGAGAATCAGTTCTAATCAATTTCTAAGGAAGCGTCCCATAAAGAAATCGGACTTCTCCTCCCCTTGAGTTGCATAATGGGCCCCTTGCCCCTGCCTGCCCACCGGTGGGGTGCACTAACCTGTCACCACGGCATCCCCGTTGAGGTACAGAGCCATGCCCAAGAGCATCATGAGGCCCAGGGTGAGGATGTAAGGTCTCCGACGGCCCCAGCTGGCCTGGCAGTGGTCGCTGGCTAATCCCACCACGGGCTGCAGCAGGAAGCCCAGGACGGGGCTGAGCAGCCACACCATACTGTACAAACTCTTGGGCAGCCCCACGCTGAGCAGGACTGGGGTCACGTAGGCCGCCTCCACCGCGTAGCAGAACTCCCGGCCCAGCATGGCCATGCTGTGCATGATGAGGTTGCTTGTGGGTCTCTTGGGTGGCTCCACGGGGTCAAAGGGTTTATCCTTGGCCAGGGACTCACAGGTCTGAATGCCAAGCTGCCCCATGTTGCCACCCATGGCCACAGGGTGAGGAACCTGCCTACAAGCCCAGCACCTTCTGTGTGGCCCTCTGGTTTCTGGCCCAGACTGGGTTTGACATGGAGCCCGGCCGAGTGGCCGACAGAGATGGTCGAGCTGGGGGAAGGGCTCAAATTCTTTCATGCCTCTAAGATCACAAGTTATGATGAGAGGGAAGGGGGTGGGGTCAGGCAAGCATGAAGGAGATTAGCTGCTGTGAGCCCGCTGGCTCCTTAGAATGCTTGTCTAAAGGAATCTTTCTTTGTGCTGTTCTCTTTCTGCCTCTCTGTCTCTGTCACACACACACACACACACATATACATACCTTCTATTACACACAATCACATACACAGCTTTGAGATGATGGAGCTCTATGATGCAGGCGTCAAGTCAAAATAGGAATACATCACTATCTCCTTCCAGACTTTTTCTAGATACAAATATTCTGTTTCCCTGAACACAAGTTTCTACACATGCACCTCAAGGTTAATTAGACTTAAAACCGTGGGAGCTCGTGTCCTTTCTCCAGTCTCTAGCTGTCTTACAGCACTGTGACCTTTCCCTTCATTGCACTTAACACACTTTATAATTAGTTCTCTGTTTATTCTATTTCTCTTGTGTTCGTCTATGATCCCTTTAAGAGCAGTGATCAGGTTTATTTTGGTCATTATGGTATCCCCAGCATCTCGCATGATCTCTGATACCTACTAGGTCCTCAGTAAGTATTTGCTAAGCAAATATTGAGTGAACAAAGTGTATACACTACATTTTGTAGTATCAGTCAACTGCCTGTTTGCTCAGGTCCATTCTGAGCTCCTCCTCACATTCTCTATATCATTAGAGACCACATTTCCCAGGCTCCCCTGCTCTCTGGCTTCTAGGTAGATTGGGCCAATGGAAAGCATTGGTGGGAAGACTGGGAGCAGAAGGAAATCATGTTATTTTCCTCCTTCTCTTTCTTCTTCCTGAATTCTCCATGGCAGTGGGTGCATCTCCACAGTGGGTCCAGCTTCCCAAAGGCAACCTTACCTCCTTAGTCCTGGTCACACTACCTTTCCCATCAAACCCTGCAGACATAGGAGTGGCCCTAGCTTCCCTGTTGTGGCTCACATCCGGATTGCCTGTCTGTCCCTGGCTTCTCAGCTCTTTCATCATCAGTGTAATTCTCTATACTACATCTTCTGACTGACTGACTGACTGACTGATATTTCACCTGCCCCCTTCTGGCAACCACCAATTTGTTCTCTGTATTTAAGGGTCTGTTTTTTGGTCTTCTTTTTTCTTTGCTTTGTTTCTTAAATTCCATATATGAGTGAAATCATGACAGAGAGACAATCTCTGATTTTTTCACTTAATCTTATACCCTTTAGGTCCATCCACGTGGTTACATATGGTAAGAGTTCATCTTTTTTTTTATGAGTAATAGTCCATTGTATATATATATATACCACATCTTCTTATCCATTCCTTATCAGTGGACAGTTGGATTGCTTCCTTATCTTGGCTATTATAAATGTTGCTACAAGAATCATAGGGATGCCTGTATCATTTCAAATTAGTGATTTTGTTTTCTTTAGGCAAATACCCAGTAGTGGAATTAACTGGATCATAAGGTAATTTTATTTTTCATTTTTTGAGGAACCTCCATACTGTTTTCCCCAGTGCCTACATCAGCTTGCATTCCCAGCAAAAGTGCAAGAAGATTCCTTTTTCTTCACATACTTGCCAATACTTGTTTTTTCTTCTGTTTTTGATTTTGGTCATTCTGACAGCCATAAGGTGATTATCTCATTGTGGTTTTGATTTGTATTTCCCTGAAGATTAGTGATGTTAAGGATTTTTCATGTGTCTGTTGGCCATCTGTATGTCTTCTTTGGAAAAACGTTTATTCAGATCCTCTGCCCATTTTTAATTGAATTATTATTATTATTATTATTATTATTTGGTATTTAATTGTATAAATTCTTTACTTATTTTGGGAATTAATCCCTTATCAGATATGTCATTTGCAAATATCTTCTTCCATTCAATTGGTTGTCCTTTTGTTCTGTTGGTGGTTTCCTTTGTCGTTGAAAAGCTTTTTATTTTGTTGTAGTTCCAATAGTTTAATTTTGCTTTTGTTCTCCTTGCCAGAGGATACATATCTAGAAAACGTTTCTACAGCCGATGCCAAAGAAATTACTACCTATGTTTTCTCCTAGGAATTTTATGGTTTTATCTTTCACACATAGGTCTTTAATCCATTTTGAGTTTATTTTTGTTTATGGTGTAAGAATAAATTTCTTCTGTTTTAAAGACTCTGAGTGGGTCATATTTTCTCTGCTGGACCATGAGTTCAAGTGAAAAGTCTCTGGGGCAAGAGGAACACAATCTTAAGGGGAGGACCTTAAAATGGTTCAAGAGCAAGACTCAGAGTCAGAATATTAAAATTTAAATTCTGGTTCTGCCTCTTCTTAGCAGTATCTTCTTGGGCAAATCACTTAAACTGGCAGTTCCCAATCTGTGTGCCAAGATGCCTCAGGACACCAACTGAACTCAAAGGCGTGCCTCAGAATATTTAAAATCTTGAAGATAGTAAACAGAGTGAAACTCAACATCTGTCAGACACCCCTTGAACTATTAGTGAAATAGTTCACACTTTCAACATAAGATTGCACTCTAATCCTTTCAAAGAAGCCAACAGTATATGAAGACAAATGTGGAACAGAAAATGGGGGTAGTAGTGTCCAGTCTGATTTTGAGGCATGAGAAGCTGTACAAAGTCCAACACATATATGAGCCATAAGTGTGTTAAAAATGAAATAAAATTAAAAATGCTTTCTCTCAATTTATTTTTCTCTCAATTTATCTCAATAATATAATTTTATTATTTATTTTTACAAATAGCGAATTAGCTGTTAGGGCATAAATACTGAAGTTGTTGGGACCTAATTGTTTGTAAATTGAATGGTTAGATATTTCTTTTGACCTAGGGGAACCATGAAATAATTATTCAGGCCCAAAGGAAGACGGGGACAAAGAAGGTTTAAGACCATCTGAGCCTTGCGTTCTCATCTGTACAATGAAGAAATCTGCCTCCAGCTACCCCTGTGATTGTTGAACAGAGACTGGGATACTATATATAATGAATGTTTTGGCCTGTCTACCCAACATCCTTTCTCCACTCTTTCCATCCTGATGGGACCTGGATTAGATTTCAGAATCTACCCCTTCCTCATACACCCACGTGCTTCCAGCTAGCTGAGTCCAGGGGAGGTCCAAGAGCAGGCTGGTTTTATCTAAGGACAACCCTACCTTCTCTGATAAAGACTGGAGTAGGACTGACCATCAAAAGAGACACAAGACAAGATTTGCTGATGGTTTCTGAGACCATCTCTTCTTCTGGATGTCCTTGTGTATGGTATGAGATCTAGAACTTGTTACCAGGCTGAGGATAAAGTGAACATAAGGAGGTTGGCAAGTTGGCAGAGCCAAAAGAATGTAGGGAAGTAGGGTCTGGGTGACCGGATTCGGGCAACTCTAAAATCCTTCTGGATTCGAGGTATGTGAGCCAAAACATTTCATATTTTGGATATTGTTACTGCCAGCTGAAGGCATCCTGATGTGACATAGGGAAGAGTATTTTGCAGGTTATAAAGTGAAATGTAATTGTAAATGAAGTCAAGAATGTGCTTGGAGGAGTGATGTGAATACAAAGAAGCCTGGATGCAGCCAGTCATCTTGTTCCATGGTATTTATTTATCACCAGACAGTTTGTATCACTTCCTACGTTGTAGGATCAAGAGAAAAGTGCAAATCAGTGTATATCAAACTATACATTCAAGAATAAAATTTCTATGTATTCAAGAATATAATCTGTCCTTCATTAGAATTTGCCATCTTCAATTTCCTGCTTCCCCTCCATTCTTCTTATAGCCTCCTACCTTCTTCTCGCCTGCCCCCTTGCCTATTCCTAAGTCTATACTTTGTCAAAAGATCAACAAAAGAGAAAGTGTAGCATTTTCTGCACAAGGTCTTAGACTCTTCAGAAGCAAAGTATGGGTCACTAACAAAAGCTGTTATTGGGTGCCTGGGTGGCTCAGTTGGCTAAGCAGCTACCTTCAGCTCAGGTCATGATTCTGGAGTCCTGCTTCAGGCTCCCTGATCAGCGGGGAGTCTGCTTCTCTCTCTCTGATCCTCCCCCTTCTCATACTATCTCTCATTCTCTCTCTCTCTCAAATAAATAAAATCTTTTAAAAAAACGATTATCAACTTTATTTATATACGTGTATTTTTTAAAAGTTTATACTCTACAGAAAACAATTTTTCAAACATTTGATATGAAGTCAATTAACTACAGAAATCAATATTTTGATCTAACACCTCTGTTTATTTACAGATTTTTGCCAACTAGCTTTTATTCTTCCCCTCATCAGCCCTTCAGCAGATATTTTTTGAGCACCTATTATGATAGTAACAAAGGGAAAAAGACTTGGTTCATATCCATTAGGACAGTGCCACTCAAAGTGTGGGCTTTGAACCAGCAGTATGATAATCAGCTTGAAGCTTGGCAAAATTGCAGATTCATGGGTCTAGCCCTAGACATAGTGCATGAGAATCTCTAGGGGTGGGCCTAGAAATCCACATTTTAACAGTATCTCCAGATGATTATTCTGTGTGCTAAAGCAACTACTCTAGGAGCTTATGACTCATGAAGAGTTATGTAAACTACATTAAAAGCAATGATTACCTTTGAATAAATGTATTAAGCGCAACGAAAACATAGAAAGGGCCCCTAAGAATAGAACTAAAAATTACTGAGCACCTAGGATGTTCCAAGCACATAGTAGGCCTTGTCTTAGACACCAGAGTGATTGAGTGATATTTGAACCCAAGACTTTTCTGACTCCAAATTTCACAACCACTGTATGAAACTGCCCTAGGGCTGAGAAACACAGGAAGTTTCACAAAGAAGGCTGTGTTTCAGCCAGTTCTCAGTTTGCTAAATCAGGAACGTGGAGCAAAAGGGACTAGGAGTATTGTTAGTGCTGCTTTAACACTTTAGAATTTGGAAAGGAATGGAAGCAAGAGAGAGCGCCACATAACTATGAACTTAAGGCAGTGCCTTGTAAAGTTCTGGGGAGCAGGGAGTGCGGGTGGGACTAGACAGCTAGGGAGAAGTCTTGTTATAAATAAAGAGTTGATATGCTAGATAAATGGATTTATATTTTGTTATACAAGAAAAAGAGAGGACCATTGAGGAATTTTACAGGACTGAAAGACTAGTTTGGTAGGATAAAGATTACCAGTAAACATGATACAAAAAAAATGAAGGCAGTCATACTGGAGGTCAGAAGTCAGGAAGGCAAGCTGAGCAGGCCAAGGCAGAGATAACAGGAACCTGAATGAAGGCACAAAGGGTTTTGGGCAGAAAGGACTGTTCCAGAGCTATGAAGATGGAACTGACAGCACTTGACTATTGAGATGTACTTCTTTATTAAAGCTTTACGAAGTTTCCACTATGGGCTAGTTGCTGTTCTTGGAACTGGGTATTTAGCAGTGACCAAAACCCACAAAGTCCTTCATAAAGCTTTCATTCTAGGGTGCCTTGGTTAAGAGGCAGTTGGTTAAGAGGGCTGGGGCTATTCAGTATAATGTCATTAATGATATATGACATGAAGGAAAACAAAATGGGTGAGGAGAGAGTGAATGATGAAGTGGCTGCCATTCTAGGGAGGGGTCAGGTAAGGGTGCTCCTTAAGGTGACAGTTGGGCAGGGGGCCTGAAGGTGAACTGAGGGATAAGTCATGGGTCTACTGGGGCAGAGGCAGACATGATGGGAATGGAGGCTGGAGACTGGTAAGAGGAGGAAGAGTCTAGGACTTCCAAATGGATGATAATTTACTGAGAAAGAGACATGGGTGGGTGATGCTAAGAGGCAGCCACACAGAGGAGCCAGACTCTCAGTATGGTGGTCTAGATGAAGAGTGGGGATTATAAGAAAGAAATCTCAAGAACATTTTCTAAAATTCCAATTCAAAGAGACTGGTTGAATGATTTTCTTATCACATAAAGAGGATTAGACTTTTCTATCTAAGGACTTCATTTTGGTAAATAGTAGAGACAAAGTTATTTCAATGAGCCACAAAATGGTTTTTAAGGGCTATTTAAAGGACTTTCTTAAAAGCTTTTCACAAACTTAAAAGCATAATTAAACTTTAGGAGAGAAAAGGCTTTATTTAATAAAAAGCATTATATTTATTCATTTAAGGTACATTGTTAACATTTTAATTTTTTTAAAGATTTTATTTGAGAAAAAGCAAGAGAGAATGAGCTGAGGGAGAGAGCACGCACATGCGCGTGAGTGTGCACGTGTGGGGATGTGTGCCCACAGAGAGAGGAAGAAGCAGACTCCCTGCTGAGCAGAGAGCCTGATGTGGGCGGGGCTTGACCCCAGGACCTTGAGATCATGACCTGAGCCAAATGCAGATGCTTGACCGAGCCACTCAGGTACCCAATTAACATTTCAATATTAAAAACATAATCTATCAAATTGAAAGGCAGAAAAACTGTTACCATTTAATAGTGGTAAACTGAAAACATTCCTAAATCAAAAGCTATGATGTTAACCATTTTCAAAATTCAATCAGTAATCAGTCTTGTTTCTTGATTAGAACAACTGATCCACTGTTCCTTCATGCTTCCATACTTAGAATTTTATGTATTATTCTATATTGAACATGTAATATTCAAATTCAAATTCATTCAAATTGAATACTCAAATTCAATTCACAGGAGGCCTGAAACTTAGAGATTAGCTCTTGGCTTATTACTTTCAATAATTTTATCTAAGGTAAGCTGATTGATCTCTTCCTGGCTGAACCCAAATTCTCGAAGTATCTCTTCAGTATGTTCTCCTACAAAAGGATCCCTTCTGGCTGAAGGGACAGCTGGGGTGTCTGACAGCAGCGGTGCAGGGCGGGGACTCACACCCTGCTCCCCATCAGTGAGAAACGAGCCCCGTTCTTTGTTATGATGGTGGTGGGCAACCTCTTCAAACGTCAGAACTGGGGTCACACATGCATCTGTGCCGTCGAAGATCTGACACCACTCTGCCTTTGTCTTCTTTGCAAATATATCTGCAAATCTCTTCTTCATTTCTGGCCAATCACTCATGCTCATCTGATGAGGAAGGTCATCAGACTTTAGCCCAAGTCCTGAGATAAAAACACAATTTCTTGCATTATTAAGCTTTGGGTGGAGTTACTATAATCAGCGAAAAATGCATTTTGACCTTACCATACTGTCCCTAACAGGATGTTCTGTAAGTTTCTCAGCTGGGTCAAGGGAGGAAATTCAAACTCAGCTTGAAGCTAGAGACAATGTCTAGAGGTAAGTAGCTAGCAGGACTCCAAAGAGACTTCCCACAGACAAGATTTTATTATTTATATTTCATCAGAAGTAGTCTATTTGTAAAGGTCTAGTTTCCAGAAGTTGGTTTTTTTCCCTAAGTTTTTAATAAGAAATTTCCTCATGATGTTATTATCTGTCATACTGAATTCAAATAACCCCATATTTTATATAGTATACCCAAACCCTATGAAAGGTAAAATTTAAACAACTTTACACATGATAATCCCATTTTTTAAGAAACCTAAAGATAAATGATTAAATTCAAAATTGCAATTTTATATGTAATATTCACCTCTATTTTGGTCCAATAAAAAGGCTTGTAGTAGGACAGTGATGTTTGACTCATTAACCTTTTAGAACACTGCTGTGAGCTAGAAACAAAGGATTTGTAAGGTAACCAAAGACACATGCAACAAACTGTTCCTACAGCAAACATGACAGAAAGTGATCACCCAGCCAGATCATGAGTGGGGCACACAGACTTGTGTGTCAGGCACGAAGGAGACCTTGAAGGGCCCATCAAGACATGGTACAGAGAAGATGAAAACATCCAGCTCGGGATTTAACAGAAAGGATGGCTTCTGGGCCCATGACCTGATCTGTGCCTCCTCTATAGACTAAAGCACCAGCCACCCAGATGCACCTGAACTCCAAGGCTGATCAAATTATACCCAAGGCCTCTTTACTAGGATTTGGTGTGAATGTCATTTTTACTCCCTCATGCAAGAGGGTTTGTAAATGTAGATGGTGAGAGTGGAATAATAATGAAAGGCCCTCCTTCTCATGCATGTTATTTTGTATAAGTTTAGTCAAGTTAATCTAATACTTGTCACTTTTATCATCCTTCCCTTCCCTATCATGTAGAAGAACAATGACTAATTGTAAACTGCTCTGAAGACGAAAATCCTTCAAGAGGTAAGAAGACATGGATACTGCAGGCAATTCTTAGGGTTCTGAGGTATAAAAGGAAAAAAGGAGAACTCATATAGTTCTGGACAGTTGTAAAAGTCACCTGTGGGATACACAAATAAATTTTTCTCTGTAGTCACTTGTCCCACTCAAATACCAGCATAAATATGGAACCAAAACTGCAGGTTTACCACTGTAATCTACCAAAAAAAAAAATTTCTAAGGATGTCTTTTACTTAGCTTTCTTTTTCCTGACTGCCCCAAAACGCTGAGATTAAAAAACAAATGAAATAACCAGTTAGTCAAAAATAGTGATATAGATCATAGCTATTGCTAGAAACATATCTGCATGCTTTTTAAATGTTTGTTTAATCAGAATGTGATCATTCTGATATAATGTCTGTTATATTTTATTTAGTGATAAGATTTGTATAAATAAATCACTAAATAAAATTGGATCCAATATGTTCTTTTTGTAACAGACATTATATTTGAGAATAATGGTCTCAAAGGTCTGTACACTAGAAAAACACTAGAAATCAAAAGACCTCGGCTCCTCCCCCCAACTCTGACACCCCAGCTCTTCCACTGTCTTCTCATTTTTTCTCAGCCCCCAGTTTCCCATCCTGCCCATGACCCTGATCAAGGCCCCAGGATTAGCCACCAATGGTTCAGGATAGGTTGTTTGCTGTGCTCTTGATATTCCTGTACAGAACTCTAAAACCATTCTACCACGTAAGTACAACTGTAGATTATGGCTAGTTTTTATAGCATAACCCGCATTAAATTACTCATATTTTAAGATGTTTCAAGGACTGGTCTGTAGAATCAGACACTATTTAAAACTTGGGACAACTGTTTTAATTTCCAAAAGGCCTTACATATGTGTGTACACATATACATAACCACAGGCAATTAAACAAAATACTTACTATTTTAAGTATGTGTCATAAACTTTACTGCTCTATGACATAATATTTGGCAAATATTAAGCAGTCAAAAATCCATGTTGTGATTGTGCAATGTTTTATGTACAAAGATTAATGTTTATTAATAAAAAACAAAAAAAATGTGTTACAATACAAAACTGCAGAATAATGTAAATGAACTTGAATTAAGAAGTGGTTACATTTTAGTACAGGCACACCATAGACTATCATAGGGCTGCTACATAGAGCATGAGGCAAATTTTTTGTATTGACAAGAAAGGACATCTTTAATATATTGTTGAATAAAACAAGATAGCTACTAACTAAAAATTTACATAATTATATACTGTATATAAATATAATTTATAAATAAATAAACCAATTGTGTTGATATTCACATAGAAAAAGTTTATGAAAGCCACATCCCAAACTTTTCCAAAGTGAAAGGACAAGGGAGAATCTTTACTTCTTTCTTTTCTTTTTTTTTTTTTTTGCAGGAGCAGACAGCTTTATTCAGTCAAAGTTAGAAAGCCTTCTTTAAACAAAATAAATATATTACAGATATAATACATAATTAAAGATTCCGTCACTGTTAAGTATGGTAATTCCATGTTCTTCCAAGTAGAGCGCTGAAGATTTGGTATCACAGGTTCTTAATGAGCATTCACAATTCAATAGCAAGGGAGGAAGTGGGGGTAAGAGATGGGATTAAACTCCACAACTGCAATGAGTATCTGAAATCCTTGGTTTTAGATGCGGGGGGAAGAGGATGATAGAACAAAGTGCTACAAGGAGAAGGGGTCCAGTTCGCATGAAGATTTGTCCTTAATAAATAACTTCATAAACCGTGGCCTTCTTATCCCCAGAGCCAGTGACAATGTATTTGTCATCCACAGAGATGTCACAGCTAAGCACCGATGAGGATTCTTTGGACTGGAATATATTGGCCCCATAAGGTGTTCTCCAGGCATTCAGAAGGTTGTCCTTTCCAGTGCTTACAAACCATTTGCCACAATGGGCAAACCTGAGCGACAGGACGCAGCTCTCGTGGAGATGCAGCTGGTATTTGTCTGGCTTGGTGACGTGCAGCACTTCCACGTTACTGTTCTCCATCCCCACAGCCAGCCACTCTCCGGTTGGGCAGTAGCCCAGAGAAAAGATCTGTGAGGTGAAGTCATGCTGCTGCAGCTGCCGCCCCTCACACAGGTCCCAGGACCTGACCGTGTTGTCCAGGCGGCCCGTCCAGAGCTTGGTGCCCTCGTTAGAAATATCAATACAGCTGGCCCCGTCTGTGTGGCCCTGGAATTGCCTCACCAGCGTCTGGTTGTGCAGGTCCCAGACGGCGATGTTACCGTCACTGCAGCACAAGAAGCAGACCTTGGAGTCGGGGCTGATGGCCAGAGTGTAGCACGCAGGGGCCGAAGACGTCAGCTCTGCCTTGATGCGTGGGGTCGGAGCCGCCAGGTCCCAGATGGACAGAGTGCTGGCCTCCCCTCCCACGATGAGGGTGCGACCGTCAGGGAGCAATCGGCAGGAACGGATGTAGTTATCCCTGTTCAGACAGTCGAGCTGAGAGACGGGGCTCTTGTTGCCGGGGTGGCTGATGTCCCAGACCTTGACGCAGCCCTTGCTGCCCGTGTACACGTGTCTCGTGGCGTTGCTGATGGTCACCGCGCACACCACCTCCCCGTGGTTCAGGGTGTTGATCTGGCGCGCGTGCCGGGGGATTCCGGGTCCGATGAGGGCGTCGGGGGGGAAAGGGACAGGCTGCATCTGGCCGTCCGCGGTGACGTGGAAGGAGTACGCTGGTTTTCCTCCTGGAATGCCTGTCAGGTTCGGAGGTATGGCTGGTACGCGCATGTGATAGTGTGGATCAAATCCAACCACCGGTGATCTCCCGTAGGCAGCGGCGGCGGCGGCAGCAGCGGCTGCGCTCATCTGCGGTGAAATGTTGTGCAGCCCCGCGTAGGCAGCGCCGGGGCTGGTCAGCTCCCCGTTCATCCCAGCGTGGGGCACAATCCCGAACGGGGTTGGGTATGGACAAGGGACTGCCATCGGGATCCTGAGGCTTGAGGCCAAGGGGTCGACTCCTGGTGGTTTTCCAGGCACAGGCCTCAGTCCAGGAGTGGAATTACTGCCTGGGGTGGGTGCATCGGTTCGTGGAGTAGGGGTATTGGACTTTGAAACAGGAGTAGTAGATTTTTCATTAAGGCTAAGTTCTTTGGATTTGGAGGAAGGAGTGCTGCTGGAGGACGCAATAGAGGCTGGACTGATGGGGGCATCTTTCTTGAGCAGGCGCGTCTTGTCCAGGCCATTCTCTCTCGGGGAGTGTGCTGGGCTCCCTCGAGGGGAAGACGGATCCTCGTTGGAAACGTCAACCACCAAATTGTCGTCACTCTTCTCACCATCGCTGTCATAGCGAGCTGCAATTTCCTTTTCTTCAGTTTTCTGCTTTTTGCTATCAGAGGAGTAGTCTGTGGAGTTTCTGTGCTTCTCGGCACCTCGGAAACTGGCAGACGGGGATACCGAAGAGCTCTTGATGGAGTCTCTGTCTCTTTGGTGATCATTGTCACGGTGCTTCTTCTCATCTTTAATTGGCAGGTGGGACTGGCCTCCCAGGGCACTGGAGAGGGCCAGAAGGCCAGCACTGCTCCCGATGGGAGGAATGGCAGGGGGCTGAAGCCCGGAAGGGTGTGGGGTCAGAGGCACCGGCAGACCATGTCCATGTGATAAATGCTGGGCCTGGAGTTGTTGCTCTTGGGACAGGAAGGGAATGACTTGCGCACAGATAGCATTCAGCCTCTTGACAATCTCTGCCTGCTTGTGCATTTCTATATTCAACCCATAGGACATCTCATAATACATGACATAATGCCGCTGCATCTCGGTCTTCTCACTGGCGAGTTTCTCACATTCCAGCTTCAGGCTGTGGTACTGAGCCTGTAAAAACTGAAACTCTTCCTTAATCCGATCACAGGACTCGGAAATTGTAAATTTAAAGGGTTGAGCAGGCTGATGCGGTGCCGGGTGTCTGGTCTGCGGGTACATCTTGCCCAGGTCGCGAATCATCCAAACCGATTTAGTTGGCTGCGCTGGGCAGAGGCGCGCGGCTCATTGGCTTTAATGGCCCCGAGGAGGAGGTGGAGGAGGCGGCGGCCGAATCTTTACTTCTTAATTGACCAATTCTGTACCACACTTTTTTCTAAAACACGCATTATTTTGAATTATTTTTCATTTTTAAAAATTTTCATAGCATAAAATTTGTAGTAATTCTGCTTTAGATTTCTGAGGAAGTGCCATACAGCATTCCACAGCAGCTGCACAATTTTCCATTCCCACCACTAAGGCACATGCCTTCAGTTTCTCCCACAACTTTGACAAAACTTCTTGTTGTCTGCTTTCCTTTTAATAATATTTTGAGATTTTAAAATTTTTAAAAGTTCTCTATTGCTTACTGATTATACTACAAGAGTCTTGTTATCCCAAAATATCATAAAATTCGGAGTTGTCACATTTCTTTGCCCCAGAAAGACAGGGTCCTACTACAATAGAATTTGTACCTTCCCAAAACCTTGTGTATTTATGTTCAGATATTGAGGAGTTCAACTGAAGTCTCGAAGATCTCAAATATAAGGTAAAATAAATGAGGTATATAATTAATACTACCTAAAAAAAAATCATTATAGATGTGGCCATTTGTCCAGTTAGACCTGAGAGAGAAGTAATATATATGTGATTAGTAAAAGTACTATTTTTGTAAATAAATACTGTAAAAGAAAGAAAATGCTGAGGCATTCTTACATGGCCTGTGTAGATTAGCCAAAGCTGATTTAACATGCTAAGTCAGCCTGAACCAGAAACCTACCTATCAACTAAGGATCCCTAGTGAACTCTGCAGGGAGAGAGCAGGTTAAGGATACCATAAAAGGCTGTGGATGCAAAGGGAAGAGGCTATAAAAAAAATCAGGGTGGTTATAGAATTTAGACTTAGAAAATCTAGAACGTGGTGAGAAGATGAAGGGCTGGAACAATTAGCCTGCTAGAAAAACATTTAATTTCATTTTCAGTATTTCCAGAAAAACTTACTCATTGTGGTGGAGTGTGCATGTTAGAAATGATCATACCAAACACATATGTTTTAAGATAACAACAAGATACACTAAGGAGAGAAGTTAACTTCTGGAATGGCAGTCAGAACCTTCAAAAACCTGTTCTTGCATAAAAGCAGCAAGAACCTTGGCCCAAATGGTCAGAATGAGCCTTTTCATAACTCTGGAAATTAAAAGTTTACAATAATCCAAAGAGCATTTATTCAAGAAAAACAACTGCATCTCAGTAAGATCAGTGAGACTTGCAGTGTTATTTGCACAAATTTCATCCCTCTCTCTCCCCAGCTCCGGGGCAGCCATCAAAACCAAAAGGCTTTTAGCCATAGTGCTGTATTCACTAACAGTCATGGTGAGAAGAAATGGAGTTGAGAGCTTCCCCCAAAACCCATCCCCAGAGAACTGCCGTTTGTCTAGCAGCTCCCTGAAAGGCTCCCTTCCCAGGGCTTGTCTTCAATTGATCTGACTTAGGGCTCACAATGCCCTATTCCCAGAACATTTTTGACACATGTCAAAAAAATCAGAGGCAGCTGTTTAGTATCAGCTATCTGACGTGTCCCCTGTTGGGACTAAAAAGAAGCTGACAAACAAAAGTGGGGAATAGGATATACATGAGGGGCTTTGAGATGTTCCAACACATTCCTGAGAATTTAGAAAGCACATGTGTAGGGCTGTGAGCATGCCCAGGAAAGATCTGAGAAGATCCTAGTGTTTCACTTCTGGCGACTCTGAGTCCCCATATAAGTAAAACGCGAAGGCACAGAGCACCTCAGAAAAAGATGGGAAATTAATTGGTTCAAAGCATTTAAGGATATCCCTATCCAATCATTACCTGATCACCAAGCTAACTGAACAGGCTTCAGTAGCTTCACGTACCAAAGAATACAGATTTAGTCCAGGAAAGTCATTAAATAAACAAATAGTGGAAACAACAAACCCAGGACTGGGGAGAGGGGAAGGGAAGGTGAGACCTAATGTCCACAGCTGCCACATTACGTTACTTAAAATATCAAGTTACAACTAAATTTGTGAAGCATCCAAAGAAGAAAGAAAATATGACACATATGCAAGACACAAAGCAGTGAACAGAAACTGTTCCCAAAAAAGCCAAATATTGGACTTACTGGAAAAGACTTTCAATCAGCCAGCTTGACAGTTCACTACCATGCTGTCTTGGTGGCCATGGCTTTGTAGTAAAGCTTGAAGTCAGGTAACACGATGCCGCCAGCTTTGTTTTTCTTTTTCAACATTTCCTTAGTGATTCGGGGTCTCTTCTGGTTCCATACAAATTTTAGGATTGTGTGTTCCAGCTCATTGAAAAATGCTGGTGGAATTTTGATCAGGATGGCATGGAAAGTATAGACTGCTCTGAAAAGTATAGACATTTTAACAATATTTACACTTCCAATCCAGGAGCATGGAATGCTTTTCCATCTTTTTGTGTCTTCTTCAATTTCTTTCACGAGTGTTCTGTAGTTCCTCGAGTATAGATCCTTTACTTCTTTGGTTAGGTTTATTCCAAGGTATCTTATGGTTCTTGGTGCTAAGGTAAATAGAATCTGTTCTCTAATTTCCCTTTCTATATTTTCACTGTTAGTGTATAAGAAAGCAACTGATTTCTGTACATTGATTTTGTATCCTGTCACATTACTGAATTGCTGTATGAGTTCTAGTAGTTTGGGGGTGGAGTCTTTTGGGTTTTCCATGTAAAGTATCATGTCATCTGTGAAGAGAGAGAGTTGACTTCTTCTTTGCCAATCTGAAAACCTTTTAATTCTTTTTGTTGTCCGATTGTTGTTGGTAGGACTTTTAGTACTATGTTGAACAACAGTGGTGAGAGTGGGCATCCTTGTCATGTTCCTGATCTCAATGGGAAGGCTGTCAGTTTTTCCCCATTGAGAATGATACTCGCTGGGTGTTTTTAATTTTTGATTTTTCATTAACATATATGTATTATTAGCCCCAGGGGTTCGCTGGGTTTACACACTTCACAGCACTCAGCATAGCACATACCCTCTGCAATGTCCAAAACCCCACCACCCTCTCCCTACCCCCTCATTGTGGGTTTTGCATAGATAGATTTTATGAAGTTGAGGAATGTTCCCTCTATCCCTATACTCTGAAGAGTTTTATACAGGAAAGGATGCTGTATTTTGTCAAGTGCTTTTTCTGCATCAATTGAGAGGGCCATGTGGTTCTTCTCTCTTCTCTTATTGATTTGTTCTATCACATTGACTGATTTGTGAATGTTGAACCATCCTTGTAACCCAGGGATGAATCCCACCTGGTCATGGTGGATAATCTATTTAATGTGCTGTTGCATCCTATTAGCTAGGATCTTGTTGAGAATCTTGGCATCCATATTCAGCAGGGATTTTGGTCTGAAATTCTCCTTTTTGACAGGGTCTTTGCCTAGTTTGGGGATCAAGGTAGTGCTGGCTTCACAGAAAGAGTCTGGAAGTTTTCCTTCTGTTTCTATTTTCTGAAACAGCTTCAGGAGAATAGGTATTATTCTACTGTGTATTTATTCCAAAGATACAGATATAGTGAAAAGAAGGGCCATCTGTACCCCAATATTCATAGCAGCAATGGCCACAATCACCAAACTGTGTAAAGAGCCAAGATGCCCTTCAACAGACGACTGGATAAAGAAGATATGGTCCATATATACAGTGGAATATTATGCAGCCATCAGAAAGGATGAATACCCAACTTTAGGAGAAGGAAAGGAAGAGTGAATTCGGGTAAATCAGAAAGGGGGACAAAGCATGAGGGACTGTGGACTCTGAGAAACAAGCTGAGGGTTTTGGAGGGGAGGAGTGTGGGGGGTTGGGTGAGCCAGGTGGTGGGTATTAAGGAGGGCACGTACTGCATGGAGCACTGGGTGTGGCACCCAAAAAATGAATCTTGGAACACTGAAAAAAATAATAAATAAATAAATAAATAAATAAATAAAATATGTTCAAATCAGTGAAGGAAACCATGTCTGAAAAATTAAAAGAAAGTTTGAGAATGATGTCTAATCAAAGAGAATATCAATAAAGAGGCAGAAATTATTGAAAAATCAACCAAATAAAAATTGGTTAAGCGTCTGCCTTCAGCTCAGGTCATGATCCCAGGGTCCAGGGATCGAGTCCCATATCGGATTGGGCTCACTATTAGCGGGGGAGCCTGCTTCTCCGTCTACCCCTCCCCACTGCTCGTGATCTCTCTATCTCTCTCTGACAAATAAATAAATAAAATCTTGAAAAAAACAAAGAAATTGTGGAATTGAAGAGCACAATAAAATGTGAACTTCATGAGAGGGACTCAACAACAGACATGAACTAGCAGGAGAGAGAATCAGTGAGCTCAAAGAGACATGAACCGCTTAGCCAGTCCGAGGAGCAGAAAGAAAAAAGAAAAGAAAAACAAACAGAACTTCGGAGACCTGTAGGACACAATCAGGAAGAGCAGCACATGGAGAAACTGGAGCTTCTTCCACACATGCCTCTGCCCTTGTTTCCTGGACTTTCCTCACAGTCTGGCCCCGAACACCAGTGTTCACTCCTGCCTCAAACAAAGAAACCAAGATGGCCTCCCGCCCTCAAGCCAGAGGGAGATGATGACAACTCAGCACTTGCTGAAGGGAGAGAAACAAGAGCAAGCACTCAAACTTGGTGATGAAATACAAGATAAAACACACTTAATGAACAAGGCAGAGAGGAGATTTTGAAAGCAGAACAGGACCATAACAAACCCTGCCAAAGAAGTCAGAACCGACTGCCAAAATCCCAAATTTGGGGGTGAGAAGATTTGTCAACCATCTACAAGGGTCTGCACTGCTCGGGGAGGAGGTGTCACGTTATCTGACAAGAGTTGAAGTGGCAGAATTTGAAGATACTAAATCGGGTTACAGAATAGAATAGTATTTTGATGAAAATCCTTACTTTGAAAATAAAGTTCTCTTAAAACAATTTCACACGAATGAGAGTAGTGCTCCACTGTCGAAGTCCACTGAAATCAAATGGAAATCTGGAAAGGATTTGGTGAAATGTTGAAGTCAAACGTAGACTAAAGCCAGCAGGAAGGGACAGCCTGAGGAACCAGAGGCCTAGCTTCTTCAGCTGGCTACGGACCATTCTGACGCAGATGAGTTAGGAGAGGTCCTCAGAGATGGTGTTTCGCCAAATCCACGACAGGACTACTTGGTTCCGGATACAGATGATGAAGAAAGGGAAGGAGAAGATGATGATGTCGACGAAGAAGGTATGGAAGATACTGATGAAAAGGAGATGAGGATGAGGATGGAGATGAAGGAGGATGAGGGAGAGGAAGGAGAGGTGATGAAACAGAAGGTGACTAATGCAATACCGATGGGGGAGACAGGAAGCAGGAGAAGGCCCCGTTCCAACCTGTACCCTAAAGTGAGCTGATTACCTACCAAAGAACTCCGATCACCCATGAAATCAGCCTGAGATCAGAATTATACACGTCTGGATCTCTACAGGGGCAGAAGATGCCAGTGGGCAGGTAAAGCGGAGTGGGAACGTCGGACTGATACTGGGAGATAAACAAAAGGGGAGCCACCTCTGGGAGCCACCAGAGGCGACCCACTGGAAAGTAATACCCCTAACACGAGAGTGCCCTGCGTCTGGGAACCAGCATTAACTTGGAGACTGGTTGAAAGCATTCAAAAACAGCAAAGGATCGTGGTGGGGGGGGAATTGTGTGTATCGGGGTGGTTAGAAAGAGGGGCTTAAGTCCCCAAACCCAGGACAGCCTTCCCTGGCACTGAGTCAGAGAAACCAGGTCTTGGTCCCTGAGCCACCAGCGCACCCGAGAACGCATGGGGTCCGGCTCCTGTGAGGGGCTGGGAGCCTCGCCAGATGGCAGAATGCTGAGCCGTGCTAACAGCTCATACGCGCACGCCCCTCACCCTCCCCTGAGAGAGGTGCGTGAAGGCCCAGCCTGGCGCTCTTAGACCTGGGCCATTCTACCAGAGCCTGAGACGCCTGTGCGCCCCACACCCTCCCCTGAGAGAGGTGCGCGCAAGCCCGGCGCTCTTAGACCCAGAAAGACCAGGCACTCCCGGGCCAGCAGGAAAATCTCAGTGTGTGATCGCTGCTTGGAATCTCTCTGGCGGTCTGGAGTTACCCAGACAGCCACCGCTGCTGTGGTTTTGGGTACAAGCAGAAGATCCTGTGTCCCCAGGGACCACGACTCAGAACCTGCTCTGCTAGAGGCCAAGGGGGAGTTTATATGGGCTCTGCAGCACCCACAGGAGACCAGACTGAGACTTCTCTCTGAGAGGGAGGTCAGGGTGCAGTTTGCTTTCCTCTAAACCTACAAAAACCATCAAAAGCGGTCAAGGCGAGAGAAAAAAAAGTGAACAAAGATAAAAAACCTCCAGAGAACAAAAGCCTAAAAAACCGGTTTCCTCAGAGCCCACCCCCTTGAGGGGGACAGGAGGACTTAACTCAGGGAACATCAATGACTGAAAACCCACGTGGCAGGCCCTTCCCCCAGAAAACCAACCACGAAAGGGAAAAAAAAAAAAAAAGCTACAAGAGAACAACCACCACTACTTCATAGGACAACTTTTATTTTTAACTCGTTCCCACTATTCTGGTTCATTTTTTTTTTATATAGGTAATTTTTTAACCTATTTACCATCACAGTGAGATGTCCAGTACATCAAATTCCATAATAACCTTCTGCCCTGAACTTTTTGTTAAAAACATCTATGTTTTTCTTTTGCATTTCTATTTAAAAAAATTTTTTTTAAATTTTAGTTTAGGAATACTGATGGATTCTAACCTTCCTTTTTTAATTCTCTCCAGTCTCTGGAAGCAATTTACAGTCTTTTTCCCGCCCCCTACTCTTATACTCATTTGTCCTGTTTTTTTTGAAGTCTCTTTTCTTTCCTTTTATACCATGGTTCTCAACTTATTTTGGGGGAGAAATATCTGGAGCAGAATACTTTGGGAAAAGAATGTCTATCCCTTTCTGTTCCAAATTTATTTTTATCCCTTTCTGTCTCAACAAAATCTTGATGGAATCAACACCACTGTGATCTGTGGGAAAAAATAAAACCCTGCTCCCTTAGCTCTATTGGAAGTTGGAGGGTGCTAGGCCCTTGTGTGGTGGTGCACAGAATTCTAGCTTTTTTTTTCCCTCCTTTCTCTGTATATTGGGACCCTGAATAGCCAAAACAATCTTGAAAAAGAATAAAACTGGAAAACTCACACTTTCTAATTTCAAACTTACTACAAAGCTACAGTGATCAACACAGTGTGGTGCTAACATAAGGAGAGACCTGTACATCAATGGAACAGAATTGAGAGTCCAAAATAAACCCTTACACTTCTGGTCAACTGATTTTCAACAAGGATGCCAAAACCATTCAATGGAGAAAGAACAGTCCTTTTGACAAATAGTGCTGGGAAAACTGGATAGCTATATGCAAAACAATGAAGCTGGACCCTTAGCTCGAAAATTAACTCATCATGTAACAGAGACCTAAATGTAAATGCGGAAACTATAAAAATTTTACAAGAGAACATCGGGGTGAGACTACAAAATTGGGAGTTCTCTGAATAACTCCTATGTAATATTTACTAAAGGATAAGTAATACAAATGTGCTAACAAGCTTACATGTTATTAGAACTCAACAGTATCTGTAGCAATTGATTAGAACTCAAAATCTTTTTCAATGAATATACTTTATCATTGTCATTTAGAATTGCCTGTGAATGATGATAACAAAAAGCTGAATGAAGTTTAGTCATTTTCAGTATTATATTTAAATTCTCTACAGACAGTGCATGAACACACAAGGTTTACATCAGGTACAGACGCCATTGTGCTCTGTCCCTGCTGCTTCCAAGGCCCTGCACCACGGAGGTGGCACTATCATTCCCACCATTTGCCCCTCCTGTAGCGTTGTTCTGACCTGAATTCTGAATTAAGATCTTCCATTCTTAGTTTAATTTCTGAACAGAAAGGCTTTTATTATCTAGAGAAACCATTCTGTTCTGCATTTCTCCAACTATATTTAAGTCAGTGAAGTTAAGATGGTTGATCAGAAAATGCTTTCCGATGCTTGTAAAAGACAATTTCAGCTATATGCAAATAACTGTAGGTAGTATTCCATCCGAAAAGCTACCAAACATAACAACACAACTCCACACTTGGAAGTTGAAAAGACAGATGCGCCATGACCAGCTTGTCACACTACTACATTATATGCTCTAAAACTTCTTAGATACTCAGGTATCTGTAAAGAAAACTTTAAATTCAAACATGTTACAAGAACAAAATAACATCAGTCCAATTATTTAATTAGGGAGAAAGAAATCTCAAATATTTCCTGTTAACTTGTGGCCACGTGCAAAAAAGACAAGAATCTGCAAGAAAGGTATACTGCAGAAGCATCAAGTGATAATAACATATTCCGATAAAATCTTATTCACCAAAGTCACCCTGTACTCTGGTGACCCCTGACACTGGGAAAGACCAGAGGTGACATCTGTCAAGGAGTAAGAACTGGTAGAACCAGCAGGTCAATTCTAAGGAAGAATAAGACGTGGGCACACAAGGGCAGTATAAATACCCAATACTACTGATTATGAAATGTGATAAAAAATTGAACTTCCACAAAATGGACTGTTTTTTAAAACTCTGAGCTGTTTTATAGACTTATCAAATTACCTATTACTTTAAAACACAAGGGAAATGCCCCATAATATAATGATGGTTACAATGAGGTAAATTGTAAGGTAGCTACATAATAAAGACATAAGGAACTTCAAAAGGCTCCGAAATAGAGGGGCGATGGGGGAGGTACATGATAGTTACTGACCTTTGATCAGCAGCTTGTAGAACTGGGGCTCTAATGCTCCAACAGCCATGAACCCCCCATCTGCTGTCTTGTAAGTTGTGTAGAAAGGTGCTCCACCATCTAGTAAGTTCTGTCCTCGAGGCTGTTCCCACAGTCCTGTTTTTTGAGATTTCCACAGAAAAGAACTCAGGTATGCGCTTCCTTCCACCTTTGAAAAAGAAACAGGATACAATATGAATCCAATACTTAAACTATAAAAGCATGATTAACTCCCACTTCGATTTTTTCAAACATTGGTATAAAAATGTTTCTTAGTAATTAACAAAACTCTTCGATATTTCATGAAAGTATGTTAGAACAAGTTTATGATACAGGGTTTCTCCACTATTCAGGTCAGAAGATATTTTTCAGAAAAGACTTAGAAGGAACTACTTTTGTTCTCTCCTTCAAATAAAACTGCCAAATGTTGACAATTTTTTATGTCAAGGGAGGGCACCTGGAAGTTCATTATATATTCTCCCTTTAATTATATATGTTTAAAACTATTAAGATAGGGCGCCTGGGTGGCTCAGTGGGTTAAGTCTCTGCCTTCGGCTCAGGTCATGATCTCAGGGTCCTGGAATCGAGTCCCGCATCGGGCTCTCTGCTCAGCGGGGAGCCTGCTTCCCTCTCTCTCTCTGCCTGCCTCTCTGTCTACTGTGATCTCTCTCTGTCAAATGAATAAATAAAATCTTAAAAAAAAAAATTAAAAAATAAAACTATTAAGATAAAAAGTTAAAAATAAAGCAAAGAGGTTTTTAAAAAATCTATTTTTGATCTCAATACCTATAAACACATATATGTCAATATATGAAGAATATCACATTATAAAGGTAAATCATATTACAATTAAATTTAGCTTATTTTAGTTTGACTCCAAGCCCAACAAAACTGTATTTGAGCACTTAATATATTTTAATTTTAACAATCACTAGAAAGTTACAAAATAAACACAACAATATGAGTGGCAGATATATGGGTCTTTTGAGTCCAGACAACTAGTTGAGGATTGCCCATTTCCCGCTGAGTCCTGAAGTAACATAACAGAGTCATATTCTCAGGTGTAATGGTGACAGGCTAGATGCATGGGGCTATCCAAAGAAAACTACTTCCCTATACTTTTGACTTTGTGATCCTAATGATTCTAGGCCCCCAGTGAGAAGGCCATCAAAGCATCCTAGTCTTAAAGAGTTGGAATGGAGTGGGCCTATGGAATTCCTCAGTTACTGGCTGTGAAACAAATGCGAAATATATCTCTGGATATATCCCCTTTTCCTTTTTAACTTTAAATCTCATGCACACTTCAATTTATGGCTCTGACATCTGACATACCAAATAGTGTATTTTGTATAGGTGGCCTAAGGTGCTTCTTTTGAAACACGGTTACATAGATTTTAGAGAGTCCCCGTATCTATATATACACATGTACATGTACATATACAGACACACACATAGAATGAAACACCACATATAATGACACATACGCATACACACCTGAATATACATCTACGTAAAACCTCACCCGGTCACCCACGCCAGAAACAGGGGAGTCAGGACACCTACAGGGCTCAGTTGGTTAAGTGGCCAACTCCTAATTTCAGCTTGGGTCGTGATCTCAGGGTCCTGGAATGGAACCCTCAGGATTCCTGCTCAGTGGGGAGCCTGCTTGAGGATTCTCTCTCCCTCTCCCTCTGCCCCTCCTCTCACTCAAATGCACACACATACATGCTCTCTAAATAAATAAATCTCAAAAAGAAAAAAAGAAATAGGGGAGTCAGTCTTGACTCCTCCCTCTCCCCTCACTGCTAATGCATCATCAAATCCTGGCAATTTTACATCTCAGAGATAAATAGCCCTTAAACCCAGACCCATTCTATCACCAACCACTTTAGTGCTCCCACTTCTCTCTCAGCAACCACCCAGGAACTGCCTCTCTGCCCCCAGTCTTGTCTTCCTCATCCATCTCCATTCTTCCTCCAAAGACCTGCCCAAATGCAAAACTGTAGGGGTGCTGGACTGGGCTCCTTCCAAGGTGCTGTGGTAACTTGGACAAGTTTCCATGCTTCGGTTTCCTCCTCTTTAAAATAATGTATTCCAAGCGAAACTGCTGATTTGAGGATGAGGAGAAACTGCAGGGGGGAAGTGCTCTGCGTAACACAAGGCCTGTGCTCAAGGCGGGACAGTGAAAAAATGCAAAGCCTCATAATATCGGAGTCTCCCCAAAAAACACAGAAGGAAGATCTAGACTGGCCCATTTTACTTTAGCGCCCGTAAGAATCTTCTCTATCTATATGCTAAGGGAGCCTTCTGGAGCCCAGTTTCAAATGAAGATTGCTTGAAAATGGGGAAAATTGCTGAAGCCAACATAGGAATCAGATGAGCCATGAAAAGTTCAGAGAACTGATTCCACAAACAGATAATCATTGATGACATTCTGACACATGTAAAGGATATGAAGCTATTTTCAAGAAAAGGATGTTCTTGGTAATATGGGTTCCAATTTTGAATCCCACCTCTCTCTTGTCCTATCCAGAAAAGAATCTGAGGCAGCTGCCCATCAGACTTGGGAACAACAGGGAGGTTCATCACTTCCCCTAATTAACACTTACCATGCTTACGTCAATGACCTGACCTTTGCCAGAGCGCGTGCGTTCAAATAGAGCCAAGAGGATGCCCAGCGTGCACATGAGGCCACCACCGCCAAAGTCAGCCAGTAGATTCAGTGGGGGAAATGGATTCTCACCACTTCGGCCAATTTTTGACAGGACACCTACATTATTTAAAAAAAAAAAAAAATCAGGGAACAGTACCTATAATTTTAATGTCTCTTTTAAATAAATACATGAACACCTTAAGACTAATAACCAGTCTCTCTAGCTGCCGACATAGTGAATACTAGTACATAATGCTTTTCCAAATCTAAACTTATTCAGCATATCTATAAACAGGCTTTCCTCCCCAACAAGGCTCCTTGTTTTGTTTTTCACCTTTTTTTTTCTTCTCTAAAACTTTATTCCAACTAATGCTTTCAGAATTTCATTACTCAGTTTTTACTCACTGAGTTTCAGGGAAAAAATTATTATCATTAATTACTGTTACCAATTTAGTTCATCAATTATACAACAGGGTAATCCACTGCCATTCTTATTAGAAAGAGACACAAGAAAATAAACACAAGAAAAATAAAAGTGACTACATTTTAAAATAGCTAGAAAAAACAATTCTATCCTCACTCTTTTCCTCAACCTTTCAATTTGTTCTCACACGATATTTGAGACTCAAATCTCAAAAACACACACTTTCTTAGAATCCAAGGGTTGGGTCATTCTAAGACTCAATCTCATAGGTAAAAATTCTAATAAAGTGATAATACGACCTGAAAACTACAGGTATTCAGTAAAGTCTAAAATAGTGACTCAGGCAATAATTCTCAATGAAGTTGGAAGGAAAGGGGAGTCAGGATTAAACAATATTAGCATTTTCAAACTATAGGACCATCAGGTCTCTTTACTTCCTAGTAGGGGCTTGACTGAGAATTGATTATACAAATGCGGTAAGTAAATGTTACTAGCAAGAGTTTATTATTCCTCAAATGTGTGAAGACAAGGAGAAAGGGGTTGAGAATAACTGTTCCAGGACAAACCAACTCCTCCTTTTTTATTTTAACTAGGTTCCATGGGCAAAGTGCGGCTTAAACTCACAACCCTGAGATCAAGAGTTGCATGTTCCACTGACAGAGCCAGCCAAACCCACCCTTTTTGAGCGACCACGGTTCCCTTATCGATTTTCATTAATATTCAAATCTGCACCTTTGAAAATTCTTTGTAATTAGTCTAACTGTCCATCTTGACTGGGACCAAAATAAAAAGCACAGAGAAATTATTTTCTGGATGTACCTGACAAAGCCAAATAGTTGATGTCATGGCCTGCCACTCTAGAGAATCTTCCAGACTGGCCAAATCCACTCAATCTGGCATAGATAAGCTTTGGATTCTCCTTCCGCAGAACCTCTGGGCCTAGCTGGAGTTTCTCCATGACACCTTAAGAGGAAAGTAACAGTGATTGTTTTTTAAAAGAGGATGAAACTGAGCATATAATCCCATCACTGTGGCAAACAAGAAACAGCACTCTTCCAAGTCATTCTAATAACGTTTGTTGTGGGTTTTAGCATGTTTCCAATAATTAGGGACATAAAGAGTGAGGCCACTATTTCTGGAATGAATGACGTCTGCCCCAGAATACTTTGTTCCTCCAGCCCTTCCTTCTTTCCCTTCAGGCATAACCAAGTTCCTTCAGTCCCCATAGTATGCCTTTCATTCCTTGGGTCAGTGCCTTTATAGCTCCCCAAATCCTCTCCTTAGTCATTTATTAGAAATGGTCTGTTCTCTAGGAACAGTTACCCTGGAGCTTTATTTGGTCAAAAATACACTTTCAAAAATGGCTATTCCTTTCAGGATCTTTTCTTTTTCTGTACCTTTGTCATTGCCCACCACCTTCTACCTCATGCTGTGCTTATGTATGTCACCTTTGGTATCAGCGTAGAATCCTCTGGTAAGATTCTGGTAAGATTCATGCCTGATCTGTTTCCTCGGGCCTCTACATACAGTACCTAGCATGGGTACCTTCACAAAAGGCTCAGCAAATACCCATGGAAAGATTGCTAAAATAGCATCTAAGAGTTCTTATAAGTACCATATTTGCACAAAATTCAGATAACTGGCACTTTCAATCTCCTGGGACTAAAGATAATAAAGATCATATAATAATTTTCTTGTCTTTGTCTTCCTAAAGCTATGTAAATTACCAAAAAACAAAAAACTCTAGTCCTATGCTTAAACAAACACCAGCCACAATTCTCTCACCCAGCAGCTATGCTTGTATTCAGGGCTTGATTTTCCCCCTAATTCTAAGACCCTGGAATCAACCATGTTGTGCCTCCACCTTTAAACAGGGCATTATTAAATTGTGATACAATCCTAATTATTAAATTATTATAATCGACAATCTGCTGTGAGGATAAATGAGTGAACACCTTTAATATGTCTGGTGCCCCACAGGCATTCAATCCACCAAACATTTTCTGACTTCCTGCTATACACCAGGCAAAGCTTTGGTTTAGTACTTGAGCAAGTTTACCCCAGCAGCTATGTGAGAATGGATCCAAGTGGTGCTAGACCCAGACATCAGCTTTGAAAAGGCTGTTGCAACAGTGTGAAGGAAGCTACAGCAAGTATGGAAAGCCAGAGTGAGAGCAAGGAGGAAAGATGTCTGGATTCCTGATAACTGTAAGCAAATGAGTGAGTATTTGGAGTCACGGCTGGAGTGCAGGCTTATGATGCAGGCACCTGGGTGGCTTACTGGTTCCATTTACTGAGATAAATAATATGGGAAGAGGAGATGCTATTTTAGGAGATAAGATAATGGGCTTGTTTTGGGATTTGTGGAAGTTGCCATGCCTGGGAGACGGCCAGCTAAGATGGGCAGAGCTTGTGTAGTCCAGCGGTCGGTGGCTCTCAAGGAAGGGGGAGGAGGTACAGTTATATATTTGGTCATCATCTGCTTATAAAAGGCGAAAACGGTCTCGGAATAGATAAGGTGGCTCCAGGGGTCAGAGTGTAAACTAAATCGATCTGAAGCCGGAACCTGGGAACGGGAATGCCAGGATTTACCAGTGTTAGCCTGGGTCTGAGGATGGCTTTTAGAGGGTACACCAAACTCCCAAACTGTAGAAAAACGACTATGTACCTATCTGCAGTTATCCAGGTGGGGAATCTCTGGCTTTCGTTGGATTCTCATTGGATTCGCTCAAATAATAAAGAAAGGCGAATGCAAAGAGGCTATTAGAAAAATCAGGAATTTGGGAAGGAGCCGGGAATGGGTATAAGGAGAGCAGGGCCACTGCGGTATCTAGGATTCCAAGTACGGTCGATCATCTCAAGGGGTGAATGGTCAACAACAGCAAACGCGACAGAAAGATCTAGAAAGACGCTGACAGGGACGGGTCCGTGTGGGAACAGGGAAGGAGTGTAGCGGGCGCACCCTGTCTAACGGCCCGGCCCGGCTCCTCCCTTCGGCGGGGACCCTCCCGCCTGTGGTCCCCCAGCGGCGCTGCGGGGACGCCCGGGGCTCACCGTGGCGGAAGGGCTCCAGCACCACATCCGTCCGGGCGCACAGGCGCCGCAGCACAGCCGCCCCCTGCGGCCGCTTCAGGTCCACTGCCAGGGAGCGCTTGCCCCGGGACAAGAAGCTCAAGTCCCCGCGGGCACCGAGCCGGTCCACACGCACCACCTGCGCCCCGAAGTCCGCCAGGACCATACCGCAGTACGGGCCCGGGGCCAGGCCGGCCAGCTCTAGCACCGAGATGCCGTGCAGCGCCATGGCTCCCGCGTCTCCAAGTGCAGAAGTGTCCGAACCCACATCTAGCCCTGACCGCCGGACGGGCTTGTCCTCCCGGGAGTCCCTCCCTCTTGCGCTTGCGCGGGGCCCTGGCCTGGAGTCTGCGCACTGGGCGGATTCCGGACCCCGCTCCTGGCCGAGTCCAATGGGCGCTTTCCGTTCGTCTTGGCTCCTTGCCTTTGAGGCGTTGCTTGCCACCTGACTGAGACAGGATGGTTTCTTGCCTCCCTCTCCGCCTAGACTCTGTTAAATTGAGGGTTGTTTAAAAAAAAAAAAAAAAATTTTTTTTTTTTTGAACAAAATATCTGTACTAATTAACCAGCACCAAAAAAGCCAAAAAGGAAGTGGTTAGGAGCATTCTACCAACAGGACCTGGAGAGAGGCTTTTATAGAGAAAAGCAAGTAAATGATTGGTTAGCAATAGATTAAAGTCTGCTTGGCTGTTTGTGATGGGTTGTCCTTAGGTTCCAATTTTATAACTTTGAGGCCTTTACAGGATTAGATTTTGGTTTGTTTAGTCGGCTGCTAGCGCACTGGAACCACAGCAGTCTAACGGCCTCCTTGTTTTATTAATATAGCACCTCTTTGTCCCTCTTTAGCCCGTGTTCCTACCTCTGTTTAGACATAAGCTTCCTTACCCCCTTCTTTGTTTTATTTTTAGTTTAAAAAACTTAAAGGGCTCCTGGGTGGCTCAGTTGGTTAGACAACTGCCTTCGGCTCAGGTCACAATCCTGGAGTCCCCAAGATCGAGTCCCGCATCAGGCTCCCGGCTCTATGGGGAGTCTGCTTCTCTCTCTGACCTTCTCGCCTCTCATGTTCTCTCTCACTGTCTCTCTCTCAAATAAAAAAAAAACAAAAAAACAAAAAAACAAAACAAAAAAAAAACTTAAAGAGAAAATTGCAAAGAATGATAAAGAAGACATTCCAGAATGACACAATATTTTTTCATTATTTGCTTCCAGACTACTGTTCCTAAAAAATAAACAGTATACATATAGCTTAGGCTAACAACCAGGATCAGATTCACATGAGTCAGAGATATTACCCAGCATCAAGTTTTACTAATAGGTTCGAAGATACAGGCCATGGAAAGGCTCAGTCAAATCAGAGGTCTGGAAAATCTCACATGGCCCTTCTTTCCTACATTGGACACATACCCCCTGTTACAGACTGAAATATGTCCCTTCAAAATTCATATATTGAAGTCCTACCTCTCAGTATCTCAGAATGTGACTAGGGCTTATAAAGAGGTAACTAAAGTTAAATGAAGTTATATGGGTTGGCCCTAATTAATACGGCTGGTGTCTTTTTGAGAAAAGATTAGGATACAGAAAGCAAGGACAGAGGGATGGCCATGTGAGGACACAGAAGAAGGTGGCTATCCGCCAGTTAAGGAAAAAAGCTTCATATGAAACCAAACTTTCAGATACCTTGATTTTGTACCTTTAGCCTCTAGAACTGAAAGAAAATGGCTTTCTGTTGTTTAAGCTGCCCGGCCTGTAGTACCTTATTGTGGAAGCCTGAGCAGACTAATACAACTATTAAGAGGGTTGGGGGTGGGGGCAGTTAGGATGTTTTGTTATAGCCCTAGCAAAATAATATACCGTCTGACCCATGACTATAGTTTAGGTCTCTAATGAGTTTCTCGGGTAACTAACAGACTTCATTTTACACCCCAGGCAGTTACTTAGCTCTGGAACCATGCTTCTTAGCTTTGGGGTTTAATTAGCATAAGTAAAGGGCTATCTGTTAAATGCATCAAATAGATGAGTCCTTTTCCATCTAGCAGATATCATTCATCTATTTACCCAAGGTAAATAGGTACAAAAGGTACAACTGACAAGGAGAGTCACCTGCCTTTTTCTTTATTCCTCAAGTCATCCATGTACTAAAGGGAGTAAATAGATCACAGGCCAGCTGCTTTTTAACATCTTCCATAGCTAAAGTCTCCTTTACCCTTCCCTCCTACCCAAATTTACATTTCTTTGCTGGTGCTCACTCCACCAACACACCCACGCACTCCCATGATTTTGATATATGGTCCACAGTCTATTATATCTATTGATGCTGTAACTATACTATTTGTATACTGTATTTTGTATACATATATCATATTCTGTAGTTTAAATTTACATAAATGATGTTACATTGCAATCACTCTTCTGAACTTGCTTTTGTACTCCGTCTTATCCTAACTCGTCTCCCCGTTTCTACCCCTTTCTCTTAGATCAGTCAGATTCTTGGCTTTAATCAAATAGCTTACATAATTGCCTGATGCTGCTGAATTCAGGCCACTGGAGTCCCACCAGAGGTCAAAGCATGAAAGTCTGGTTGGGACATCGATCTCTACAGTTTCCACTTGCCTCTGTCCTGCTGAGAGATTTATACCAGCCTGATTCTGGGTCAAAAGTATAGAGGTACTTACTTGTAGGGTCTCCCACTGATGATTAAGATGGGGCCCAATTATAATAATGACTCTGGTGGATTGAAACATATTAAATATATGAAAATCATAAGTTAATAATGCTTTTTAAGAGATCTTATTAATCACTTTGAAGATTTCTAGAACACTAACTCATTATTATAAAAATTGATAAATAAAAGTAAAAAAAAGATTAAGCATCTATCTTGTCTTCCATATAAACAGTATTTCAGAATAACCAAAGAGCTAGTGAAATGCTAGTAAAATGTCACTATTTTCACACAGTGAAGGAAACCATCAACAAACCAAAAAGGCAGCCTACTGAAGGGGAAGAGATGTTTGAAAATGATATATCCAATAAGGGGTTAATATCCAAAACATATGAAGAACTTACACAACTGAACACCAAAAATAACCAAATAATCCAACTAAGAATGGGCAGAGAGGGAAACCTGGGTGACTCAATTGGTTGAACATCCGACTCTTGGTTTTGGCTCAGGTCATGATCCCATGAGTCTTGGGATCAAGCCCCATGTCAAGCCTTGAGTTGGGCCCAGGGCTCAGTGTGGAATCCGGATGAAACTCACTGTGGTGACTTGTAACGTATGACTATTCAACTTTATTAAGAACATTATAAAACAATACATTTAACAAAAGTATGTTTATTTCCATACGATGCTTTTACATTTTTCTCATCTCAGTTTTATCTAAAGCTAAGCCAATGTCTTCTTCTAAGGTACTCTATTAATAATGTGTGTTCTTTAAACATGGAATTCCTTTGGGCAACATGCAACATTCAATTGTCTACTGGCAATACAAGGTATTTATGATGTTTGGAAATAGTAAACCTCAACACCCATGACTACACAGCCCAGAAGCCACTGGAGACATATACAAAATCACAAAAACATTACCAACCAGTCAAGCACATTTTGGCTAATATCCATTCACTTTAAAATAGAATTGTTTGTGTTGGTCAGGAAGAGTTTAAAAATATTTATAGATCAAAAGAATGGGTCAAAGACAGAACTGAACATGGAGCACACTAAGTTAGCTAATAGGGTAGCCCTAATTAATTTCTTCTGCTTCTAGCTATAGGGGGTAATCAATACAATTAAATCCATAGTTTAAAAGCCTTTGTGGAAATTGAAATTGTAACAGAAAATAAAATAATGGATAATTGCTTTCTAAAGGAATTCATTAAGTGATATGTTTCAGATAGGTATCCCTTAGTGCATTTTAAATATGATTCAACATCAGGATAAACACATACTCCAATGATGATTTCCTCGCTTAAAATAAACAAATTTTGGGTACTATCTCCTGAACTTGTCCCTTTTTGGGGAAGGACAGGCAAAAGTAAAGGAGCACAGCTCCATTGTAAGTATTGCCTAAATATGGTGATCAAAAAAATCATATCAATTTTTATCTTTAAAAACGTTAAGAGATTTTATTTTATGTCTTCTAAATGGAATGCCCTTATATTTTTTATCCATTAGTTTGTATATAACTGAGTTTACAGCTCCTCAAATGACATGTCAGTGAAGTTTATTGGGGTAACTTCTAAACTGAGAGAGAATAAGAGAATAAGGACGTTGTGTATACTGTGTATATGGACATAAGCTCACCTCAGCTGGTTCTCCAGGCCAGGGTCAACAAAGATCTATTGTAACACAAGAAACCCAATGGGAAAAAGCCAATATGATAAATCATATCTGATAAACCCAATTTTGGATCATGAGAAAATTCCATATCCAAAAACATAAGCCATTACAAGTCAAGATTTAATTACAGCAGGAGTCCATTATTTATGGGCATTGTGAATACTTTCTTTATCTAAAAGCTATCTGGAATTACTAAAATTATCTGTATTTATTCATAAATATTGACCCACTGGATCAAAGTGTTACTTCCCAGTCTAGGCTTCACAAATGTTTCTGGTAACCTGGTCCTCGCAAGTGCCTTTTTTCTGCCCTGCCCGGCCCCACCCTAGTCACTGCACCCTTGTCTCTGAAATGTTATAAAGAATGATGAACCCCAAACCTCAGGAATTCCTGGAAGTTGCTATTAAATTAAAAACAGAGCAGCCAAATTCTTTGCAAAGGACTTCTTTGATGGAACAATTATTTCCAACCTGTATCAAGAAGGAATTCTTCTTTAGGTGCCTGGGGAAGAGTAAACATGCCAAGTATATTAGTCAAGGTCACTTGAGAAGACTGTTTTGTGGATTCTTCTTCTGAGCTCCTGAGTAGAACCCTTAACCCTAATATCCCTCAGATCACAACAATACCAGCTCAGCCATAAGTCTTCCCAAAAGTAGAGCTGGTCTAGTCATATATTCACTTGGTTTCAAAGAGGAGGAAGCCTGCAAAGGTAGAGAAGCGCTGGTGGTCCCCATGAAGAGCGCCATTGCCCATTCTCAGCCAAACCTCATCCCCTTTAGCCAGCTTCAGTACTGCATGGTTGCTGGATGTATCTGACTTCCCCTTTGTTTCATAGCTGTAAAGAAAAAAGGCACCAACTACTTAGCCTTTGCAATGGAAAATCACCTCTTTACCAAAATATGTCCTCCCCTTCTTCTCCAGGCTCTCATGCACTTAGAGTTCTAGGATTAACTTCTCCAAATGGCATGTGAACAGACATGTACCATTTCTAGAATTGGACAACACAACTCTCCCAAACCCCTCTTCTTGCTTCTTCCTCATTATGACCACGTGGAATGGTAATGACGATGACCAGAATGACCTGGAAGCCAAGTGTTGTAGCCTGAGTTCTTGAAAACTGTGTAGTGGGAAGCTCTCTCTCACTTGTCCCAACCTGGAACAACCACTCTGGACCATCCCATGAGAAGAAAAGGGATTTCCATTACATTTAAGCCATTAGGCTAATGTTATAGCAGTTTAGTTTACCCTAACTTCTTTGGGATTTCATACTAAAGCAGGGTTCTGCTATAACGCAAACTAAAACATTTTGCATTGGCTCAGGATCAGGCAGAAAGTACTGAGGAGACAAAGATTGTGGGCTTGAAAGCTGGAGATCCATGTTGTGCTGTGGCAAAACATTAAGAAAAACATCTGATAACAGAAAGCAGACCTTATGTCCACCAAGTCTATAACCAAAGCAAGGAAGTGACTGGAAAAGCCAAAATGCTGCTTTTAGTAATATGTTTCTGCAAAAGATGAGTTCAGACAAAAATTGGTATGTCTGAAGGACAGAAAGAAGAAAGGGAGGGTCTAGAAAGTTGAGGTCTAACAGGGTTGGAAAAGCCAACCAGAGACATCAGATATAAAGTTGATGTTGTCTTATTAAGACTTCTCATCCGATCTAATAGACATGGCCTATGACATAACCTGACAGATTACAAATATTGCCTTTCTACCTAAATCTGTTGTTTTAGAAGATCTTATGGTAACCACCACTAGTTAAGACAGAAGGAGATGAAGACAAGGAATCAAGGAAAAACAGGCTGAAAAACGAGATGTCAAGAAAAGAATGTTGGATGTGGTTTGCTAACACATGTCACTGACTGGCAGCAAATGGAACAAAAGCCTGATAAGTTTCTGAGGAAATGGTATTACCCAGAAATCCAAACCTGGTTCATGAGGGGCTTGAGGTCTTTGACTAAATACTCTTAGTCTTCTAATTTGCACCAGCAAGAAGTGGGCAGTGAAAGACCCCAGGGAATACCTACTCGCCTTTTGGATGGAGAAAAACAAGGAAGGTACTCCCAGAGGACAGAATCAGGGGCCAAAGAGAAAAACAGCTGAAAGGTTGACTTGATAAGAAGGATTGCTCATTCCTAAGACTTGGGGCTTTGAGCTGGATGCATGAACTGCAGTTTAGGCGGTCTTCCATGGGGGTGGAGATGGGGAGATTTATCTTCTAAATGTAGGAAGAAGAATTCAACAGATACTTGGTAGCCAGAGGAGCAGAGAAGCCTGGCTGTTCACCAGACTCCATCTCCCTTCTTCCGGAGGAGCAGCTCTACATTCCTAGCTGCCCCTGCATAGGCTGAGGGGAGTTAGGGCTGGACAACAACGTAACTGTGTTCTCTGAATAGAATGTGAGATGACACATAAACATGTTCACAAAACTGTTTCTCTTTTTGCCTTCTGACTATGGCAATCACAATGACCAGGGAGAATTTGCAAGTCATTCTTACAGGTAGAGAACTGCTTTCACCAGTCTGCATCTCTCAAAACCCATATGGAGCACCTCCCTCCCAACCCCACATCCCCCCAGGCCCTCCTCCACCCTCTCGTCCCCATCCTTCCCCATCCTGGAGCTGGTCAAGCAACATAGAGCTCTGCAGTGTTTGAGCTGCCATATTGAGTCTTTTTTTTTTTTATTTTTTAAAGATTTTATTTATTGATTTATGAGAGATCACAAGCAGTGGGGAGAGGCAGAGGGAGAGGGAGAAGCAGACTCCCCAGCAAGCGGAGAGCCCAATGCAGAGCTCCATCCCAGGACCCTAGGATCATGATCTGAGCCAAAGGCAGCCTCCGCTTAATCCAGTGAGCCATTCAGGCGCCCCTTGAGTCTCTTTTTTGCAGCAATTCCACCTACTTATCCTTTTCTCTTTTGGTTTTTCCAAATACATCCCCCCACTGGAGACCAGACTCCAGAAGAAATGGCAATCCTCCCAAGTCATCAAAAGATAAGATAGCAGCCACAGAACTGTTCGTAAATATCTCACCACCCATTTAGTTATGGGAAAGATGTTGGCTCTCTGCCTCTTTCCCACATCTTAAGCTTACATCAGAACAAGTTGTAATATTTCTTTTTAAGATAATTTTAAAAAGATATTTATTTATTTATTTACTTACTTACTTATTTGGAGGGGGCACACACCTGTGCACACATGAGAGCGGGTTGGGGGAGGGGCTGAGAGAATCCTCTAAGCAGACTCCCCGAAAGTAGGGAGCCCCATGTAGGGCTCCATCTCACCACCCATGAGATCATGACCTGAGCCGAAACCAAGAGTTGGTCACTTAACCAACTGAGCCATTCAAGAACCCTAAAGAAGCTCTAGGGCCAGGTTGATAGGATAAATATCAGAGCAGCAGAAAAGCCTAAAGACCAGGGCCCATTCCCAATTCTCTACCTGCCAGCTGAGGACGATAATAGAGAAGATCCTCAATAGGGGTAAACTCTGGCAAAGGGGGTGGGAAAGTAAGAAAATAGAAGAAAAGCCTGAGAAAGAAGAAAAGAATTGATAAGTTAAGAAAAGAACACAAATAGGGACACCTGGGTGGCTCACTAGGTTAAGCATCTGCCTTCAACTCAGGTCATAATCTCAGGGTCCTGGGATCGAACCCTGCATTGGGTTCTCTGCTCAGCGGGGAACCTACAGCTTGATGCTCCCCCTGCTTGTTTTCTCTCTTGCTCTCTGTCAAATAAATAAATAAAATCTTTATGAAAGGAAAGACTCTCTTTTCCTTTCCCTCTGCCCTTCCCCTCCTGCTCTTACAAGCACATGTGCGCTCACACACTCTCTCTCTCCAACAAATAAGTAAGATGTTTTAAAAATATATAAATGATTAATTATGGGGAGTATTGCTAGTAATCAATCAGCTCAAGGCCTCTCATCAACCTGCTTATTCTCAAGTTCATCAGATTTATTTCTTCCCAAATAGTAATTATAATCTGGCCACATATTGGTATATGGGAGCTCTCAGTGATGACAAGTCAGGGGCTCCTGATTCTTCTACACTCTGTGGTGTTTGCCATCCTTTGAGCAAGCAATGGCGGCATGGCTGACCCTTGTGATAGAGAAGACCACCCACCTGTACATGCTGAACACTGTATTGCCATTGTGCATGAGGTACACATACACTTCTTCAACATCCTCGTGCTTCATCATGCTGAAGGTGAAGAAATACACACCTGAAAAAGGCAGGTATTTATCCGCATTTATATTAACATATTGTACATTGAGGACTGGGAGATATACTGTATGACTTCACATTTTTTTATTTATATCCTATGGATTTGTTTATATCCATATGCTATATCCTATATGGCATGTAGGCTCTTCCTGGCCTTTATTTGCAGGACTGTTCCTTTATCTGCTCTCAGCTCCTACTTTAAATTAAATAAATTTCTCAGTGTGTGTACCATGTATCCCTAATAAGCACTTATGGTGAGGTACACACTATTCCTAGGTATCAGTTAACTACCACTAGGACTCTTTGGACAAGGTACAGAGCCTGCATGAATGAACTCATGGCATCTTCGGCCTAACAAAACAAGCCACGTGAATAGCATTACAGTGGGTGGGTACACTCAGCCCAGAGATGTTAGCCAGAGCTAAGAAGTAATTTTAGCAGAAAAATGTTGATCAGTTCTGAACAAATAGTTTTAGAAACTTATCATGTTATTCATTGTAAGTAGAAGAAATTGTGTACCATAAAGAAAAAGACTCCATGATGACTCAGCAGCATGATCTTGCTACTAAAAATAAGGATCCTTCTCATTTGTAAAGGATCAATGTATTTTAAAAGATGTGAGTTTTCTTGTAAGACTCTAGGCCACCCAACAGAAAGGAACTTAATAGGAACTGATACACTGTAAAAGATTAGAATGAATCCAAAAGCACAGAGATGAGCAAAAGGGAAAATCTTCCCAACTCCAAACGACGTGGGAGTTGAGAGTGCATTTTGGAAAGATGAATGAATATATATCATCAAGCTCTTATGGATTTTCTAAACTACATTTTCAAATTAGTGACCTTGTCTTTGCGCATCTAAGTTTACAGCAAGGTCTTTCTTGCAGTTCTAGAGGCTGGAAGTCCAAGAGCAGGGTGTCAACACGGTCTGGTGAGAGGTTTCCTCCAGGTCACAGACTTCTGATTGTATCCCCATGTGGCAGAAGGGATTAGGGGACTCAGTGGGGCCTCTTTCATGAGAAGACCAATCCCATTCATTAGAATTCTGCCATCATGAGGTTATCACCCCTCAAAGGCCATACCTCTTAATACCATTAACTTGGGCCTTAGGTTTTCAATGTATGAATTTTAGAGGGACTCATTCAGACCATAGCAGCAGGCCTTGTAAGGGGAAAACCCAGAAATGTCTTTTAAAAAAAGATAGCATGACACAGTTCTATGTTCTTTTTCAAAGGTGCAATCAAGTAAGATAGAAGCTGTGAGAGTACCATGTTGACACCTGCTTCTGAGTCAAGTTGAACCAAGTGAAGAAGTGTGATCATGCCTCATTTAGGGCCAGGCTTGCATATTCAATATCCTGGGAATAAAGGAACTGGTGTAAAAAATCAGTCATACCCATTCATAAGGCTGGAGATTAGTTCACAGATGAAAAGTAAAGGCAGATCGAAATTACAGGACTCTACGAAAATAGTTTACGTGTGTTTAGATTTTTCCATTTTACAAAGTGTATTAGACACACACATACATAGACATGGCTGACAATCTTCAATGCCTCAGGAAGATAAAGCTGGAATGAAACGACAGGAAAAGATGTTATTTTTCTTGAAACAATGATGGCTACTATACAAAGTAGATTGCAGAAGCCTGTTAGAACTGACTAAGAGACCAGATGGGGAAAAAACGAAAATGTCTACATGTGGAAATATAAAAGTGAGTATGTATCTTATCCACCTATGGCTTTCTTCTAGGGAAGCTACTGAAAGCAGAGGTAACCCACTTCTGCTCTAGTTGTTAGGTCTTTGTGTTGCTGTAATTGCAGTAATTCTCTGTCTCATCCCTCCCAAAGCTGAAAAGCAGAAAATGCTCAATTTGTTATCTATTGTTAAAGGGGGAGACAAATGATGGTTGTTACCAAGTGATGATTCAAGAGAGTTCTAAACAACTACTAAATCTTTGAGCTTCTTGAAAGCCCTTGAAAACAATGGAAGCCCTTGAAAATAAATAAATAAATAATAAGATAATGATATATTATTAATAATATTATATATTATATTATTAATATTATTATATATTATATAATAATATATAAAATAATAATAAATAAATAGAAAATAAATAAAGCCCTTGAAAACAATGGAACCGTTGGCTTCTCTAGATGCTTACGTAAACTGCAGCCCAGAGGTGTGTAACAAAATAATTACAGGAAAATTGTCAACCTCCAGAGCAGAAAGTCACATAAAAAGGTTTAAAACTGTTTAAAGTGTGATGAAAGATCACTTGGGTCATTTCATATACCCATTGACTTCTGAGTTTAGCTGGGTGGAAACCTCAATCAAGGCGTTAAAAGCACTTGTGTCAGATTTAACATGGCGACTGCATCCATCAGAATTTTCCTCCTCTCCTTCTGGATACCACATAGGGAAATAAGGAGCATTGAACAAAAACACCAGATAGAATCTATTTTTCAGAAGATTAGGAGACATAAAAGTCAATAAACTTAAAATACTTGTCTATCAGATGCAACAGACAGCAGACAGAGAGTCTCAGGGAAGCAACATGGAGGCTGGGCAGGGAGTTTTGAGGAGGCCACGCTGTGGCTGATCTCACACTACTGGAAAAAAGACGCTCCCTGAAGGAGAAAGGCCACATGCTGAAAAGAAGCTCTTATGAGTGGGGCTGAGATGAAGTCCAAGTGATATTTTGGGGGAAGGTTGCTAGATAAAGTACAAAAAGTGAGGTGAGTGGTCCTAAAGTGGCAGATTTCCAAAACTACCACCAAAAACAGGGCAAGAGAAGTTTAAGTGCCAGGCTTGTCTCAGAAGTCTTCCCAGACCCACGGCAGTCTGCAGAGGGAGGCAAAGGAGGTGGGGCCACACAGAGAAAACACACAGAAGGGCCACACTTGAAGGACCAGAGTGAGTCTCCTGGTAGCTGGAGAGGGAGCCATGGAGGTAGAAGCCAGAAGTATGCTGAAGTCCCCCTTGTCGTCCCTCCTCCCCCCAAGAAACTACTATCTGTGGCTGGCCTAAGGAAACCCAACTCTTTCAACAGCCAGTCAGTTTTAGAAAGTAGAAAAGAAGAGCAGAAACTACCCATAGAGGAAGAATACTCACCAAGAAGCAATGTTGTCAGGTAGTAGATGAAAACTATAACTAAATCTGAATTTAGACATCCTGAGTTTAAGATAATGTTAATAAAGCAAATCCTTCTATGAAAGAACATTATTAAACAAAAAGCAGGAACTCCTAGCAGAAATGTTCAGATAAGAGAAGGAACTAAAAACTGGGACTAATAAGTAAGGTAAGGCATGGAAAAAGTAAAGAAACAACACAGAAATAAGACAGAAGAAATTGGAAGAAGCAAAAAGGAAAATTCATCCTCAGCATATGTAATTAAGGACATGCAGAATGTAAGGACCTATTTAGCCAGAGCGACTCCACCTTGGGATGGAGAAAGCAAACAATGTGAAATGGAAATTAAAAAAAAAAAAAAAAAAAAAGCAAGAGATTAGAGAAAATAATAGCTACAGAAAACAAAGAAAACTTAAACACAAACCCAACAAAACATATTTGGAGCCCTTCCCATGTTACCTCCTGCAATTTTGAGAGGCTGTCGACATTCCCTCTCCATCAGCCCTGTCATGCCAGTCTCTATTTCAATGGTCACATCACTTCCTGGCAGATTCTGACCTCCTTGGCTCTCAAAGACAGTGTGATTACCTTGGGCCCACCTACATAATCCAAAATAAGATCCCCATCTCAAGATCCTGAATTTAATCAGTCTTGTGAAGTCCCTTATTTTGCCATATAAGGTACCATTCGCAGCTCCTGGGGATTTTAGGCCTTGGGCCAATTTGGGAGTCATCATTCAATGCCTACAGCTTCCTTACTTTCAGCCACCACAAACTGATCATTCTGGGTAGACTTTTCCTGCTGTCCTTTGACTAGGTGGCTGTAAGCCTTCTTTTTGCCCTGAAAAGTTTTTTTAATTATATATATATATTTTTTATTTTCTTAAAGATTTTATTTATTTATTTGGCAGAGATCACAAGTAGGCAGAGAGGCAGGCAGAGAGAGAAGAGGAACCAGGCTCCCCACTGAGCAGAGAGCCAGATGTGGGGCTTGATCCCAGGACCCTGAGATCATGACCTGAGCTGAAGGCAGAGGCTTAACCCACTGAGCCACCCAGACACTCTTTAATTATATTTTTAAATACAAATTTAAACATGGTTTTTCCTTCTTCTTGCTGTACTAAGGTGGGGTGGCACTGAGAACAGTGTGACTTGTGTTAGGAAATCAGGCAATAAGCCAGCACATTGTTTATGGGATATTTTTGAACTATAATAAGACCAGTGAAAAGGTCACTAGGTTTTTATTGTCATCATAGTGCAGCAATTCGAAACCTTGTCCATGATAAAACACTCCTCTTCTCTGGGGCTGACCACTGGCAAGCACCCTCCGCCCCCTCCCCTGCACCTTAGGACACCACTGGTTAACTTGGACGCCTGGGTGGCTCAGTCAGTTAAGTGTCTGCCTTGGGCTCAGGTCATGATCCCAGGGTCCTGGGATTGAGCCCGGGCCAGGCTCCCTGCTCAGCGGGGAATCTGCTTCTCCCTCTCCTCCCCGCTCTTGCGCGCGCTCTCTCTCTCTCTGTCTCTCAGATAAATAAATAAAATATTTTTTAAAAGATAATAGTGTATTCACCTTTTTGAATTCTAATTCATTTACTTTGAAATCCAACAGAAATCTGTAAGAACTTCTGTACTAGATAAAGTACAAAAAGTGAGGTGATCACTTTTAACCGGAATCAGAAAGAATTCTCAACTCTCGTAGTGTCTTCCTTTCTTTGTGTCCTCTTCCTTCATATTTACCTTCCTCCCTCACGCTCTCACCTTTTTCCTACCTTCCTTCCGTCCTTCCTTCTAGATTGCTAGTTGATTAATTCAGTCATTCATTTGTTTTTACTTCTCACCTGATACTGGGGCCCCAAATCTACCAGTCATGACATCAAAGAAGTTTCCGATGTTGGTCTCCACGCTGCTGAAGATGATCCCGCTATTCTGGTTGCTGAAGTGGGTCGCCAGAGAAGCCATGAATGCAATCTAAGGAACGTTAATTAACAGGAAATTTATCTTAAAAAAATGAGGTTTTCACAAAAGTAAGTTTTGTTCAACATTATTTGTAACAGCTAGATTGGAAATAAACAGAAAAAATTAAATCATGGTAATTTCTAATGTTTTTAATGCTATGAAGCCATTAAATGATAGTATATGTCAGCAGTTCTGACCTTGTGTTTCATGGAACATTAGACTTCAAAAGGTTTTTTTGAAATATTAAAATACTATTGTGGGGAAAATATATATGAAATCGACTTATAGCTATTAAATGTACATTAGCACATTAAAGGATCTGAGAAGGCCTGCAGCAAAATAACCTTTTAATTTTATTCACTCTGTGTAATTTATTTCTCCAAAAGAACTGTGATATTATGATGTATAATAAATATACATTTAGTCTTTGTCCCAGCCTTTGGCATAGTGCCCAAAACCATTGAAAATCTTAAGTGTTTAGAGAGATCGAGGGGTCTTTTGTTATGTTAATGAGATAACTTTTGGAAAGCTCCTAGGTAACCTAAAGATGGGCCCTATTTGCCATTGGAGCCAACCATGTGATTAGAGATGAGTGATGGGTCCCACCTTACATCCAGGAAGGGTAGAGGGGCAGGAGGTTGAATTCAATTACCAATGGCCTGTGATTTAATCAATCCTGCCTATACAATGAAGCCTCCATAAAAACTTAAAAGGCAGGGGCTCAGAGAGCATCTAGGTTGGTGAACATGGGAAGTGCTGAAGAGTGGTACTTGGTCTCTGAGAGGGTATGGTACCTCGGCACCCTTTTCCCCAAACCTTGCCCTATGCATCTTTTCCATCTGTTCCTGAATTACACCCTTTTACAACAAACCAGGGATTGAATAAATAACATGTTTCTCTGAGTTCCTGCTAGCAAATTACTTGAACTCCAGGAGGGTTCGTAGCCTCCCCTTCATAGCCGGAATGTCGGAAGCACAGACTTAGAGTCTGAAGTTGGTGGTGGCGGTCTTGTAGGGTTGAGCCTTTAACTTTGGAATCTGAGGCGTTTTCCAGGTAAGTAGTGTCAGAATTGCGTTGAATTGTAAGGACACCTAGCTGATGTTGGACCAGTGCTTGGTGGTGTGGGAAAAACCCTCACACTGGAACTGTACCACTCTTAGACAGTCACATTTGAAAATAAATGCCAGTCCCCCATCAACATGAGTCGTTGTGAGTGAGTGTGAGTTAAATCAATAAATTTTTTAGTTTGCTGGGATTCCCTGTCTTCAATGAATGGGAGTTTAAAGGAAGAGCTTAGAGGAGAGGGTGAGAGAGGGAATAATTGGAAGTTTGGAAGACTCAGGGGAAAGCAGACTGAGGGAAATCAACACGGCAAGGATTTGGACAGTCAGAAAGACAGCGTGAAGGCTGTGGACGCAGAAGGAAGGGGAAAGTAAGGGATGCCCGCAGAGGAGGGATTTTGAAAATGGGAATAAAGGGTCCTGGAATCACCCTTCTTTACAGGCTGCCTGAGGCCAGTCATCCCTCCTCTGTAACGCCGCCTTTAAAACATGTGAATGTAGGGGACGCCTGGGTGGCTCAGTTGGTGAAGCATCTGCCTTCAGCTCGGGTCATGATCCCGGGGTGCTGGGATCCAGCCCCTTGTCAGGCTCCCTGCTCCAGGGCGAATCTGCTTCTCCTTCTCTCAGCCCATGCTCTCTCTCTCTGTCTCTCTCAAATAAATAAAATCTTACAAAGAAATAAAATGATAAAAAAAAAAACAACTGTGTGAATGCAGTTCTGCCAACATTGTGGTTGTCGGGTAATAACTGATGGAGCAATTTAATCATTGCCCAGGGTACACTCCATCAGACTGGCTACAAGGGCCCCTGGGCCTTGTACAACCATTGCAGGTTTAGAGTTAGAGTTTCTAGCTTTGGGAATGTTTATCCCCCTTCTCATCAGACACCTTTCACCTGGCTAGGCAGCATCTGTCTTCTTTTCTTTGTAAATTATTGATGGCCCATTGATGCCAGGTTGCTACGATTATTAAACAACATTCATTTACAAGTGACAAAACCTCAAAAGCAGTTAGAGAAACACAAAAGACCTCTTAAGTTATAACTTTAAAAAATCAAGGCCCAGAAAAATGATGGAATTTATCCAAGGTCAACCAACCACCAGATATGCCCAAATAAAAGGCAAAGTTCTCCCCCAGTTGCTCTTTCAGACAAGAGTCTCTGTATTCCGGTTCTTGAAAGGTCTCTCCTGCTGTGGTACATTCTCTCATTTACACACGGCCCCCAGCTGCCGATGGTTCAACTTAATAATATTTCAACTTTAGATGCTGCCATAGCAATCCGCATTCAGTAGAAACCACACTTCAGATTTTAAATTTGGATCTTTTCCTGGGCTATCAATATGCAATAGATCCTCTCTTATGATGCTGGGCAGGGGCCCTGAGCCACAGCTCCCCGTCAGCCACAGGATCAGGAGGGTCAACAACAGATATTACACTCAACAACCTTTATGCTAACATAAATACTAGCTTTCAATGGCGATAGGAATCCCTTGGAAAAATCAATTTTTAAAAACATCAGCCAGAAAATAAAGAGATAACCAAGACTTAGTAATTTTCATGGTGCCCTAACCTTGCATTTTCCAGTTTTAGATGTTATTGGCAACAAGAATTTTGAACATCTCTTAAAGGAGAAATAAACAGTAAACAAATGAGCATGTAAGCTTAGGCTAAAATATTCAATTAGAGCCTCATACATAGATTCAAAACACGTCAAACTGAAATAAATATAGTCTGGTCTAATCTAAACTAGGATGGGTGACCCAAAAATAAAACATCTCTAGTGATAAAGAAGACACGGAGAAAAATTTAAATGAAAACTGTGCCACAAAATCCTGAGTTGATAGAGAATGATACTTATATATTCATATCCATATATGTGATTTAAATTGGTAAATGTAACAAAATGAATACATAAAATATTCGAGGTAGACACATGCCATTTTTACATTTGAGTTGCCAGAAACCTTTTTATTTAACATCTCTTCTGATAAGGAAAATGGAACATTAGCAGATACCCAGGGCTGCGGTGTATTTGGTCTAAGAAGGGAGTTGAATTTCAACTTCTGAAGAACGATTTCAAAATGTTCTTTGAACAACAGTGTGGGCCATCTGTGAACATCCTGCAGCGGGAGTGAGTCAAGCCAGCCTCGGGCATGCGGCCATGCGGGCCAGGAGCCAACAGAGAGAGCGTGAAGAAGCGCTAGGACCTTCTGCCTCCTGCACTGCGAGGGTGCAGGCAGTGTAGAAGTCCAACGGGGATCTGCCCAAGGTGACTTACCTGCAGTTCTGGAGGAACCCCCGGGTAGCCCTTTTCTCCCTTGGGGCCATGCTGCCCTCTTTCACCTCGTGGCCCAAGGTCACCTTTGTCTCCTTTCTCACCTTTGGCCCCTTCATGGCCAGTGGCTCCATTATTGCCATTGTTCCCGTGGTTTCCTTAAATTACAAGCAGAAGGCATCACTGGGGAAAGCCCCCATCACTCACACTGACCACCTACTGTTATACAAATACAGACCCTTTCTTCAAAAATGCTCACCCTCAATTGCAAAAGAAGACCACTTGAAACAGTCCTGAACACAGCCAAGGGGGCAGCACCAAATGAGCTCTCTTACTGGGGACACTGAAGACAGCCTTAGCCATTCAAGTCTCCAAAGACAGTTTTTCCCAGAGAGCAAGAGTTGGATGAAAAATTTTGAGGATTGGGGCAGTTTAGTCATTGGGCATCTGCTTTGGGCTCGGGTCCTGATCCCAGGGTCAGCATCTGGCTCCCAGCTCAGTGGGAAGCCTGCTTTTCCCTCTCCTACTTCCCCTGTTTGTGTTCCCTCTCTCGCTGTCTCTCTCTCTCTCTGTTAAATAAATGAATAAAATCTTTTAAAAAAAGAAAAGAAAAGAAAAACTTGGGGGACTGATAATCGGAGTATTATTTATAATAGCAGAGATTAGAAACAAACAATACTGGAAGAGCTCCATAAAAAAAAAAAAAGGCACATCCCAGTAAATAATGTTATACTACCCCCCCAAAAAGCTAAAGAAAATATTTATTAATATTAATATTGTTCACGATATTTTTAGATTAAAAGGTTATGAATCATTAGAGGCAGTGCAATAATATGTGTGAACAGTATTTATATACTATGTGTAAGGGCCTATTTAGCCAGAGCGATTCCATCCGGTTAAACAGTGATTTTGTTGTTTATGCAGTAAAACTTAAACTGACCCTGCCGTCCCCCCTCCAGGGGAACTT